>NW_027596236.1:0-541252 GCF_964194155.1 Cetorhinus maximus | reverse complement strand
GATCTCACTCTCTGTCCCGTTAACCTCCCCGTGATCTCAATCTCAGTGCCTTTAACCTCCCCGTGATCTCTCTCTCTGTCCCTTTCACCTCCCCGTGATCTCACTCCCTGTCCCGTTATCCTCCCCGTGATCTAAATCTCTGTCCCTTTAACTTCCCAGTGATCTCACTCTCTGTCCCTTTAAATTCCCAGTGATCTCACCCTCTGACCCTTTAATCTCCCCGTGATCTCACTCTCTGTCCCTTGAACATCCCCTTGATCACACGCTCTGTCCCTTTAACCTCCCCGTGATCTCACACTGTCCCTTGAACCTCCCCGTGATCTCACTCTCTGTCCCTTTAACGTCCCCGTGATCTCACACTGTCCCTTTAACCACACCGTGATCTCACTCTCTGCCCCTATAAACTCCCCGTGATCTCTCTCTCTGTCCCTTTAACCGCCCCGTGGTCTCACTCTCTTTCACTTTAAACTCCCCGTGATCTCACTCTCTGTCCATTTAAACTCCTCTTGATCTCAATCTCTGTACCTTTAACTGTCCCCTGATATCACTCTCTGTCCCTTTAACTTTCCCTGAACTCACTCTCTGTCCCTTTAAATGTCCCACTAATCTAACTCTCTGTCCCTTGAACTGTCCCTGATCTCACTCTCTGTCCCTTTAACCTCCCCGTGATCTCACGCTCTGACCCTTTAACCTCCCCGTGATCTCATTCTCTGTCCCTTTACGCTCCCCTCATCTCACTCTCTGTCCCTTTAACCTCCCCGTCATCTCACTCTCTGTCCCTTTAACGTCCCCGTGATCTCAATCTCTGTGCATTTAACCTCCCCGTGATCTCACTCTCTGTCCCTTTAACGTCCCAGTAATTTCACTCTGTATATTTTATCTTCCCGTGATCTCAATCTCTGTCCATTTAAACTCCCCGTGATCTCATTCTCTGTCCCTTTACCTCCCCGTGATCTCACTCTCTGTTCCTTTAACCTCCCTTTGATCTCACTCACTGTCCCATTAATGTCGCCCTGATCTCACTCTCTATCCCTTTAACCTCCCCGTGATATCACTCACTGTCCCTTTAACCTCCCAGTGATCTCACTCTCTGTCCCTTTAACCTCCCCGTGATCTCACTCTCTGGCCCATTAACCTCCGCCTGATCTCACTCTCTGTCCCATTAACTTTCCCGTGATCTCACTCTCTATCCCTTAAACCTCCCCGTCATATCACTCTCTGTCCATTTAATCTTCCCGTGATCTCAATCTCTGTCCATTGAAACTCCCCGTGATCTCACTCTCTGTACCTTTAACCTCCCCGTGATCTCACTCCATATCCCTTTAAACTCCCCGTGATCTCACTCTCTGTCCCTTTTACCTCCCCGTGATCTCACTCTCTGTCCCTTTAACTTCCTGTGATATCACTCTCTGTCCCTTTAATGTCCATGTGATCTCACTCTCTGTCCCTTTAACCGCCCCGTGATCTCACTCTCTGTCCCTTTAACCGCCCCGTGATCTCACTCTCTGTCCCTTTAACTTTGCCATGATATCACTCTGTGTCCCTTTAATGTCCACGTGATCTCACTCTCTCTCCCATTAACCTCCCCGTGATCTCACTCTCTGTCGCTTTAACCTCCCCGTAATCTCTCTCTTTCCCTTCAACCTACCCGTGATCTCACTCTCTGTCCCTTTAACCTCCCCGTGATCTCACTCCCTTTCCATTTAAACTCCCCATGATCTCACTCTCTGTCCCTTTAACCGCCTCGTGATCTCAATCACTGTACCTTTAACCTCCCCGTGATATCACACTCTTTCCATTTTACCATCCCGTGATCTCACTCTGTCCGTTTAACATTCCCTGATCTCATTCTCTGTTCCTTTAACTGTGCCCCTGATCTCAATCTCTGTCCTTTAACTGTCCCACTGATATCACTCTCAGTCCCTTTAACTGGCCCCCGATCTCACTCTCTATCCCTATAACTGTCCCTGATCTCAATCTCTGTCCCTTTAACCTCCCCATGATCTCACTCTCTGTCCCTTTAACCTCCCTTTGATCTCACTCTCTGTCCCTTTAACCTCCCCATGATCTCACTCTGTCCCTTTAATCTTCCCGTGATCTCATTCTCTGTCCCTTTCAACTCCCCGTGATCTCACTCTCTGTCCCTTTAACCTCCTCGTGATCTCACTCTCTGTCCCTTTAATCTCCCCGTGATCTCATTCTCTGTCCATTTAACCTCCCCGTGATCTCACTCTCTGTCCCTATAACCTTCCCGTGATAACACTCTCTGTCCCTTTAACCTACCCGTAATCTCACTCACTGTCCCTTTTACCTCCCCGTCATCTCACTCTCTATCCCTTTGATCTCCCCGTGATCTCACTCTCTGTCCCTTTAAGCTTCCCGTGATCTCAATCTTTGTCCCTTTAACCTCCCCGTTATCTCACTCTCTGTCCCTTTAACCTCCCCGTGATCTCACTCTCTGTCCCTTTAACCTCCTCGTTATCTCACTCTCTGTCCCATTAACCTCCCCGTGATCTCACTCTCTGTCCTTTTAACCTCCCCGTGTTCTCACTCTCAATCCCTTTTACCTATCCGTGATCTCATTTTATGTCCCTGTTACCTCCCCTTAATCACACTCTCTGTCCCTTTAACCTCCCCGTGATCTCATTCTCTGTCCCTTTAACCTCCACGGGATCTCATTCTCTGTCCATTTAACCTCCCCGTCATCTCACTCTCTGTCCCTTTAACCTCCCCGTGATCTCACTCTCTCTCCCTTTAACCTCCCCGTGATCTCATTCTCTGTCCATTTAACCTCCCCGTGATCTCACTCTCTGTCCCTATAACCTTCCCGTGATAACACTCTCTGTCCCTTTAACCTACCCGTAATCTCACTCACTGTCCCTTTTACCTCCCCGTCATCTCACTCTCTATCCCTTTGATCTCCCCGTGATCTCACTCTCTGTCCCTTTAAGCTTCCCGTGATCTCAATCTTTGTCCCTTTAACCTCCCCGTTATCTCACTCTCTGTCCCTTTGATCTCCCCGTGATCTCACTCTCTTTCCCTTTAACCTCCGGTTGGTCGCATTCTCTGTCCCTTTAACCTCCCCGTGAACTCACTCTGTTTCCCTTTAACCTCATGTTGGTCACACTGTCTGTCCCTTTAACCTCCCCGTGATCTCACTCTCAGTCCCTTTAACCTCCCCGTGATCACACTCTCTGTCCCTTTAGCCACTCCATGAACTGACAATCTGTCCCTTTAACTTCCTCGTGATTTCAATCTCTGTCCATTTAACCTCCCCGTGATCTCACTCTCTGTCCCTTTAACCTCCCCGTGATAACACTCTCTGTCACTTTAACTTCCCCGTGTTCTGACACTCTGTTCCATTTACTTCCTCGTGATTTCAATCTCCGCCCATTTAACCTCCCCGTGATCACACTCTCTGTCCCTTTATCCTCCCCGTGTTCTGACACTCTGTCCCTTTAACTTGCACGTGATCTCACACTCAGTCCCTTTAACCTCCTCGTGATCTCAGTCTCTGTCCCTTTAACCTCCCCGTGATCTTACTCTCTGTCCCATTAACCTCCACATGATCTCACTCACTGTCCCGTTAACCGCCATGTGATCTCACTCTCTGTCCCTTTAACCTCCCCGTGATCTCACTCTCTGTCCGTTAACCTCCCAGTGATTTCACTCTCTGTACCTTTAACCTCCGCGTGATCTCACTCTCTGTCCCTTTAACCTCCTCGTGATCACTCCCTGTACCTTTAACCACCCCATGATCTCACTCTTAGTCCCTTTAACCACCCAGTGATCTCACTCTCTGTCCCGTTAACCTCCTCGTGATCTCACTCTCTGTCCCTTTAACCTCCCAGTGATCTCACTCTCTGTCCCTTTAACCTCCCCATGATCTCACTCGCTGTCCCTTTAACCTCCCTGTGATCTCAGTCTCTGTCCCTTTAACCTCCCCGTGATCTCACTCCCTGTCCATTTAAACTCCCCGTGATCTCACTCTCTGTCCCTTTATCCTCCCCGTGATCTCAGTCTCTGTCCCTTTAACCTGCCCGTGATTTTACTCTCTGTCCCATTAACCTCCACATGATCTCACTCACTGTCCCGTTAACCACCATGTGATCGCACTCTCTGTCCCTTTAACCTCCCCGTGATCTCACTCTCTGTCCTTTAACCTCCCAGTGATTTCACTCTCTGTACCATTAACTTCCGCGTGATCTCACTCTCTGTTCCTTTTACCTCCCAGTGATTTCATTCTCTGTCCCTTTAACCTCCCCATGATCACACTCTCTGTCCCTTTAAACTCCCCGTGATCTCTCACTTTGTCCCATTAACCTGCCCATGATCTCACTCTGTCCCTTTAACCTCCCCGTGATCTCACTCTCTGTCCCTTTAACCTCCCCGTGATCTCACTCTCTGTCCTATTAACCTCCCCGTGATCTCATTCTCTGTCCCTTTAACCTCCCCGTGATCTCTCTCTCTGTCCCTTTAACCTCCCCGTGATCTCACTCTCAATCTCTTTAACCTATCCGTGATCTCACTTTATGTCCCTGTAACCTGCCCGTAATCACACTCTCTGTCCCTCTAACCTCCCCGTGATCTCATTCTCTGTCCATTTAACCTCCCCGTCATCTCACTCTCTGTCCCTTTAACCTCCCCGAGATCTCACTCTCTCTCCCTTTAACCTCCCCGTGATCTCATTCTCTGTCCATTTAAACTCCCCGTGATCTCACTCTCTGTCCCTTTAACTTTCCCGTGATATCACTCTCTGTCCCTTTAACCTCCACGTAATCACACTCACTGTCCCTTTTACCTCCCCGTGATCTCACTCTCTGTCCCTTTAAACTGCCCGTGATCTCACTCTTTGTCCCTTTAACCTCCCCGTAATCTCACTCTATTTCTTTTTAGCCTCCGGTTGGTCTCATTCTATGTCCCTTTTACCTCCCCGTTATCTCACTCTCATTCCCTTTACCTCCGGTTGGTCTCACTCTCTGTCCCATTAACCTCCCCGTGATCTCATTCTCAGTCCCTTTTACATCCCCGTGATCACACTCTCTGTCCATTTAACCTCCCCGTGATCTCACTCTCAGTCCCTTTAACCTCCCCGTGATCTCCCTCTCTGTCCCTTTAACCTCCCCGTGATCCTACTCACTGTCCCTTTAACCTCCCTGTGATCTCACTCTCTGTCCATTTAACCTCCCCGTGATTTGAATCTCTGTCCCTTTAACCTCCCTGTGGTCTCGCTCTCTGTCCCTTTAACCTCCCCGTGATCTCGCTCTCTGTCCCTTTAACCTCCCAGTGATTTCACTCTGTGTACCTTTAACCTCCGCGTGATCTCACTCTCTGTCCCTTTAAACTCCTCGTGATCACTCTCTGTACCTTTAACCACCCCATGATCTCACTCTCTGTCCCTTTAACCTCCCAGTGATCTCACTCTCTGTCCCTTTAAGCTTCCCGTGATCTCAATCTTTGTCCCTTTAACCTCCCCGTTATCTCACTCTCTGTCCCTTTGATCTCCCCGTGATCTCACTCTCTTTCCCTTTAACCTCCGGTTGGTCGCATTCTCTGTCCCTTTAACCTCCCCGTGAACTCACTCTGTTTCCCTTTAACCTCATGTTGGTCACACTGTCTGTCCCTTTAACCTCCCCGTGATCTCACTCTCAGTCCCTTTAACCTCCCCGTGATCACACTCTCTGTCCCTTTAGCCACTCCATGAACTGACAATCTGTCCCTTTAACTTCCTCGTGATTTCAATCTCTGTCCATTTAACCTCCCCGTGATCTCACTCTCTGTCCCTTTAACCTCCCCGTGATAACACTCTCTGTCACTTTAACTTCCCCGTGTTCTGACACTCTGTTCCATTTACTTCCTCGTGATTTCAATCTCCGCCCATTTAACCTCCCCGTGATCACACTCTCTGTCCCTTTATCCTCCCCGTGTTCTGACACTCTGTCCCTTTAACTTGCACGTGATCTCACACTCAGTCCCTTTAACCTCCTCGTGATCTCAGTCTCTGTCCCTTTAACCTCCCCGTGATCTTACTCTCTGTCCCATTAACCTCCACATGATCTCACTCACTGTCCCGTTAACCGCCATGTGATCTCACTCTCTGTCCCTTTAACCTCCCCGTGATCTCACTCTCTGTCCGTTAACCTCCCAGTGATTTCACTCTCTGTACCTTTAACCTCCGCGTGATCTCACTCTCTGTCCCTTTAACCTCCTCGTGATCACTCCCTGTACCTTTAACCACCCCATGATCTCACTCTTAGTCCCTTTAACCACCCAGTGATCTCACTCTCTGTCCCGTTAACCTCCTCGTGATCTCACTCTCTGTCCCTTTAACCTCCCAGTGATCTCACTCTCTGTCCCTTTAACCTCCCCATGATCTCACTCGCTGTCCCTTTAACCTCCCAGTGATCTCAGTCTCTGTCCCTTTAACCTCCCCGTGATCTCACTCCCTGTCCATTTAAACTCCCCGTGATCTCACTCTCTGTCCCTTTATCCTCCCCGTGATCTCAGTCTCTGTCCCTTTAACCTGCCCGTGATTTTACTCTCTGTCCCATTAACCTCCACATGATCTCACTCACTGTCCCGTTAACCACCATGTGATCGCACTCTCTGTCCCTTTAACCTCCCCGTGATCTCACTCTCTGTCCTTTAACCTCCCAGTGATTTCACTCTCTGTACCATTAACTTCCGCGTGATCTCACTCTCTGTTCCTTTTACCTCCCAGTGATTTCATTCTCTGTCCCTTTAACCTCCCCATGATCACACTCTCTGTCCCTTTAAACTCCCCGTGATCTCTCACTTTGTCCCATTAACCTGCCCATGATCTCACTCTGTCCCTTTAACCTCCCCGTGATCTCACTCTCTGTCCCTTTAACCTCCCCGTGATCTCACTCTCTGTCCTATTAACCTCCCCGTGATCTCATTCTCTGTCCCTTTAACCTCCCCGTGATCTCTCTCTCTGTCCCTTTAACCTCCCCGTGATCTCACTCTCAATCTCTTTAACCTATCCGTGATCTCACTTTATGTCCCTGTAACCTGCCCGTAATCACACTCTCTGTCCCTCTAACCTCCCCGTGATCTCATTCTCTGTCCATTTAACCTCCCCGTCATCTCACTCTCTGTCCCTTTAACCTCCCCGAGATCTCACTCTCTCTCCCTTTAACCTCCCCGTGATCTCATTCTCTGTCCATTTAAACTCCCCGTGATCTCACTCTCTGTCCCTTTAACTTTCCCGTGATATCACTCTCTGTCCCTTTAACCTCCACGTAATCACACTCACTGTCCCTTTTACCTCCCCGTGATCTCACTCTCTGTCCCTTTAAACTGCCCGTGATCTCACTCTTTGTCCCTTTAACCTCCCCGTAATCTCACTCTATTTCTTTTTAGCCTCCGGTTGGTCTCATTCTATGTCCCTTTTACCTCCCCGTTATCTCACTCTCATTCCCTTTACCTCCGGTTGGTCTCACTCTCTGTCCCATTAACCTCCCCGTGATCTCATTCTCAGTCCCTTTTACATCCCCGTGATCACACTCTCTGTCCATTTAACCTCCCCGTGATCTCACTCTCAGTCCCTTTAACCTCCCCGTGATCTCCCTCTCTGTCCCTTTAACCTCCCCGTGATCCTACTCACTGTCCCTTTAACCTCCCTGTGATCTCACTCTCTGTCCATTTAACCTCCCCGTGATTTGAATCTCTGTCCCTTTAACCTCCCTGTGGTCTCGCTCTCTGTCCCTTTAACCTCCCCGTGATCTCGCTCTCTGTCCCTTTAACCTCCCAGTGATTTCACTCTGTGTACCTTTAACCTCCGCGTGATCTCACTCTCTGTCCCTTTAAACTCCTCGTGATCACTCTCTGTACCTTTAACCACCCCATGATCTCACTCTCTGTCCCTTTAACCTCCCAGTGATCTCACTCTCTGTCCCTTTAACCTCCCAGTGATCTCACTCTCTGTCCCTTTAACCTCCCCGTGATCACACTCTCTGTCCCTTTAACCATCCGCGTGATCTCACTCTCTGTCCCTTTAACCTCCCAGTGATCTCACTCTCTGTCCCTTTAACCTCCCCGTGATCTCACTCTCTGTCCCTTTAACCTCCCCGTACTTTCTCACTGTCTTTAACCTCATCCTGATCAAACTCTCTGTCCCTTTAAACTCCCTGTGATCTATCACATTGTCCCATTAACCTCCCCGTGATTTCACTCTTTGTCCCATTAACCTGCCCATGATCTCACTCACTGTCCCTTTAACCTACCCGTGTTCTCACTCTCAATCCCTTTAACCTCCCAGTGAACTGGCTCGCTTTCTCTTTAAACTCCCCGTGATCTCACTCTCTGTCCATTTATCCTCATCGTGAACTGGCTGTCTGTCTCTTTAACCTCCTCGTGATCTCACTCTCTGTCCCTTTAACCTCCCCGTGATATCACTCTCTCTCCCATTAAGCTCCCCGTGATCTCACACTCTGTCCCTTAACCACCCCGTGACCTCACTCTCCGTCCCTTAAACTCCTCGTGGTCACTCTCTGTACCTTTAACCTCCCCATGATGTCACTCTCTGTCCCTTTAACCTCCTACTGATCTCACTCTCTGTCCTGTTAACCTCCTCGTGATCTCACTCTCTGTCCCTTTAACCTCCCAGTGATCTCACTCTCTGTCCCTTTAAACTACCCGTCATCTCACTCTTTTTCCCCTTACCCTCCCAGTGATCTCAATCTCTGTCCCTTTAACCTCCCCGTTATCTCACTCTCTGTCCCTTTAACCTCCCAGTGATCTCACTCTCTGTCCCTTTAAAATCCCCGTGATCTCACTCTCTGTCCCTTTAATCTCCCAGTGATTTCGCTCTCTGTCCCTTTAACATCCCCGTGATCTCACTCTCTGTCCCTTTAACCTACCCGTGATCTCACACTCTGTCCCTTTAACCTCCCCGTGATCTCACTCTCTGTCCCATTAACATCCACGTGATCTCACTCTCTGTCCCATTAACCTCCCCGTGATCTCAATCTCTGTCCCTTTAACCATCCGGTGATCTCACTCTCTGTCTCTTTAGACTCTCCGTGATCTCACTGTCTGTCCCTTTAAACTAGCCGTGATCTCACTCTCTGTCCCTTTAACCTCCCCGTGATCTCACTCTCTATCCCTTTAACCTCCCCGAGATATCACTCTCTGTCCCTTTAACCTCCCCGTAATCTCACTCACTGCCCCTTTTACCTCCCCGTGATCTCACTCTCTATCCCTTTAACCTCCCCGTGATCTCACTCTCTTTCCCTTTAAGCTTCCCGTGATCTCATTCTCTGTCCCTTTAACCTCCCTGTGATCTCAATCTTTGTCCCTTTAACCTCCCCGTTATCTCACTCTCTGTCCCTTTGATCTCCCCTTGATCTCACTCTCTTTCCATTTAACCTCCGGTTGGTCTCGTTCTCTGTCCCTTTAACCTCCCCGTTATCTCACTCTCTTTCCCTTGAACCTCCGGTTGGTCTCACTCTCTGTCCCTTTCACCTCCCCGTGATCTCACTCTCAGTCCCTTTAACCTCCCCGTGATCACACTCCCTGTCCCTTTAGCCTCTCCATGTTCTGGCAATCTGTCCCTTTAACTTCCTCGTGATTTCAATCTCTGTCCATTTAACCTCCCCGTGATCTCACTCTCTGTCCCTTTATCCTCCCCGTGTTCTGACACTCTGTCCCTTTAACTTCCTCGTGATTTCTCTTTCTGTCCCTTTAACCTCCTCGTGATCTCAGTCTCTGTCCCTTTAACCTCCCCGTGATTTTACTCTCTGTCCCATTAACCTCCACATGATCTCACTCACTGTCCCGTTAACCACCATGTGATCTCACTCTCTGTCCCTTTAACCTCCCCGTGATCTCACTCTCTGTCCTATTAACCTCCCCGTGATCTCACTCTCTATCCCTTTAACCTCCCCGTGATCACTCTCTCTGTCACTTTACCTTCCCCGTGATATCACTCTCAATCCCTTTAACCTATCCGTGATCTCACTTTGTGTCCCTGTAACCTCCCCGTAATCACACTCTCTGTCCCTCTATCCTCTCCGTGATCTCACTCTCTGTCCCGTCCCTTTAATCTCCCCGTGATCTCATTCTCTGTCCATTTAACCTCCCCGTCATCTCACTCTCTGTCCCTTTAACCTCCCCGTGATCTCACTCTCTCTCCATTTAAAGTCCCTGTGATCTCATTCTCTGTCCATTTAAACTCCCCGTGATCTCACTCTCAGTCCCTTTATCCTTCCCGTGATATCACTCTCTGTCCCTTTAACCTCCCAGTAATCACACTCACTGTCCCATTTACCTCCCCGTGATCTCACTCTCTATCCCTTTAACCTCCCCGTGATCTCAATCTCTGTCCCTTTAACCTGCCCGTAATCTCACTCTGTAACCCGTTAAGCTACCCGTGATCTCATTCTCTGTCCCTTTAACCTCCCCGTGATCTCACTCTCATTCACTTTAACCTCCGGTTGGTCTCACTCTCTTTCCCATTAACCTCCCCGTGATCTCATTCTCAGTCCCTTTAACATCCCCGTGATCACACTCTCTGTCCCTTTATCCTCTCCATGTTCTGACACTCTGTCCCTTTAACTTCCTCGTAATTTCAATCTCTGTCCATTTAACCTCCCCGTGATCTCACTCTCTGTCCCTTTAACCTCCCCGTGATCACACTCTCTGTCCCTTTATCCTACCCGTGTTCTGGCACTCTGTCCCTTTAACTACCTCGTGATTTCACTGTCTGTCCCTTTAACCTCTCCGTGATCTCACTCTCTGTCCTTTAACCTCCCAGTGATTTCACTCTCTGTCCATTTAATTTCTCCGTCATCTCACTCTCTCTCCCTTTAACCTCCCCGTCATCTCATTCTCTGTCCATTTAACCTCCCCGTGATCTCACTCTCTGTCCCTTTAACCTCCCCATGATCACACTCTCTGTCCCTTTAAACTCCCCGTGATCTCTCACTTTATCCCATTAACCTGCCCATGATCTCACTCTGTCCCTTTAACCTCCCCGTGATCTCACTCTCTGTCCCTTTAACCTCCCCGTGATCTCACTCTCTGTCCTTTTCACATCCCCGTTTTCTCACTCTCTGTCCCTTTAACCTCCCCGTTATCTCTCTCTCTGTCCCTTTAACCTCGCCGTGATCTCACTCTCAATCCCTTTAACCTATCCGTGATCTCACTTTAAGTCCCTGTAACCTCCCCGTAAGCACACTCTCTATCCCTTTAACCTCCCCGTGATCTCACTCTCTGTCCCTTTAACCTCCCCGTGATCTCATTCTCTGTCCATTTAATTTCCCCGTCATCTCTCTCTCTGTCCATTTCACCTCCCCGTGATCTCACTCTCTCTCCCTTTAACCTCCCCGTGATCTCATTCTCTGTCCATTTAACCTCCCGGTGATCTCACTCTCTGTCCCTTTAACCGTCCCGAGCTATCACTCTCTGTCACTATAACCTCCCCGTAATCTCACTCACTGTCCCTTTTACCTCCCCGTGATCTCACTCTCTATCCCTTTAACCTCCCCGTGATCTCACTCTCTGTCCCTTTAACCTCCCCGTGATCTCATTCTCTGTCCCTTTAACCTCCCTGTGATCTCAATCTTTGTCCCTTTAACCTCCCCGTTATCTCACTCTCTGTCCCTTTGATCTCCCCGTGATCTCTCTCTCTTTCCATTTAACCTCCGGTTGGTCTCATTCTCTGTCCCTTTAACCTCCCCGTTATCTCACTCTCTTACCCTTGATCCTCCGGTTCGTCTCACTCGCTGTCCCTTTCACCTCCCCGTGATCTCAATCTCAGTCCCTTTAACCTCCTCGTGATCACACTCTCTGTACCTTTAACCTCCGCGTAATCTCACTCTCTGTTGCTTTTACCTCCCAGTGATTTCATTCTCTGTCCCTTTAACCTCCCCATGATCACACTCTCTGTCCCTTTAAACTCCCCGTGATCTCTCACTTTGTCTCATTAACCTGCCCATGATCTCACTCTGACCCTTTAACCTCCCGGTGATCTCACTCTATGTCCCTTTAACCTCCCCGTGATCTCACTCTCTGTCCTATTAACCTCCCCGTGATCTCACTCTCTGTCCCTTTAACCTCCCCGTGATCTCTCTCTCTGTCCCTTTAACCTCCCCGTGATCTCACTCTCAATCCCTTTAACCTATCCGTGATCTCACTTTATGTTCCTGTAACCTGCCCGTAATCTCATTCTCTGTCCATTTAACCTCCCCGTCATCTCACTCTCAGTCCCTTTCACCTCCCCGTGATCTCAATCTCAGTCCCTTTAACCTCCTCGTGATCACACTCTCTGTACCTTTAACCTCCGCGTAATCTCACTCTCTGTTGCTTTTACCTCCCAGTGATTTCATTCTCTGTCCCTTTAACCTCCCCATGATCACACTCTCTGTCCCTTTAAACTCCCCGTGATCTCTCACTTTGTCTCATTAACCTGCCCATGATCTCACTCTGACCCTTTAACCTCCCGGTGATCTCACTCTCTGTCCCTTTAACCTCCCCGTGATCTCACTCTCTGTCCTATTAACCTCCCCGTGATCTCACTCTCTGTCCCTTTAACCTCCCCGTGATCTCTCTCTCTGTCCCTTTAACCTCCCCGTGATCTCACTCTCAATCCCTTTAACCTATCCGTGATCTCACTTTATGTTCCTGAAACCTGCCCGTAATCTCATTCTCTGTCCATTTAACCTCCCCGTCATCTCACTCTCAGTCCCTTTAACCTCCCCATGATCTCAATCTCTCTCCCTTTAACCTCCCCGTGATCTCTCTCTCTGTCCATTTCACCTCCCCGTGATCTCACTCTCTCTCCCTTTAACCTCCCCGTGATCTCATTCTCTGTCCATTTAACCTCCCGGTGATCACACTCTCTGTCCCTTTAACCGTCCCGAGCTATCACTCTCTGTCACTATAACCTCCCCGTAATCTCACTCACTGTCCCTTTTACCTCCCCGTGATCTCACTCTCTATCCCTTTAACCTCCCCGTGATCTCACTCTCTGTCCCTTTAACCTCCCCGTGATCTCATTCTCTGTCCCTTTAACCTCCCTGTGATCTCAATCTTTGTCCCTTTAACCTCCCCGTTATCTCACTCTCTGTCCCTTTGATCTCCCCGTGATCTCTCTCTCTTTCCATTTAACCTCCGGTTGGTCTCATTCTCTGTCCCTTTAACCTCCCCGTTATCTCACTCTCTGTCCCTTTCACCTCCCCGTGATCTCACTCTCAATCCCTTTAACCTATCCGTGATCTCACTTTATGTTCCTGTAACCTGCCCGTAATCTCATTCTCTGTCCATTTAACCTCCCCGTCATCTCACTCTCAGTCCCTTTAACCTCCCCGTGATCTCACTCTCTCTCCCTTTAACCTCCCCGTGATCTCATTCTCTGTCCATTTAAACTCCCCGTGATCTCACTCTCTGTCCCTTTACCCTTCCCGTGATATCACTCTCTGTCCCTTTAACCTTCCCGTAATCACACTCACTGTCCCTTTTACCTCCCCGTGATCTCACTCTCTATCCCTTTAACCTCCCCGTGATCTCACTCTTTGTCCCTTTAACCTCCCCGTAATCTCACTCTCTTTCTCTTTAACCTCCGGTTGGTCACATTCTCGGTCCCTTTAACCTCCCCGTGATCTCACTCTCATTCCCTTTAACCTCCGGTTGGTCTCACTCTCTGTCCCATTAACCTCCCCGTGATCTCATTCTCAGTCCCTTTAACATCCCCGTGATCACACTCTCTGTCCCTTTATCCTCTCCATGTTCTGACACTCTATCCCATTTACTTCCTCGTGATTTCAATCTCTGTCCATTTAACCTCCCTGTGATCACACTCTCTGTCCCTTTAACCTTCCCGGTGATCACACTCTATGTCCCTTTATCCTACCCGTGTTCTGACACTCTGTCCCTTTAACTTCCTCGTGATCTCACTCTCTGTCCCTTTAACCTCCTCGTGATCTCAGTCTCTGTCCCTTTAACCTCCCCGTGATCTTACTCTCTGTCCTACTAACCTTCACATGATCTCACTCACTGTCCCGTTAACAACCATCTGATGGCACTCTATGTCCCTTTAACCTCCCCGTGATCACACTCACTGTCCCTTTAACCTCCCTGTGATCTCACTCTCTGTCCCTTTAACCTCCCCGTGATCTGAATCTCTGTCCCTTTAACCTCCCTGTGGTCTCGCTCTCTGTCCCTTTAACCTCCCCATGATCTCACTCTCTGTCCGTTAACCTCCCAGTGATTTCACTCTCTGTACCTTTAACCATCCCCGTGATCTCATTCTCTGTCCCTTTAACCTCCCAGCGATCTCACTCTCTGTCCCTTAAACCTCCCCGGACATTCTCACTGTCTTTAACCTCCTCCTGATCACACTCTCTGTCCCTTTAAACTCCCTGTGATCTCTCACATTGTCCCATTAACCTCCCCGTGATTTCACTCTTTGTCTCATTAACCTGCCCATGATCTCACTCTCTGTCCCTTTAACCTCTCCGTGTTCTCACTCTCTGTCCCTTTAACCTCCCAGTGAACTGGCTCTCTGTCTCTTTAAACTCCCCGTGATCTCACTCTCTGTCCTTTAACCTCCCCGTGGTAATACTCACTGTCCTTTTAAGCTGCCCATGATCTCACTCTCTGTCCCTGTATCCTCCTCGTGAACTGGCAGTCTGTCTCTTTAAACTCCTCGTGATCTCACTCTCTGTCCCTTTAACCTCCTACTGATCCCACACTCTGTCCCGTTAACCTCCTCGTGATATCACTCTCTGTCCCTTTAACCTCCCAGTGATCTCACTCTCTGTCCCTTTAAACTCCCCTTGATCACACTCTTTTTCCCCTTACCCTCCCAGTGATCTCAATCTCTGTCCCTTTAACCTCCCCGTTATCTCACTCTCTGTCCCTTTAACCTCCCAGTGATCTCACTCTCTGTCCCTTTAACCTCCCCGTGATCTCACTCTCTGTCCCTTTAACCTCCCACTGATTTCGCTCTCTGTCCCTTTAACATCCCCGTGATCTCACTCTGTGTCCCTTTAACCTCCCCGTTCTTCCTCACTCTCTTTAACCTCCCCCTGATCACAATCTCTGTCCCTTTAAACTCCACGTGATCTCTCACTTTGTCCCATTAACCTCCCCGTGATCCCACTCCCTGTCCCATTACCCTTCCCGTGATCTGACTCGCTGTCCCTTGAACCTCCCCGTGATATCACTCTCTGTCCCTTTAAACTACCCGTGATCTCACTCTCTGTCCCTTTAACCTCTCTGTGATCTCACTCTCTGTCCCATTAACCTCCACGTGATCTCACTGTCTGTCCCATTAACCTCCCCGTGATCTCTCTCTCTGTCCCATTAACATCCACCTGATCTCACTCTCTGTCCTTTAAACATCGGGTGATCTCACTCTCTATCTCTTTAGACTCTCCGTGATCTCACTCTCTGTCCATTTATCCTAGCCGTGATCTCACTCTCTGTCCCTTTAACCTCCCCGTGATCTCACTCTCTGTCCCTTTAACCTTCCCGAGATATCACTCTCTGTCCCTTTAACCTCCCTGCAATCTCACTCACTGTCCCTTTTACCTCCCCGTGATCTTACTCTCTATCCCTTTAAACTCCCCGTGATCTCACTCTCTGTCCCTTTAAGCTTCCCGTGATCTCATTCTCTGTCCCTTTAACCTCCCTGTGATCTCACTCTCTGTCCCTTTGATCTCCCCGTGATCTCACTCTCTTTCCATTTGACCTCCGGTTGGTCTCATTCTCTGTCCCTTTAACCTCCCCGTTATCTCACTCACTTTCCCTTGATCCTCCGGTTGGTCTCACTCTCTGTCCCTTTCACCTCCCCGTGATCTCACTCTCAGTCCCTTTAACCTCCCCATGATCACACTCTCTGTCCCTTTAACCTCCCCGTAATCTCACTCTCTGTCCCTTTAACCTCCCCGTAATCTCACTCACTGTCCCTTTTACCTCCCCGTGATCTCACTCTCTATCCCTTTAATCTCCCTGTGATATCAATCTTTGTCCCTTTAACCTCCCCGTTATCTCACTCTCTGTCCCTTTGATCTCCCCGTCATCTCACTCTCTTTCCATTTAACCTGCGGTCGGTCTCATTCTCTGTCCCTTTCACCTCCCCGTGATCTCACTCTCAGTCCCTTTAAACTCCCCGTGATCACACTCTCTGTCCATTTAGCCTCCCCGTGATTTCACTCTCTGTCCTTTAACCTCCCAGTGATTTCACTCTCTGTACCTTTAACCTCCGCGTGATCTCACTCTCTGTTCCTTTAACCTCCCAGTGATTTCATTCTCTGTCCCTTTAACCTCCCCATGATCACACTCTCTGTCCCTTTAGCCTCTCCATGTCGTGACAATCTGTCTCTTTCACTTCCTCGTGATTTCAATCTCCGTCCATTTAACCTCGCCGTGATCTCACTCTCTGTCCCTTTAACCTCCCCGTGATCTCACTCTCTGTCCTATTAACCTCCCCGTGATCTCACTCTCTCCCTTTAACGTCCCCGTGATCTCATTCTCTGTCCATTTAAACTCCCCGTGATCTCACTCTCAATCCCTTTAACCTATCCGTGATCTCACTTTATGTCCCTGTAACCTCCCCGTAATCACACTCTCTGTCCCTCTAACCTCCCCGTGATCTCATTCTCTGTCTATTTAACCTCCCCGTCATCTCACTCTCTGTCCCTTTAACCTCCCCGTGATCTCACTCTCTCCCTTTAACGTCCCCGTGATCTCATTCTCTGTCCATTTAAACTCCCCGTGATCTCACTCTCTGTCCCTTTACCCTTCCCGTGATATCACTCTCTGTCCCTTTAAGCTCCCCGTAATCACACTCACTGTCACTTTTACCTCCCCGTGATCTCACTCTCTATCCCTTTAACCTCCCTGTGATCTCAATCTCTGTCCCTTTAACCTGCCCGTAATCTCACTCTCTGTCCCTTTAAGCTTCCCGTGATCTCATTCTCTGTCCCTTTATCCTCCCCGTGATCTCAATCTTTGTCCCTTTAACCTTGCCGTGATCACACTCTCTGTCCCTTTATCCTCTCCATGTTCTGACACTCTATCCCATTTACTTCCTCGTGATTTCAATCTCTGTCCATTTAACCTCCCTGTGATCACACTCTCTGTCCCTTTAACCTTCCCGGTGATCACACTCTATGTCCCTTTATCCTACCCGTGTTCTGACACTCTGTCCCTTTAACTTCCTCGTGATCCCACTCTCTGTCCCTTTAACCTCCTCGTGATCTCAGTCTCTGTCCCTTTAACCTCCCCGTGATCTTACTCTCTGTCCTACTAACCTTCACATGATCTCACTCACTGTCCCGTTAACAACCATCTGATGGCACTCTATGTCCCTTTAACCTCCCCGTGATCACACTCACTGTCCCTTTAACCTCCCTGTGATCTCACTCTCTGTACCTTTAACCTCCCCGTGATCTGAATCTCTGTCCCTTTAACCTCCCTGTGGTCTCGCTCTCTGTCCCTTTAACCTCCCCGTGATCTCACTCTCTGTCCGTTAACCTCCCAGTGATTTCACTCTCTGTACCTTTAACCATCCCCGTGATCTCATTCTCTGTCCCTTTAACCTCCCAGTGATCACACTCTCTGTCCCTTTAACCTCCCCGTGATCTCACTCTCTGTCCCTTAAACCTCCCCGTACATTCTCACTGTCTTTAACCTCCTCCTGATCACACTCTCTGTCCCTTTAAACTCCCTGTGATCTCTCACATTGTCCCATTAACCTCCCCGTGATTTCACTCTTTGTCTCATTAACCTGCCCATGATCTCACTCTCTGTCCCTTTAACCTCTCCGTGTTCTCACTCTCTGTCCCTTTAACCTCCCAGTGAACTGGCTCTCTGTCTCTTTAAACTCCCCGTGATCTCACTCTCTGTCCTTTAACCTCCCCGTGGTAATACTCACTGTCCTTTTAAGCTGCCCATGATCTCACTCTCTGTCCCTGTATCCTCCTCGTGAACTGGCAGTCTGTCTCTTTAAACTCCTCGTGATCTCACTCTCTGTCCCTTTAACCTCCTACTGATCCCACACTCTGTCCCGTTAACCTCCTCGTGATATCACTCTCTGTCCCTTTAACCTCCCAGTGATCTCACTCTCTGTCCCTTTAAACTCCCCTTGATCACACTCTTTTTCCCCTTACCCTCCCAGTGATCTCAATCTCTGTCCCTTTAACCTCCCCGTTATCTCACTCTCTGTCCCTTTAACCTCCCAGTGATCTCACTCTCTGTCCCTTTAACCTCCCCGTGATCTCAATCTCTGTCCCTTTAACCTGCCCGTAATCTCACTCTCTGTCCCTTTAAGCTTCCCGTGATCTCATTCTCTGTCCCTTTATCCTCCCCGTGATCTCAATCTTTGTCCCTTTAACCTTGCCGTGATATCACTCTCTGTCCCTTTAACCTTCCCGTGATATCACTCTCTGTCCCTTTAACCTCCCCGTAATCACACTCACTGTCCCTTTTACCTCCCCGTGATCTCACTCTCTATCCCTTTAACCTCCCTGTGATCTCAATCTCTGTCCCTTTAACCTGCCCGTAATCTCACTCTCTGTCCCTTTAAGCTTCCCGTGATCTCATTCTCTGTCCCTTTATCCTCCCCGTGATCTCACTCTCTGTCCCTTTAACCTCCCAGTGATCTCACTCTCTGTCCCTTTAACCATCCCCGTGATCTCATTCTCTGTCCCTTTATCCTCCCTGTGATCTCACTCTCATTCACTTTAACCTCCGGTTGGTCTCACTCTCTGTCCCATTAACCTCCCCGTGATCTCATTCTCAGTCCCTTTAACATCCCCGTGATCTCACTCTCTGTCCCTTTATCCTCTCCATGTTCTGACACTCTATCCCATTTACTTCCTCGTGATTTCAATCTCTGTCCATTTAACCTCCCTGTGATCACACTCTCTGTCCCTTTAACCTTCCCGGTGATCACACTCTATGTCCCTTTATCCTACCCGTGTTCTGACACTCTGTCCCTTTAACTTCCTCGTGATCTCACTCTCTGTCCCTTTAACCTCCTCGTGATCTCAGTCTCTGTCCCTTTAACCTCCCCGTGATCTTACTCTCTGTCCTACTAACCTTCACATGATCTCACTCACTGTCCCGTTAACAACCATCTGATGGCACTCTATGTCCCTTTATCCTCCCCGTGATCACACTCACTGTCCCTTTAACCTCCCTGTGATCTCACTCTCTGTCCCTTTAACCTCCTCGTGATCTGAATCTCTGTCCCTTTAACCTCCCTGTGGTCTCGCTCTCTGTCCCTTTAACCTCCCCGTGATCTCACTCTCTGTCCGTTAACCTCCCAGTGATTTCACTCTCTGTACCTTTAACCATCCCCGTGATCTCATTCTCTGTCCCTTTAACCTCCCAGTGATCACACTCTCTGTCCCTTTAACCTCCCCGTGATCTCACTCTCTGTCCCTTTAACCTCCCCGTACATTCTCACTGTCTTTAACCTCCTCCTGATCACTCTCTCTGTCCCTTTAAACTCCCTGTGATCTCTCACATTGTCCCATTAAACTCCCCGTGATTTCACTCTTTGTCCCATTAACCTGCCCATGATCTCACTCTCTGTCCCTTTAACCTCTCCGTGTTCTCACTCTCTGTCCCTTTAACCTCCCAGTGAACTGGCTCTCTGTCTCTTTAAACACCCCGTGATCTCACTCTCTGTCCTTTAACCTCCCCGTGGTAATACTCACTGTCCTTTTAAGCTGCCCATGATCTCACTCTCTGTCCCTTTAAACTCCCCGTGATCTCACTCTCTGTCCCTGTATCCTCCTCGTGAACTGGCTGTCTGTCTCTTTAAACTCCTCGTGATCTCACTCTCTGTCCCTTTAACCTCCTACTGATCCCACACTCTGTCCCGTTAACCTCCTCGTGATATCACTCTCTGTCCCTTTAACCTCCCAGTGATCTCACTCTCTGTCCCTTTAAACTCCCCTTGATCACACTCTTTTTCCCCTTACCCTCCCAGTGATCTCAATCTCTGTCCCTTTAACCTCCCCGTTATCTCACTCTCTGTCCCTTTAACCTCCCAGTGATCTCACTCTCTGTCCCTTTAACCTCCCAGTGATCTCACTCTCTGTCCCTTTAACCTCCCCGTGATCTCACTCTCTGTCCCTTTAACCTCCCAGTGATTTCGCTCTCTGTCCCTTTAACATCCCCGTGATCTCACTCTGTGTCCCTTTAACCTCCCCGTTCTTCCTCACTCTCTTTAACCTCCCCCTGATCACAATCTCTGTCCCTTTAAACTCCACGTGATCTCTCACTTTGTCCCATTAACCTCCCCGTGATCCCACTCCCTGTCCCATTACCCTTCCCGTGATCTGACTCGCTGTCCCTTGAACCTCCCCGTGATATCACTCTCTGTCCCTTTAAACTACCCGTGATCTCACACTCTGTCCCTTTAACCTCTCTGTGATCTCACTCTCTGTCCCATTAACCTCCACGTGATCTCACTGTCTGTCCCATTAACCTCCCCGTGATCTCTCTCTCTGTCCCATTAACATCCACCTGATCTCACTCTCTGTCCTTTAAACATCGGGTGATCTCACTCTCTATCTCTTTAGACTCTCCGTGATCTCACTCTCTGTCCATTTATCCTAGCCGTGATCTCACTCTCTGTCCCTTTAACCTCCCCGTGATCTCACTCTCTGTCCCTTTAACCTTCCCGAGATATCACTCTCTGTCCCTTTAACCTCCCTGCAATCTCACTCACTGTCCCTTTTACCTCCCCGTGATCTTACTCTCTATCCCTTTAAACTCCCCGTGATCTCACTCTCTGTCCCTTTAAGCTTCCCGTGATCTCATTCTCTGTCCCTTTAACCTCCCTGTGATCTCACTCTCTGTCCCTTTGATCTCCCCGTGATCTCACTCTCTTTCCATTTGACCTCCGGTTGGTCTCATTCTCTGTCCCTTTAACCTCCCCGTTATCTCACTCACTTTCCCTTGATCCTCCGGTTGGTCTCACTCTCTGTCCCTTTCACCTCCCCGTGATCTCACTCTCAGTCCCTTTAACCTCCCCATGATCACACTCTCTGTCCCTTTAACCTCCCCGTAATCTCACTCTCTGTCCCTTTAACCTCCCCGTAATCTCACTCACTGTCCCTTTTACCTCCCCGTGATCTCACTCTCTATCCCTTTAATCTCCCTGTGATATCAATCTTTGTCCCTCTAACCTCCCCGTGATCTCATTCTCTGTCTATTTAACCTCCCCGTCATCTCACTCTCTGTCCCTTTAACCTCCCCGTGATCTCACTCTCTCCCTTTAACGTCCCCGTGATCTCATTCTCTGTCCATTTAAACTCCCCGTGATCTCACTCTCTGTCCCTTTACCCTTCCCGTGATATCACTCTCTGTCCCTTTAAGCTCCCCGTAATCACACTCACTGTCACTTTTACCTCCCCGTGATCTCACTCTCTATCCCTTTAACCTCCCTGTGATCTCAATCTCTGTCCCTTTAACCTGCCCGTAATCTCACTCTCTGTCCCTTTAAGCTTCCCGTGATCTCATTCTCTGTCCCTTTATCCTCCCCGTGATCTCAATCTTTGTCCCTTTAACCTTGCCGTGATCACACTCTCTGTCCCTTTATCCTCTCCATGTTCTGACACTCTATCCCATTTACTTCCTCGTGATTTCAATCTCTGTCCATTTAACCTCCCTGTGATCAGACTCTCTGTCCCTTTAACCTTCCCGGTGATCACACTCTATGTCCCTTTAACCTTCCCGGTGATCACACTCTATGTCCCTTTATCCTACCCGTGTTCTGACACTCTGTCCCTTTAACTTCCTCGTGATCTCACTCTCTGTCCCTTTAACCTCCTCGTGATCTCAGTCTCTGTCCCTTTAACCTCCCCGTGATCTTACTCTCTGTCCTACTAACCTTCACATGATCTCACTCACTGTCCCGTTAACAACCATCTGATGGCACTCTATGTCCCTTTAACCTCCCCGTGATCACACTCACTGTCCCTTTAACCTCCCTGTGATCTCACTCTCTGTCCCTTTAACCTCCCCGTGATCTGAATCTCTGTCCCTTTAACCTCCCTGTGGTCTCGCTCTCTGTCCCTTTAACCTCCCCGTGATCTCACTCTCTGTCCGTTAACCTCCCAGTGATTTCACTCTCTGTACCTTTAACCATCCCCGTGATCTCATTCTCTGTCCCTTTAACCTCCCAGTGATCACACTCTCTGTCCCTTTAACCTCCCCGTGATCTCACTCTCTGTCCCTTAAACCTCCCCGTACATTCTCACTGTCTTTAACCTCCTCCTGATCACACTCTCTGTCCCTTTAAACTCCCTGTGATCTCTCACATTGTCCCATTAACCTCCCCGTGATTTCACTCTTTGTCTCATTAACCTGCCCATGATCTCACTCTCTGTCCCTTTAACCTCTCCGTGTTCTCACTCTCTGTCCCTTTAACCTCCCAGTGAACTGGCTCTCTGTCTCTCTGTCTCTTTAAACTCCCCGTGATCTCACTCTCTGTCCTTTAACCTCCCCGTGGTAATACTCACTGTCCTTTTAAGCTGCCCATGATCTCACTCTCTGTCCCTGTATCCTCCTCGTGAACTGGCAGTCTGTCTCTTTAAACTCCTCGTGATCTCACTCTCTGTCCCTTTAACCTCCTACTGATCCCACACTCTGTCCCGTTAACCTCCTCGTGATATCACTCTCTGTCCCTTTAACCTCCCAGTGATCTCACTCTCTGTCCCTTTAAACTCCCCTTGATCACACTCTTTTTCCCCTTACCCTCCCAGTGATCTCAATCTCTGTCCCTTTAACCTCCCCGTTATCTCACTCTCTGTCCCTTTAACCTCCCAGTGATCTCACTCTCTGTCCCTTTAACCTCCCCGTGATCTCAATCTCTGTCCCTTTAACCTGCCCGTAATCTCACTCTCTGTCCCTTTAAGCTTCCCGTGATCTCATTCTCTGTCCCTTTATCCTCCCCGTGATCTCAATCTTTGTCCCTTTAACCTTGCCGTGATATCACTCTCTGTCCCTTTAACCTTCCCGTGATATCACTCTCTGTCCCTTTAACCTCCCCGTAATCACACTCACTGTCCCTTTTACCTCCCCGTGATCTCACTCTCTATCCCTTTAACCTCCCTGTGATCTCAATCTCTGTCCCTTTAACCTGCCCGTAATCTCACTCTCTGTCCCTTTAAGCTTCCCGTGATCTCATTCTCTGTCCCTTTATCCTCCCCGTGATCTCACTCTCTGTCCCTTTAACCTCCCAGTGATCTCACTCTCTGTCCCTTTAACCATCCCCGTGATCACACTCTCTGTCCCTTTATCCTCCCTGTGATCTCACTCTCATTCACTTTAACCTCCGGTTGGTCTCACTCTCTGTCCCATTAACCTCCCCGTGATCTCATTCTCAGTCCCTTTAACATCCCCGTGATCTCACTCTCTGTCCCTTTATCCTCTCCATGTTCTGACACTCTATCCCATTTACTTCCTCGTGATTTCAATCTCTGTCCATTTAACCTCCCTGTGATCACACTCTCTGTCCCTTTAACCTTCCCGGTGATCACACTCTATGTCCCTTTATCCTACCCGTGTTCTGACACTCTGTCCCTTTAACTTCCTCGTGATCTCACTCTCTGTCCCTTTAACCTCCTCGTGATCTCAGTCTCTGTCCCTTTAACCTCCCCGTGATCTTACTCTCTGTCCTACTAACCTTCACATGATCTCACTCACTGTCCCGTTAACAACCATCTGATGGCACTCTATGTCCCTTTATCCTCCCCGTGATCACACTCACTGTCCCTTTAACCTCCCTGTGATCTCACTCTCTGTCCCTTTAACCTCCTCGTGATCTGAATCTCTGTCCCTTTAACCTCCCTGTGGTCTCGCTCTCTGTCCCTTTAACCTCCCCGTGATCTCACTCTCTGTCCGTTAACCTCCCAGTGATTTCACTCTCTGTACCTTTAACCATCCCCGTGATCTCATTCTCTGTCCCTTTAACCTCCCAGTGATCACACTCTCTGTCCCTTTAACCTCCCCGTGATCTCACTCTCTGTCCCTTTAACCTCCCCGTACATTCTCACTGTCTTTAACCTCCTCCTGATCACTCTCTCTGTCCCTTTAAACTCCCTGTGATCTCTCACATTGTCCCATTAAACTCCCCGTGATTTCACTCTTTGTCCCATTAACCTGCCCATGATCTCACTCTCTGTCCCTTTAACCTCTCCGTGTTCTCACTCTCTGTCCCTTTAACCTCCCAGTGAACTGGCTCTCTGTCTCTTTAAACACCCCGTGATCTCACTCTCTGTCCTTTAACCTCCCCGTGGTAATACTCACTGTCCTTTTAAGCTGCCCATGATCTCACTCTCTGTCCCTTTAAACTCCCCGTGATCTCACTCTCTGTCCCTGTATCCTCCTCGTGAACTGGCTGTCTGTCTCTTTAAACTCCTCGTGATCTCACTCTCTGTCCCTTTAACCTCCTACTGATCCCACACTCTGTCCCGTTAACCTCCTCGTGATATCACTCTCTGTCCCTTTAACCTCCCAGTGATCTCACTCTCTGTCCCTTTAAACTCCCCTTGATCACACTCTTTTTCCCCTTACCCTCCCAGTGATCTCAATCTCTGTCCCTTTAACCTCCCCGTTATCTCACTCTCTGTCCCTTTAACCTCCCAGTGATCTCACTCTCTGTCCCTTTAACCTCCCAGTGATCTCACTCTCTGTCCCTTTAACCTCCCCGTGATCTCACTCTCTGTCCCTTTAACCTCCCAGTGATTTCGCTCTCTGTCCCTTTAACATCCCCGTGATCTCACTCTGTGTCCCTTTAACCTCCCCGTTCTTCCTCACTCTCTTTAACCTCCCCCTGATCACAATCTCTGTCCCTTTAAACTCCACGTGATCTCTCACTTTGTCCCATTAACCTCCCCGTGATCCCACTCCCTGTCCCATTACCCTTCCCGTGATCTGACTCGCTGTCCCTTGAACCTCCCCGTGATATCACTCTCTGTCCCTTTAAACTACCCGTGATCTCACTCTCTGTCCCTTTAACCTCTCTGTGATCTCACTCTCTGTCCCATTAACCTCCACGTGATCTCACTGTCTGTCCCATTAACCTCCCCGTGATCTCTCTCTCTGTCCCATTAACATCCACCTGATCTCACTCTCTGTCCTTTAAACATCGGGTGATCTCACTCTCTATCTCTTTAGACTCTCCGTGATCTCACTCTCTGTCCATTTATCCTAGCCGTGATCTCACTCTCTGTCCCTTTAACCTCCCCGTGATCTCACTCTCTGTCCCTTTAACCTTCCCGAGATATCACTCTCTGTCCCTTTAACCTCCCTGCAATCTCACTCACTGTCCCTTTTACCTCCCCGTGATCTTACTCTCTATCCCTTTAAACTCCCCGTGATCTCACTCTCTGTCCCTTTAAGCTTCCCGTGATCTCATTCTCTGTCCCTTTAACCTCCCTGTGATCTCACTCTCTGTCCCTTTGATCTCCCCGTGATCTCACTCTCTTTCCATTTGACCTCCGGTTGGTCTCATTCTCTGTCCCTTTAACCTCCCCGTTATCTCACTCACTTTCCCTTGATCCTCCGGTTGGTCTCACTCTCTGTCCCTTTCACCTCCCCGTGATCTCACTCTCAGTCCCTTTAACCTCCCCATGATCACACTCTCTGTCCATTTAACCTCCCGGTGATCACACTCTCTGTCCCTTTAACCGTCCCGAGCTATCACTCTCTGTCACTATAACCTCCCCGTAATCTCACTCACTGTCCCTTTTACCTCCCCGTGATCTCACTCTCTATCCCTTTAACCTCCCCGTGATCTCACTCTCTGTCCCTTTAACCTCCCCGTGATCTCATTCTCTGTCCCTTTAACCTCCCTGTGATCTCAATCTTTGTCCCTTTAACCTCCCCGTTATCTCACTCTCTGTCCCTTTGATCTCCCCGTGATCTCTCTCTCTTTCCATTTAACCTCCGGTTGGTCTCATTCTCTGTCCCTTTAACCTCCCCGTTATCTCACTCTCTGTCCCTTTCACCTCCCCGTGATCTCACTCTCAATCCCTTTAACCTATCCGTGATCTCACTTTATGTTCCTGTAACCTGCCCGTAATCTCATTCTCTGTCCATTTAACCTCCCCGTCATCTCACTCTCAGTCCCTTTAACCTCCCCGTGATCTCACTCTCTCTCCCTTTAACCTCCCCGTGATCTCATTCTCTGTCCATTTAAACTCCCCGTGATCTCACTCTCTGTCCCTTTACCCTTCCCGTGATATCACTCTCTGTCCCTTTAACCTTCCCGTAATCACACTCACTGTCCCTTTTACCTCCCCGTGATCTCACTCTCTATCCCTTTAACCTCCCCGTGATCTCACTCTTTGTCCCTTTAACCTCCCCGTAATCTCACTCTCTTTCTCTTTAACCTCCGGTTGGTCACATTCTCGGTCCCTTTAACCTCCCCGTGATCTCACTCTCATTCCCTTTAACCTCCGGTTGGTCTCACTCTCTGTCCCATTAACCTCCCCGTGATCTCATTCTCAGTCCCTTTAACATCCCCGTGATCACACTCTCTGTCCCTTTATCCTCTCCATGTTCTGACACTCTATCCCATTTACTTCCTCGTGATTTCAATCTCTGTCCATTTAACCTCCCTGTGATCACACTCTCTGTCCCTTTAACCTTCCCGGTGATCACACTCTATGTCCCTTTATCCTACCCGTGTTCTGACACTCTGTCCCTTTAACTTCCTCGTGATCTCACTCTCTGTCCCTTTAACCTCCTCGTGATCTCAGTCTCTGTCCCTTTAACCTCCCCGTGATCTTACTCTCTGTCCTACTAACCTTCACATGATCTCACTCACTGTCCCGTTAACAACCATCTGATGGCACTCTATGTCCCTTTAACCTCCCCGTGATCACACTCACTGTCCCTTTAACCTCCCTGTGATCTCACTCTCTGTCCCTTTAACCTCCCCGTGATCTGAATCTCTGTCCCTTTAACCTCCCTGTGGTCTCGCTCTCTGTCCCTTTAACCTCCCCATGATCTCACTCTCTGTCCGTTAACCTCCCAGTGATTTCACTCTCTGTACCTTTAACCATCCCCGTGATCTCATTCTCTGTCCCTTTAACCTCCCAGTGATCTCACTCTCTGTCCCTTAAACCTCCCCGTACATTCTCACTGTCTTTAACCTCCTCCTGATCACACTCTCTGTCCATTTAAACTCCCTGTGATCTCTCACATTGTCCCATTAACCTCCCCGTGATTTCACTCTTTGTCTCATTAACCTGCCCATGATCTCACTCTCTGTCCCTTTAACCTCTCCGTGTTCTCACTCTCTGTCCCTTTAACCTCCCAGTGAACTGGCTCTCTGTCTCTTTAAACTCCCCGTGATCTCACTCTCTGTCCTTTAACCTCCCCGTGGTAATACTCACTGTCCTTTTAAGCTGCCCATGATCTCACTCTCTGTCCCTGTATCCTCCTCGTGAACTGGCAGTCTGTCTCTTTAAACTCCTCGTGATCTCACTCTCTGTCCCTTTAACCTCCTACTGATCCCACACTCTGTCCCGTTAACCTCCTCGTGATATCACTCTCTGTCCCTTTAACCTCCCAGTGATCTCACTCTCTGTCCCTTTAAACTCCCCTTGATCACACTCTTTTTCCCCTTACCCTCCCAGTGATCTCAATCTCTGTCCCTTTAACCTCCCCGTTATCTCACTCTCTGTCCCTTTAACCTCCCAGTGATCTCACTCTCTGTCCCTTTAACCTCCCCGTGATCTCACTCTCTGTCCCTTTAACCTCCCAGTGATTTCGCTCTCTGTCCCTTTAACATCCCCGTGATCTCACTCTGTGTCCCTTTAACCTCCCCGTTCTTCCTCACTCTCTTTAACCTCCCCCTGATCACAATCTCTGTCCCTTTAAACTCCACGTGATCTCTCACTTTGTCCCATTAACCTCCCCGTGATCCCACTCCCTGTCCCATTACCCTTCCCGTGATCTGACTCGCTGTCCCTTGAACCTCCCCGTGATATCACTCTCTGTCCCTTTAAACTACCCGTGATCTCACTCTCTGTCCCTTTAACCTCTCTGTGATCTCACTCTCTGTCCCATTAACCTCCACGTGATCTCACTGTCTGTCCCATTAACCTCCCCGTGATCTCTCTCTCTGTCCCATTAACATCCACCTGATCTCACTCTCTGTCCTTTAAACATCGGGTGATCTCACTCTCTATCTCTTTAGACTCTCCGTGATCTCACTCTCTGTCCATTTATCCTAGCCGTGATCTCACTCTCTGTCCCTTTAACCTCCCCGTGATCTCACTCTCTGTCCCTTTAACCTTCCCGAGATATCACTCTCTGTCCCTTTAACCTCCCTGCAATCTCACTCACTGTCCCTTTTACCTCCCCGTGATCTTACTCTCTATCCCTTTAAACTCCCCGTGATCTCACTCTCTGTCCCTTTAAGCTTCCCGTGATCTCATTCTCTGTCCCTTTAACCTCCCTGTGATCTCACTCTCTGTCCCTTTGATCTCCCCGTGATCTCACTCTCTTTCCATTTGACCTCCGGTTGGTCTCATTCTCTGTCCCTTTAACCTCCCCGTTATCTCACTCACTTTCCCTTGATCCTCCGGTTGGTCTCACTCTCTGTCCCTTTCACCTCCCCGTGATCTCACTCTCAGTCCCTTTAACCTCCCCATGATCACACTCTCTGTCCCTTTAACCTCCCCGTAATCTCACTCTCTGTCCCTTTAACCTCCCCGTAATCTCACTCACTGTCCCTTTTACCTCCCCGTGATCTCACTCTCTATCCCTTTAATCTCCCTGTGATATCAATCTTTGTCCCTTTAACCTCCCCGTTATCTCACTCTCTGTCCCTTTGATCTCCCCGTCATCTCACTCTCTTTCCATTTAACCTGCGGTCGGTCTCATTCTCTGTCCCTTTCACCTCCCCGTGATCTCACTCTCAGTCCCTTTAAACTCCCCGTGATCACACTCTCTGTCCATTTAGCCTCCCCGTGATTTCACTCTCTGTCCTTTAACCTCCCAGTGATTTCACTCTCTGTACCTTTAACCTCCGCGTGATCTCACTCTCTGTTCCTTTAACCTCCCAGTGATTTCATTCTCTGTCCCTTTAACCTCCCCATGATCACACTCTCTGTCCCTTTAGCCTCTCCATGTCGTGACAATCTGTCTCTTTCACTTCCTCGTGATTTCAATCTCCGTCCATTTAACCTCGCCGTGATCTCACTCTCTGTCCCTTTAACCTCCCCGTGATCTCACTCTCTGTCCTATTAACCTCCCCGTGATCTCACTCTCTCCCTTTAACGTCCCCGTGATCTCATTCTCTGTCCATTTAAACTCCCCGTGATCTCACTCTCAATCCCTTTAACCTATCCGTGATCTCACTTTATGTCCCTGTAACCTCCCCGTAATCACACTCTCTGTCCCTCTAACCTCCCCGTGATCTCATTCTCTGTCTATTTAACCTCCCCGTCATCTCACTCTCTGTCCCTTTAACCTCCCCGTGATCTCACTCTCTCCCTTTAACGTCCCCGTGATCTCATTCTCTGTCCATTTAAACTCCCCGTGATCTCACTCTCTGTCCCTTTACCCTTCCCGTGATATCACTCTCTGTCCCTTTAAGCTCCCCGTAATCACACTCACTGTCACTTTTACCTCCCCGTGATCTCACTCTCTATCCCTTTAACCTCCCTGTGATCTCAATCTCTGTCCCTTTAACCTGCCCGTAATCTCACTCTCTGTCCCTTTAAGCTTCCCGTGATCTCATTCTCTGTCCCTTTATCCTCCCCGTGATCTCAATCTTTGTCCCTTTAACCTTGCCGTGATATCACTCTCTGTCCCTTTAACCTTCCCGTGATATCACTCTCTGTCCCTTTAACCTCCCAGTGATCTCACTCTCTGTCCCTTTAACCATCCCCGTGATCTCATTCTCTGTCCCTTTAAACTCCCAGTGATCTCACTCTCTGTCCCTTTAAGCTCCCCGTGATCTCACTCTCTGTCCCTTTAACCTCGCCTACTTTCTCACTGTCTTTAACCTCCTCCTGATCACACTCTCTCTCCCTTTAAACTCCCTGTGATCTCTCACATTGTCCCATTAACGTCTCCGTTATTTCACTCTTTGTCCCATAAACCTGCCCATGATCTCACTCTCTGTCCCTTTAACCTCCGCGTGATCTCACCCTCTGTCCCATTAACCTCCCCGTGATATCACTCTCTCTCCCTTTTAGCTCCCCGTGATCTCACACTCTGTCCTTTAACCTCCCCGTGACCTCAGTCTCTGTCCCTTAAACTCCTCGTGATCACTCTCTGTACCTTTAACCTCCCCATGATCTCACTCTCTGTCCCTTTAACCTCCTACTGATCTCACTCTCTGTCCCGTTAACCTCCTCGTGATCTCACTCTCTTCCCTTTAACCTCCCAGTGATCTCACTCTCTGTCCTTTTAAACTCCCCGTGATCTCACTCTTTTTCCCCTTACCCTCCCAGTGATCTCAATCTCTGTCCCTTTAACCTCCCCGTTATCTCACTCTCTGTCCGTTTAACCTCCCCGTGATCTCACTCTGTGTCCCTTTAACCTCCCAGTGATTTCACTCTCTGTCCCTTTAACCTCCCCGTGATCTCACTCTGTGTCCCTTTAACCTCCACGTGATCTCTCACTTTCTCCCATTAACCTCCCCGTGATCTGACTCTCTGTCCCTTGAACCTCCCCGTGATCTCACACTCTGTCCCTTTAACCTCCCCGTGATCTCACTCTCTGCCCCATTATCATCCACGTGATCTCACTCTCTGTCCCATTAACCTCCCCGTGATCTCACTCTCTGTCCCTTTAACCATCCAGTGATCTCACTCTCTGTCTCTTTAGACTCTCCGTGATCTCACTCTCTGTCCCTTTAACCTAGCCGTGATCTCACTCTCTGTCCCTTTAACCTCCCCGTGATCTCACTCTCTGTCCCTTTAACCTTCCCGTGATCTCACTCTCTATCCCTTTAACCTCCCCGTGATCTCACTCTCTGTCCCTTTAAGCTTACTGTGATCTCATTCTCTGTCCCTTTAACCTCCCTGTGATCTCAATCTTTGTCCCTTTAACCTCCCCGTTATCTCACTCTCTTTCCCTTCAACCTCCCGTTGGTCTCACTCTCTGTCCCATTAACCTCCCCGTGATCTCATTCTCAGTCCCTTTAACATCCCCGTGATCACACTCTCTGTCACTTTAACCTCCCCGTGTTCTGACATTATGTCCCATTTACTTCCTCGTGATTTCAATCTCTGTCCATTTAACCTCCCTGTGATCACACTCTCTGTCCCTTTAACCTCCCCTTGATCACACTCTCTGTCCCTTTATCCTACCCGTGTTCTGACACTCTGTCCCTTTAACTTCCTCGTGATCTGACTCTCTGTCCCTTTAACCTCCTCGTGATCTCAGTCTCTGTCCCTTTAACCCCCCCGTGATCTTACTCTCTGTCCCACTAACCTTCACATGATCTCACTCACTGTCCCGTTAACCACCACGTGATCTCACTCTCTGTCCCTTTAACCTCCCCGTGATCTCACTCACTGTCCCTTTAACCTCCCTGTAATCTCACTCTCTGTCCCTTTAACCTCCCCGTGATCTGAATCTCTGTCCCTTTAACCTCCCTGTGGTCTCGCTCTCTGTCCCTGTAACCTCCCCGTGATCTCACTCTCTGTCCGTTAACCTCCCAGTGATTTCACTCTGTCTACCTTTAACCTCCGTGTGATCTCACTCTCTATCCCTTTAAACTCCTCGTGATCACTCTCTGTACCATAAACCACCCCATGATCTCACTCTCTGTCCCATTAACCTCCCTGTGATCTCAATCTCTGTCCCGTTAACCTCCTCGTGATCTCACTCTCTGTCCCTTTAACCTCCCAGTGATCTCACTCTCTGTCCCTTTAAACTCCCCGTGATCACACTCTCTGTCCCTTTAACCTCCCAGTGATCTCACTCTCTGTCCCTTTAACCATCCCCGTGATCTCATTCTGTGTCCCTTTAACCTCCCAATGATCTCAATCTCTGTCCCTTTAACCTCCCTGTGATCTCACTCTCTGTCCCTTTAACCTCCCCGTACTTTCTCACTGTCTTTAACCTCCACCTGATCACACTCTCTGTCCCTTTTAACTCCCTGTGATCTCTCACATTGTCCCATTAACCTCCCCGTGATTTCACTCTTTGCCCCATTAACCTGCCCATGATCTCACTCTCTGTCCCTTTAACCTCCCCGTGTTCTCACTCTCTGTCCCTTTAACCTCCCAGTGAAGTGGCTATCTGTCTCTTTAAACTCCCCGTGATCTCACTCTCTGTCCTTTAACCTCCCCGTGGTCATACTCACTGTCCCTTTAACCTCCCCGTGATTTCACTCTCTCTCCCTTTAAGCTCCCCGTGATCTCACTCTCTGTCCCTTAAACTCCTCGTGATCACTCTCTATACCTTTAACCTCCCCATGATCTCACTCTTTGTCCCTTTAACCTCCTACTGATCTCACTCTCTGTCCCGTTAACTACCTCGTGATCTCACTCTCTGTCCCTTTACCCTTCCAGTGATCTCACTCTCTGTCCCTTTAAACTCCCCGTGATCTCACTCTTTTTCCCCTTACCCTCCCAGTGATCTCAATCTCTGTCCCTTTAACCTCCCCGTTATCTCACTCTCTGTCCCTTTAACCTCCCAGTGATCTCACTCTCTGTCCCTTTAACCTCCCCGTGATCTCACTCTCTGTCCCTTTAACCTCCCCGTGATCTCACTCTCTGTCCCTTTAACCTCCCCGTTCTTCCTCACTCTCTTTAACCTCCCCCTGATCACACTCTCTGTCCCTTTAACCTCCCAGTGAACTGGCTCTCTGTCTCTTTAAACTCCCCGTGATCTCACTCTCTGTCCTTTAACCTCCCCGTGGTAATACTCACTGTCCTTTTAAGCTGCCCATGATCTCACTCTCTGTCCCTGTATCCTCCTCGTGAACTGGCAGTCTGTCTCTTTAAACTCCTCGTGATCTCACTCTCTGTCCCTTTAACCTCCTACTGATCCCACACTCTGTCCCGTTAACCTCCTCGTGATATCACTCTCTGTCCCTTTAACCTCCCAGTGATCTCACTCTCTGTCCCTTTAAACTCCCCTTGATCACACTCTTTTTCCCCTTACCCTCCCAGTGATCTCAATCTCTGTCCCTTTAACCTCCCCGTTATCTCACTCTCTGTCCCTTTAACCTCCCAGTGATCTCACTCTCTGTCCCTTTAACCTCCCCGTGATCTCACTCTCTGTCCCTTTAACCTCCCAGTGATTTCGCTCTCTGTCCCTTTAACATCCCCGTGATCTCACTCTGTGTCCCTTTAACCTCCCCGTTCTTCCTCACTCTCTTTAACCTCCCCCTGATCACAATCTCTGTCCCTTTAAACTCCACGTGATCTCTCACTTTGTCCCATTAACCTCCCCGTGATCCCACTCCCTGTCCCATTACCCTTCCCGTGATCTGACTCGCTGTCCCTTGAACCTCCCCGTGATATCACTCTCTGTCCCTTTAAACTACCCGTGATCTCACTCTCTGTCCCTTTAACCTCCCCGTGATCTCACTGTCTGTCCCATTAACCTCCCCGTGATCTCTCTCTCTGTCCCATTAACATCCACCTGATCTCACTCTCTGTCCTTTAAACATCGGGTGATCTCACTCTCTATCTCTTTAGACTCTCCGTGATCTCACTCTCTGTCCATTTATCCTAGCCGTGATCTCACTCTCTGTCCCTTTAACCTCCCCGTGATCTCACTCTCTGTCCCTTTAACCTTCCCGAGATATCACTCTCTGTCCCTTTAACCTCCCTGCAATCTCACTCACTGTCCCTTTTACCTCCCCGTGATCTTACTCTCTATCCCTTTAAACTCCCCGTGATCTCACTCTCTGTCCCTTTAAGCTTCCCGTGATCTCATTCTCTGTCCCTTTAACCTCCCTGTGATCTCACTCTCTGTCCCTTTGATCTCCCCGTGATCTCACTCTCTTTCCATTTGACCTCCGGTTGGTCTCATTCTCTGTCCCTTTAACCTCCCCGTTATCTCACTCACTTTCCCTTGATCCTCCGGTTGGTCTCACTCTCTGTCCCTTTCACCTCCCCGTGATCTCACTCTCAGTCCCTTTAACCTCCCCATGATCACACTCTCTGTCCCTTTAACCTCCCCGTAATCTCACTCTCTGTCCCTTTAACCTCCCCGTAATCTCACTCACTGTCCCTTTTACCTCCCCGTGATCTCACTCTCTATCCCTTTAATCTCCCTGTGATATCAATCTTTGTCCCTTTAACCTCCCCGTTATCTCACTCTCTGTCCCTTTGATCTCCCCGTCATCTCACTCTCTTTCCATTTAACCTGCGGTCGGTCTCATTCTCTGTCCCTTTCACCTCCCCGTGATCTCACTCTCAGTCCCTTTAAACTCCCCGTGATCACACTCTCTGTCCATTTAGCCTCCCCGTGATTTCACTCTCTGTCCTTTAACCTCCCAGTGATTTCACTCTCTGTACCTTTAACCTCCGCGTGATCTCACTCTCTGTTCCTTTAACCTCCCAGTGATTTCATTCTCTGTCCCTTTAACCTCCCCATGATCACACTCTCTGTCCCTTTAGCCTCTCCATGTCGTGACAATCTGTCTCTTTCACTTCCTCGTGATTTCAATCTCCGTCCATTTAACCTCGCCGTGATCTCACTCTCTGTCCCTTTAACCTCCCCGTGATCTCACTCTCTGTCCTATTAACCTCCCCGTGATCTCACTCTCTCCCTTTAACGTCCCCGTGATCTCATTCTCTGTCCATTTAAACTCCCCGTGATCTCACTCTCAATCCCTTTAACCTATCCGTGATCTCACTTTATGTCCCTGTAACCTCCCCGTAATCACACTCTCTGTCCCTCTAACCTCCCCGTGATCTCATTCTCTGTCTATTTAACCTCCCCGTCATCTCACTCTCTGTCCCTTTAACCTCCCCGTGATCTCACTCTCTCCCTTTAACGTCCCCGTGATCTCATTCTCTGTCCATTTAAACTCCCCGTGATCTCACTCTCTGTCCCTTTACCCTTCCCGTGATATCACTCTCTGTCCCTTTAAGCTCCCCGTAATCACACTCACTGTCACTTTTACCTCCCCGTGATCTCACTCTCTATCCCTTTAACCTCCCTGTGATCTCAATCTCTGTCCCTTTAACCTGCCCGTAATCTCACTCTCTGTCCCTTTAAGCTTCCCGTGATCTCATTCTCTGTCCCTTTATCCTCCCCGTGATCTCAATCTTTGTCCCTTTAACCTTGCCGTGATATCACTCTCTGTCCCTTTAACCTTCCCGTGATATCACTCTCTGTCCCTTTAACCTCCCAGTGATCTCACTCTCTGTCCCTTTAACCATCCCCGTGATCTCATTCTCTGTCCCTTTAAACTCCCAGTGATCTCACTCTCTGTCCCTTTAAGCTCCCCGTGATCTCACTCTCTGTCCCTTTAACCTCGCCTACTTTCTCACTGTCTTTAACCTCCTCCTGATCACACTCTCTCTCCCTTTAAACTCCCTGTGATCTCTCACATTGTCCCATTAACGTCTCCGTTATTTCACTCTTTGTCCCATAAACCTGCCCATGATCTCACTCTCTGTCCCTTTAACCTCCGCGTGATCTCACCCTCTGTCCCATTAACCTCCCCGTGATATCACTCTCTCTCCCTTTTAGCTCCCCGTGATCTCACACTCTGTCCTTTAACCTCCCCGTGACCTCAGTCTCTGTCCCTTAAACTCCTCGTGATCACTCTCTGTACCTTTAACCTCCCCATGATCTCACTCTCTGTCCCTTTAACCTCCTACTGATCTCACTCTCTGTCCCGTTAACCTCCTCGTGATCTCACTCTCTTCCCTTTAACCTCCCAGTGATCTCACTCTCTGTCCTTTTAAACTCCCCGTGATCTCACTCTTTTTCCCCTTACCCTCCCAGTGATCTCAATCTCTGTCCCTTTAACCTCCCCGTTATCTCACTCTCTGTCCGTTTAACCTCCCCGTGATCTCACTCTGTGTCCCTTTAACCTCCCAGTGATTTCACTCTCTGTCCCTTTAACCTCCCCGTGATCTCACTCTGTGTCCCTTTAACCTCCACGTGATCTCTCACTTTCTCCCATTAACCTCCCCGTGATCTGACTCTCTGTCCCTTGAACCTCCCCGTGATCTCACACTCTGTCCCTTTAACCTCCCCGTGATCTCACTCTCTGCCCCATTATCATCCACGTGATCTCACTCTCTGTCCCATTAACCTCCCCGTGATCTCACTCTCTGTCCCTTTAACCATCCAGTGATCTCACTCTCTGTCTCTTTAGACTCTCCGTGATCTCACTCTCTGTCCCTTTAACCTAGCCGTGATCTCACTCTCTGTCCCTTTAACCTCCCCGTGATCTCACTCTCTGTCCCTTTAACCTTCCCGTGATCTCACTCTCTATCCCTTTAACCTCCCCGTGATCTCACTCTCTGTCCCTTTAAGCTTACTGTGATCTCATTCTCTGTCCCTTTAACCTCCCTGTGATCTCAATCTTTGTCCCTTTAACCTCCCCGTTATCTCACTCTCTTTCCCTTCAACCTCCCGTTGGTCTCACTCTCTGTCCCATTAACCTCCCCGTGATCTCATTCTCAGTCCCTTTAACATCCCCGTGATCACACTCTCTGTCACTTTAACCTCCCCGTGTTCTGACATTATGTCCCATTTACTTCCTCGTGATTTCAATCTCTGTCCATTTAACCTCCCTGTGATCACACTCTCTGTCCCTTTAACCTCCCCTTGATCACACTCTCTGTCCCTTTATCCTACCCGTGTTCTGACACTCTGTCCCTTTAACTTCCTCGTGATCTGACTCTCTGTCCCTTTAACCTCCTCGTGATCTCAGTCTCTGTCCCTTTAACCCCCCCGTGATCTTACTCTCTGTCCCACTAACCTTCACATGATCTCACTCACTGTCCCGTTAACCACCACGTGATCTCACTCTCTGTCCCTTTAACCTCCCCGTGATCTCACTCACTGTCCCTTTAACCTCCCTGTAATCTCACTCTCTGTCCCTTTAACCTCCCCGTGATCTGAATCTCTGTCCCTTTAACCTCCCTGTGGTCTCGCTCTCTGTCCCTGTAACCTCCCCGTGATCTCACTCTCTGTCCGTTAACCTCCCAGTGATTTCACTCTGTCTACCTTTAACCTCCGTGTGATCTCACTCTCTATCCCTTTAAACTCCTCGTGATCACTCTCTGTACCATAAACCACCCCATGATCTCACTCTCTGTCCCATTAACCTCCCTGTGATCTCAATCTCTGTCCCGTTAACCTCCTCGTGATCTCACTCTCTGTCCCTTTAACCTCCCAGTGATCTCACTCTCTGTCCCTTTAAACTCCCCGTGATCACACTCTCTGTCCCTTTAACCTCCCAGTGATCTCACTCTCTGTCCCTTTAACCATCCCCGTGATCTCATTCTGTGTCCCTTTAACCTCCCAATGATCTCAATCTCTGTCCCTTTAACCTCCCTGTGATCTCACTCTCTGTCCCTTTAACCTCCCCGTACTTTCTCACTGTCTTTAACCTCCACCTGATCACACTCTCTGTCCCTTTTAACTCCCTGTGATCTCTCACATTGTCCCATTAACCTCCCCGTGATTTCACTCTTTGCCCCATTAACCTGCCCATGATCTCACTCTCTGTCCCTTTAACCTCCCCGTGTTCTCACTCTCTGTCCCTTTAACCTCCCAGTGAAGTGGCTATCTGTCTCTTTAAACTCCCCGTGATCTCACTCTCTGTCCTTTAACCTCCCCGTGGTCATACTCACTGTCCCTTTAACCTCCCCGTGATTTCACTCTCTCTCCCTTTAAGCTCCCCGTGATCTCACTCTCTGTCCCTTAAACTCCTCGTGATCACTCTCTATACCTTTAACCTCCCCATGATCTCACTCTTTGTCCCTTTAACCTCCTACTGATCTCACTCTCTGTCCCGTTAACTACCTCGTGATCTCACTCTCTGTCCCTTTACCCTTCCAGTGATCTCACTCTCTGTCCCTTTAAACTCCCCGTGATCTCACTCTTTTTCCCCTTACCCTCCCAGTGATCTCAATCTCTGTCCCTTTAACCTCCCCGTTATCTCACTCTCTGTCCCTTTAACCTCCCAGTGATCTCACTCTCTGTCCCTTTAACCTCCCCGTGATCTCACTCTCTGTCCCTTTAACCTCCCCGTGATCTCACTCTCTGTCCCTTTAACCTCCCCGTTCTTCCTCACTCTCTTTAACCTCCCCCTGATCACACTCTCTGTCCCTTTAAACTCCACGTGATCTCTCACTTTCTCCCATTAACCTCCCCGTGATCCCACTCCCTGTCCCATTACCCTTCCCGTGATCTGACTCTCTGTCCCTTGAACCTCCCCGTGATATCACTCTCTGTCCCTTTAACCTACCCGTGATCTCACACTCTGTCCCTTTAACCTCCCCGTGATCTCACTCTCTGTCCCATTAACCTCCACGTGATCTCCCTCTCTGTCCCATTAACCTCCCCGTGATCTCACTCTCTGTCCTTTTAACCATCCGGTGATCTCACTCTCTGTCTCTTTAGACTCTCCGTGATCTCACTCTCTGTCCCTTTAACCTAGCCGTGATCTCACTCTCTGTCCCTTCAACCTCCCCGTAATCGCATTCTCTGTCCCTTGAACCTCCGCATGATCTCACTCTCTGTCCCTTTAACCTTCCCGTGATATCACTCTCTGTCCCATTAACATCCCCGTAATCTCACTCTCAGTCCCTTTAACCTCCCCATGATCTCTCTCTCTGTCTCTATAACCTCGCCGTGATCTCAATCTCTGTCCCTTTAACCTATCCATGATCTCACTATATGTCCCTGTAACCTCCCCGTAATCACACTCTCTGTCCCTTTAAACTCCCCGTGATCTATTTCTCTGTCCCTTTAACCTTCCCGTGATCTCATTCTCTGCCCCTTTAGCCCCTCCGTGATCTCACTCTCTATCTCTTTAGCCTCCCCGTGATCTCACTATCTGTCCCTTTAACCTCCCCGTGATCTCACACTCTGTCCCTTTAACATCGCCGTGATTTCACACTCTGTCCTTTTAAACTGGCCCTGATCTCACTCTCAGTCCCTTAAACCTCCCCGAGATATCTCTCTTTGTCCCTTTAAACTCCCCGTGATCTCTCACTTTGTCCCATTAACCTCCCCGTGATCTCACTCCCTTTCCCTTTAACCTCCCTGTGATCTCACTCTCTGTCCCTTTAAACTCCCCGTGATCTCAATCTCTGTCCCTTTAACCTCCCCGTGATCTCACTCTCTGCCCCTTTAACCTACCCGTGATCTCACTCTCTGTCCCTTTAACATCCCCGTGATCTCACTCTCTTTCACTTTAACCACCCCGTGGTCTCACTCGCTGTCCATTTAACATCCCCGTGGTCTCACTCTCTGTCCCTTTAAACTCCCCGTGATATCCCTCTCTGTCCCTTTAACCTCCCAGTGATCTCACTCTCTGCCCCTTTAACCTCCCCGTGATCTCACTCTCTGTCCCTTTAACTGCTCTAAGTTCTCACTCTCATTCCCGTTAACCTCCCCGTGATCTCAATCTCTGTCCCTTTAACCTCCCCGTGCTCGCACTCTCTGTCCCTTTAACCTCCCCGTGATCTCACTCTCTGTCCCTTTAACCTCCCCGTGTTCTCACTCTCTGTCCCTTTAACCTCCCCGTGAACTGTCTTTCTGTCTCTTTAAACTCCCCGTGATCACACTCACTGTCCCTTTAACCTGCACATGATCTCACTCTCTGTCCCTTTAAACTCCCCGTGATCTCACTCTCTGTACCTTTATCCTCCCCGTGGACTGGTTCTCTGTCTCTTTAACCTCCCCGTAATCTCACTCTATGTCTCTTTAAGCTCCCCGTGATCTCACTCTCTGTCCCTTAACCTCCACGTGACCTCACTCTCTGTCCCTTAAACTCCTCGTCATCACTCTCTGTCCCTTCAACCTCCCAGTCATCTCACTCTCTGTCCCGTTAACCTTCTCGTGATCTCACTCTCTGCCCCTTTAACCTCACCGTGAACTGGCTCTCTGTCCCTTTAACCTCCCTGTGTCCTCACTCTCAGTCCCTTTAACCTCCCTGTGACCTCACTCACAGTCCCATTAACCTCCGCGTGACCTCACTCTCTGTCCCTTTAACCTCCCCGTGATCTCACTCTCGGTCCCTTTAACCTCCCCGAGATCTCACTTTCAGTCCCTTTAACCTCCCTGAGATCTCACTCTCTGTCCCTTTAACCTCCCCGTGATCTCATTCTCTGTCCCTTTAACCTCCCCGTGATCTCACTCTCTGTCCCTTTAAACTCACCGTGATCTCACTTTCAGTCCCTTTAACCTCCCTGAGATCTCACTCTCTGTCCCTTTAACCTCCCCGTGATCTCATTCTCTGTCCCTTTAACCTCCACGAGATCTCAATCTCTGCCCTTTAATGTCCCCGTGATCTCACTCTCTGTCCCTTTAACCTCCCAGTGATTTCACTCTCTGTCCCTTTAACCTCCCCATGATCTCACTCTCTGTTCCTTTAACCTCCCCGTGATCTCTCACTTTGTCCCATTAACCTCCCCGTCATCTCACTCTCTTTTCCTTTAAACTCCCCGTGATCTCATTCCCTGTCCCTTTAACCTCCCCGTAAAATGGCTCTCTATCCCTTTAACCTCCCCGTGATTTCAATCTCTGTCACTTTAACCTCCCCGTGATCTCACTCTCTGTCCCTTTAACCTACTCGTGATCTCACACTCTGTCCCTTTAACTTCCCCGTGATCTCACTCTCTGTCCCTTTCACCTTCCCGTGATCTCAATCTCTGTCCCTTTAACCTTCCGGTGATTTCACTCTCTGTCTCTTTAGACTCTCCGTGATCTCAATCTCTGTCGCTTTAACCTCCCCGTGATCTCACTCTCTGTCCCTTTAACCTTCCCGTGATATCACTCTCTATCCCTTTAACCTCCCCGTAATCAAACTCTCTGTCTCATTAACCTCCCCGTGATGTCACACTCTTTCCCTTTAACCTCCTCGTGATCTCACTCTCTGTCCCATTAACCTCCCCGTGATCACTCTCTGTACCTTTAACTTCCCCTTGATCTCTCTCTCCGTCCCTTTTACCTTCCCGTAATCTCATTCTCTGTCCCTTTAGCCTCTGCACGATCTCATTCTCTATCTCTTTAGCCTCCCCGTGATCTCGTTCTCTGTCCCTTTAATCTCCCCGTGATCTCACTCTCTGTCCCTTTAACGTCCCCTAGATCTCTCTCTGTCCCTTTAACCTCACCGTGATCTCACTATCTGTCCCTTTAACCTCCCAATTTTCTCACTCTCTGTCCCTTTAACCTCCCCGTGATCTCACTCTCTGTGCCTTTAACCTCCCCGTGATCTCACACTCTGTCCCTTTACCTCCCCATGATCTCACTCTCTGTCCCTTTAACATCGCCGTGATCTCACTAACTGCCCCTTTAACGTGCCCGTGATCTCAATCTCTGTCCCTTTAACCTACACGAGATATCTCTCTTTGATTGTTTTATCTCCCCGTGATCTAACCCCTGTCCCTTTAACCTCCCTTTGATCTCACTCTCTGTCCCTTTAAACGCCCCGTGATCTCAATCTCTGTCCCTTTAACCTCCCCAGGATCTCACTCTCAGTCCCTTTAACCTCCCCGTGCTCTCTCTCTCTGTCTCTATAACCTCCCCATGATCTCAATCTCTGTCCCTTTAACATCGCCGTGATCTCTCTCTCATTCTCTTTAACCTCCCCATAATCTCACTCTCTGTCCCTTTAACCTATCCATGGTCTCACTTTATGTCCCTGTAAGCTCCCCGTAATCACACTCCCTGTCCCTTTAAACTTTCCGTGATCTCTCTCTCTGTCCCTTAAACCTTCCCGTGATCTCATTCTCAGTCCCTTTAGCCTCTCCGTGATCTTACTCTCTATCTCTTTAGCCTCCCTGTGATCTCACTATCTGTCCCTTTAACCGCCCCGTGGTCTCACTCGCTGTCCCTTTAACATCCCCGAGGTCTCACTCTCTGTCCCTTTAAACTCCCCGTGATCTCCCTCTCTGTCCCTTTAACCTCCCAGTGATCTCACTCTCTGCACCTTTAACCTCCCCGTGATCTCACTCTCTGTCCCTTTAACCGCTCTTAGTTCTCACTCTCATTCCCGTTAACCTCCCCGTGATCTCACTCTCTGTCCCTTTAACCTCCCCGTGATCTCACTCTCTGTCCCTTTAACCTCCCCGTGTTCTCACTCTCTTTCCCTTTAACCTCCCCGTGAATTGTCTCTCTGTCTCTTTAAACTCCCCTTGATCTCACTCTCTGTCCCTTTAACCTCCCCGTGATCACACTCACTGTCCCTTTAACCTCCCAGTGATCTCACTCTCTGTCCCTTTAACCTCCCCGTGATCTCAATCTCTGTCCCTTTAACCATCCACGTGATCTCATTCTCTGTCCCTTTAACCTCCCAGTGATCTCACTCTCTGTCCCTTTAACCTCCCCGTACTTTTTCACTGTCTTTAACCTCCCCCTGATCACACTCTCTGTCCCTTTAAACTCCCCGTGATCTCTCACATTGTCCCATTAACATCCCCGCGATTTCACTCTCTGTCTCATTAACCTGCCCATGATCTCACTCACTGTCCCTTTAACCTCCCTGTGTTCTCACTCTATGTCCCTTTAACCTCCCAGTGAACTGGCTCTCTGTCTCTTTAACCTCCCCGTGATCTCACTCTCTGTCCTTTAACCTCCCCGTGGTCATACTCACTGTCCCTTTAAGCTGCCCATGATCTCACTCTCTGTCCCTTTAAACTCACCGTGATCTCACTCTCTGTCCCTTTATCCTCCTCGTGAACTGGCTGTCTGTCTCGTTAACCTCCTCGTGATCTCACTCTCTGTCCCTTTAACCTCACCGTGATATCACTCTCTCTCCCTTGAAGCTCCCCGTGATCTCACACTCTGTCCCTTAACCTCCCCGTGACCTCACTCTCTGTCCCTTAAACTCCTCGTGATCACTCTCTGCTCCTTTAACCTCCCCATCTTCTCACTCTCTGTCCCTTTAACCTCCCACTGATCTCACTCTCTGTCCCGTTAACCTCCTCATGATCTCACTCTCTGTCCCTTTACCCTCCCAGTGATCTCAATCTCTGTCCCTTTAACCTCCCCGTTATCTCAATCTCTGTCCCTTTAACCTCCCAGTGATATCACTCTCTGTCCCTTTTACCTCCCCGTGATCTCACTCTCTGTCCCTTTAACCTCCCAGTGATTTCGCTCTATGTCCCTTTAATCCCCCCGTGATCTCACTCTCTATCCCTTTAACCTCCCCGTGATCTCAATCACTGTGCATTCAACCTCCCCGTGATCTCACTCTCTGTCCCTTTAACCTCCCCGTGATCACACTCTCTGTCCCTTTAGCCTCTCCATGTTCTGACACTCTATCCCTTTAACTTCCTCGTGATTTCAATCTCTGTCCATTTAACCACCCCGTGATCTCACTCTCTGTCCCTTTAACCTCCCCGTGATCTCTCTCTCTGTAACTTTCACCTTCCCGTGATCTCAATCTTTGTCCCTTTAACCTCCCCGTTATCTCACTCTTTGTCCGTTTGATCTCCCCGTGATCTTACTCTCTGTCCCATTAACCTCACCATGATCTCACTCACTATCCCGTTAACCATCATGTGATCTCACTCTCTGTCCCTTTAACCTCCCCGTGATCTCACTCTCTGCCCTTTAACCTCCTCGTAATCACTCTCTTTACCTTTAACCTCCCCATGATCGCACTGTCTGTCCCTTTATCCTCCCCGTGAGATCACTCTCTGTACCTTTAAACTTCCCGTGATCTCACTCTCTGTCGCTTTAACCTCTCCCTGATCACTAACTTTACCTTTAACCTCCCAGTTATTTCACTCTCTGTCCCTTTAACCTTCCCGTGAAATCACTTTCTGTCCCTTTAACCTCCCCGTGATCTCACTCTCTGTCCCTGTAACCTCCCCGTGATCTCACTCTCTGTCTCGTTAACCTCCTCGTGATCTCACTCTCTGTCCCTTTAACCTCCCCGTGATATCACTCTCTCTCCCTTTAAGCTCCCCGTGATCTCACACTCTGTCCCTTAACCTCCCCGTGACCTCTCTCTCTGTCCCTTAAACTCCTCGTGATCACTATCTGCTCCTTTAACCTCCCCATGATCTCACTCTCTGTCCCTTTAACCTCCCACTGATCTCACTCTCTGTCCCGTTAACCTCCTCATGATCTCATTCTCTGTCCCTTTACCCTCCCAATGATCTCACTCTCTGTCCCTTTAAACTCCCCGTGATCTCCCTCTTTTACCCCTTAGCCTCCCAGTGATCTCAATCTCTGTCCCTTTAACATCCCCGTGATCTCAATCTCTGTCCCTTTAACCTCCCAGTGATATCACTCTCTGTCCCTTTAACCTCCCCGTGATCTCACTCTCTGTCCCTTTAACCTCCCAGTGATTTCGCTCTATGTCCCTTTAATCCCCCGTGATCTCACTCTCTGTCCCTTTAACCTCCCCGTGATCTCAATCACTGTGCCTTCAACCTCCCCGTGATCACACTCTCTGTCCCTTTAACCTCCCCGTGATCACACTCTCTGTCCCTTTAGCCTCTCCATGTTCTGACACTCTGTCCCTTTAACTTCCTCGTGATTTCAATCTCTGTTCATTTAACCTCCCCGTGATTTCACTCTCTGTCCCTTTAACCTCCCCGTGATCTCACTCTCTGTCCCTTTAGCCTCTCCATGTTCTGACACTCTATCCCTTTAACTTCCTCGTGATTTCAATCTCTGTCCATTTAACCACCCCGTGATCTCACTCTCTGTCCCTTTAACCTCCCCGTGATCACTCTCTCTGTAACTTTCACCTTCCCGTGATCTCAATCTTTGTCCCTTTGATCTCCCCGTGATCTCACTCTCTTTCCCATTATCTTCCGATTGGTCTCACTGTCTGTCACTTTAACCTCTCCGTGAACTCACTCTATGTCCCTTTAACCTCCCCGTGATCTAACTCTCTGTCCCTTCATCCTCCTCGTGATCTCAGTCTCATTCCCTTTAACCTCCCCGTGATCTTACTCTCTGTCCCATTAACCTCACCATGATCTCACTCACTCTCCCGTTAACCATCATGCGATCTCACTCTCTGTCCCTTTAACCTCCCCGTGATCTCACTCACTGTCCCTTTAACCTCCCTGTGGTTTCGCTCTCTGTCCCTTTAACCTCCCCGTGATCTCACTCTCTGCCCTTTAACCTCCTCGTAATCACTCTCTTTACCTTTAACCTCCCCATGATCGCACTCTCTGTCCCTTTATCCTCCCCTTGAGGTCACTCTCTGTCCCTTTAAACTTCCCGTGATCTCACTCTCTGTCCCTTTAACCTCTCCCTGATCACTAACTTTACCTTTAACCTCCCAGTTATTTCACTCTCTGTCCCTTTAACCTTCCCGTGAAATCACTCTCTGTCCCTTTAACCTCCCCGTGATCTCACTCTCTGTCCCTTTAACCTCCCCGTGATCTCACTCTCTGTCCCTTTAACCACTCCGTGATCACTCACTTTACCTTTAACCTCCCCGTGATCTCACTCTCTGTCCCGTTAACCTCCCCGTGATCTCACTCTCTGTCCCTTCAACCTCTCCCTGATCACTCACTTTACCTTTAACCTCCCCGTGATTTCACTCTCTGTCCCTTTAACCTCCCCGTGATCTCACTCTCTGTCCCTTTAACATCCCCGTGATAACACTCTCTGTCCCTTTAGCCTCTCCATGTTGTGACACTCTGTCCCTTTAACTTCCTCGTGATTTCAATCTCTGTCCCTTCAACCTCCCCGTGATCTCATTCTCTGTCCCTTTATCCTCTCCGTTATCTCAATCTTTGTCCCTTTAACCTCCTCGTAATCACTCTCTTTACCTTTAACTTCCCCATGATCGCGCTCTCTGTCCCTTTAAACTTCCTGTGATCTCACTCTCTGTCCCTTTAACCTCTCCCTGATCACTCACTTTACCTTTAACCTCCCATTTATTTCACTCTCTGTCCCTTTAACCTTCCCGTGATCTCACTCTCTGTCCCTTTAACCTCCCCGTGATCTCGCTCTCTGTCCCTTTAACCTCCCCGTGATCTCACTCTCTGTCCCTCTAACCTCTCCCTGATCACTCACTTTACCTTTAACCTCCCAGTTATTTCACTCTCTGTCCCTTTAACCTTCCCGTGATCTCACTCTCTGTCCCTTCAACCTCCCCGTGATCTCGCTCTCTATCCCTTTAACCTCCCCGTGATCTCACTCTCTGTCCCATTAACCTCCCCGTGAACTCACTCTCTTTCCCTTTAACATCCCCGTGATCTCTATCTATGTCTATTTAACCTCCCCGTGATCACACTCTCTGTCCTTTAGCCTCTCGTTGTTCTGACACTCTGTCCCTTTAACTTCCTCGTGATTTCAAACTCTGTCCCTTTAACCTCCCCGTTATCTCACTCTTTGTCCCTTTGATCTCCCCGTGATCTCACTCTCTTTCCCTTTAACTTCCCCGTGATCTCACTCTATGTCCCTTTAACCTCCTCGTGATCGCAGTCTCTGTCCCTTTAACCTCCCCGTGATCTTACTCTCTGTCCCATTAACCTCACCATGATCTCACTCACTATCCCGTTAACAATCTTGTGATCTCACTCTCTTTCCCTTTAACCTCCCTGTGGTTTCGCTCTATGTCCCTTTAACCTCACCGTGATCTCACTCTCTGCCCTTTAACCTCCTCGTAATCACTCTCTTTACCTTTAACCTCCCCATGATCGCACTCTCTGTCCCTTTAACCTCCCCGTGAGATCACTCTCTGTCCCTTTAAACTTCCCGTGATCTCACTCTCTGTCCCTTTAACCTCCCCGTGATCTCACTCTCTGTCCCTTTAACATCCCCGTGATCTCACTCTCTGTCCCTATATCCTCTCCCTGATCACTCACTTTACCTTTAACCTCCCAGTGATTTCAGTCTCTGTCCCATTAATCTCCCCGCGAACTCACTCTCTTTCCCTTTAACATCCCCGTGATCTCTATCTCTGCCTCTTTATCCTCCCCGTGATGTCACTCTCTGTCCCTTTAACCTCCCCGTGATCTCTCTCTCTGTCCCTTTAACCTTCGCGTGATCTCATTCTCCGTCCCTTTAGCCTCCCCGTGATCTCACTCTCTGTCCCTTAAACGTCCCCTAGATCTCTCTCTGTCCCTTAACCTCACCGTGATCTCAATCTCTGTGCGTTGAACCTCCCGAATATCTCACTCTCTGTCCCTTTAAAGTCCCCGTGATCTCACTCTTTGTCCCTATAAACTCACCGTGATCTCACTCATTGACCTTTTAACCTCCCCGTGCTCTCACTCTCTGTCCCTTTAACCTCCCCGTGATCTCACTCTCTGTCCCTTGACCTTCGGCGTAATCTCACTCTCTGTCTCTTTAACCTCCCCGTGATCTCTCTCTGTCCATTTAACCTCCCCGTGATCACACTCTCTGTCCCTTTAACCTCCCCGTGATCACACTCTCTGTCTCTTTAACCTCCCCGTGATCTCTCTCTGTCTCTTTAACCTCCCCGTGATCTCAAACTCTGTCCCTTTTAACATCCCCATGATCTCTATCTCTGTCTCTTTAACCTCCCCGTGATGTCTCTCTCTGTCCCTTTAACCTCCCTGTGATCACACTGTCTGTCCCTTTAGCCTCTCCATGTTCTGACACTCTGTCCCTTTAACTTCCTCGTGATTTCAATCTCTGTCCATTTAACCTCCCCGTGATCTCACTCTCTGTCCCTTTAACCTCCCTGTGCTTTCGCTCTATGTCCCTTTGACCTCACCGTGATCTCACTCTCTGCCATTTAACCTCCTCTTAATCACTCTCTTTACCTTTAACCTCCCCATGATCGCACTCTCTGTCCCTTTAACCTCCCCGTGAGATCACTCTCTGTCCCTTTAAACTTCCCGTGATCTCACTCTCTGTCACTTTAACCTCTCCCTGATCACTCACTTTACCTTTAACCTCCCAGTTATTTCACTCCCTGTCCCTTTAACCTTCCCGTGATCTCACTCTCTGTCCCTTTAACCTCCCCGTAATCTCACTCTCTGTCCATTTAACATCCCCGTGATCTCACTCTCTGTCCCTTTTACCTACCCATGATCTCACTCTCTATCCCTTTAACCTCTTAGTGATCACTCACTTTACCTTTAACCTCCCCGTGATCTCTCTCTCTGTCTCTTTAACCTCCCCGTGATCTCAATCTCTGTCCCTTTTAACATCTACGTGATCTCTATCTCTGTCTCTTTAACCTCCCCGTGATGTCACTCTCAGTCCCTTTAACATCCCCGTGATCACACTCTCAGTCCCTTTAACCTCCCCGTGGTCTCACTCTCAGTCCCTTTAACCACCCCGTGATTACACTCTCTGTCCCTTTAGCCTCTCCATGTTCTGACACTCTGTCCCTTTAACTTCCTCGTGATTTCAATCTCTGTCCATTTAACCTCTCCGTGATCTCACTCTCTGTCCCTTTAACCTCCCCGTGATCACACTCTCTGTCCCTTTAGCCTCTCCATGTTCTGACACTCTGTCCCTTTAACTTCCTCGTGATTTCAATCTCTGTCCATTTAACCACCCCGTGATCTCACTCTCTGTCCCTTAAACTTCCTCGTGATTTCAATCTCTGTCCCTTCAACCTCCCTGTGATCTCACTCTCTGTCCCTTTAACCTCCCCGTGATCTCATTCTCTGTCCCTTTAACCTCCCCGTGATCTCACTCGCTGTCCCTTTAACGTCCCCTAGATCTCTCTCTGTCCCTTTAACCTCACCGTGACCTCACTCTCTCTCCCATTAACCTCCCGATTATCTCACTCTCTGTCCCTTAAACCTCCTCGTGATTTCAATCTCTGTCCCTTCAACCTCCCCGTGACCTCCCTCTCTGTCCCTTTAACCTCCCAGTGATCTCACTCTCTGCCCCTTTAACCTCCCCGTGATCTCACTCTCTGTCCATTTAACCTCCCCGTGATCTCACTCTCATTCCCGTTATCCTCCCCGTGAGCTCACTCTCTGACCCTTTAACCTCCCCGTGATCAGTCTCTTTACATTTTACCTCCCTATGGTCTCACTCTCTATCCCTTTAACGTCCCCGTGATCTCACTCTCTGTCCCTTTAACCTCCCCGTGATCTCACTCCCTGTCCTTTATACATTCCCCATGACCTAAATCCCTGTCCTTTTATCGACCACTTGATCTCACTCTCTGTCACTTAAACCTCCCGATTATCTCACTCTCTTTCCCTTTAACCTCCCTGTGATATCACTCTCTGTGTCTTTAACCTCCCCGTGGTCTCACCCTCTGTCCCTTTAACCTCCCCATTATCTCACTCTCTGTCCCTTTAACATTGCCGTGATTTCACTCTCTGTCCCTTTACCCTCCCCTTGATCACACTCTCTGTCCATATAAACTCACCGTGATCTCACTCTCTGTCCCTTTAACCTCCCCGTGATCTCACACTCTGTCCCTTTAACATCCCCGAGGTCTCACTCTCTGTCCCTTTAAACTCCCCGTGATCTCACTCTCTGTCCCTATAAACTCACCGTGATCTCACTCACTGCCCCTTTAACCTCCCCGTGATCTCACTCTTTGTCCCTTGAACCTCTGCGTGATCTCACCCTCTGTCTCTTTAACCTCCCCGTGATCTCTCTCTCTGTCTCTTTAACCTCCCCGTGATCTTAATCTCTGTCCCTTATAACATCCCCGTGATCTCTATCTCTGTCTCTTGAACCTCCCCGTGATGTCACTCTCAGTCCCTTTAACATCCCTGTGATCTCACTCTCAGTCCCTTTAACCTCCCCCTGGTCTCACTCTCAGTCCCTTTAACCTCCCCGTGATCACACTCTCTGTCCCTTTAGCCTCTCCATGTTCTGACACTCTGTCCCTTTAACTTCCTCGTGATTTCAATCTCTGTCCATTTAACCTCCCCGTGATCTCACTCTCTGTCCCTTTAACCTCCCCGTGATCACACTCTCTGTCCCTTTTGCCCCTCCATGTTCTGACACTCTGTCCCTTAAACTTCCTCGTGATTTCAATCTCTGTCCCTTCAACCTCCCTGTGATCTCACTCTCTGTCCCTTTAACATCCCCGTGATCTCATTCTCTGTCCCTTTAACCTCCCCGTGATATCATTCTCTGTCCCTTTAACGTCCCCTAGATCTCTCTCTGTCCCTTTAACCTCACCGTGACCTCACTCTCTGTCCCATTAACCTCCCGATTATCTCACTCACTGTCAATTTTAACCTCCCCTTGATCTCACTCTCTGTCCCTATAAACTCACCGTGATCTCACTCACTGCCCCTTTAACGTGCCCGTGATCACACTCTCTGTCCCTTTAACCTCCCCTTGATCTCACACTGTGTCCCTTTAAACTGGCCCTGATCTCACTCTCAGTCCCTTTAACCTCCCCGAGATATCTCTATTTGTCCCTTTAAACTCCCATTGAACTCTCACTTTGTCCCATTAACCTTCCCGTGATCTCACTCCCTTCCCTTTAACCTTTCTGTGATCTCACTCTCTGTCCCTTTAAACGCCCCGGGATCTCAATCCCTGTCCCGTTAACCTCCCCGGGATCTCAATCTCTGCCCGTTTAACCTTCCCGTGATCTCACTCATGTCCATTTAACATCCCCGTGATCTCACTGTCTGTCCCTTTAATTTCCCCGTGATCTCACTCTCTGTCCCTTAAACCTCTCCGTGATCTCACTCTCTGTCCCTTTAACCTCCCCGTGACCTCCCTCTCTGTCCCTTTAACCTCCCAGTGATCTCACTCTCTGCCCCTTTAACCTCCCCGTGATCTCATCTCTGTCCATTTAACCTCCCCGTGAGCTCACTCTCTGACTCTTTACCCTCCCCGTGATCAGTCTCTTTACATTTTACCTCCCTATGATCTCACTCTCTGTCCCTTTAACGTCCCCGTGATCTCACTCTCTGTCCCTTTTACATCCCCATGATCTCATTCTCTGTTCCTTTAACATCCCCGTGATCTCACTCTCTGTCCCTTTATCCTCCCCGTGATTTCACTCCCTGTCCTTTATACATTCCCCATGACCTAAATCCCTGTCCCTTTATCGACCCTGTGATCTCACTCTCTGTCACTTAAACCTCCCCATGATCTCACTCTCTGTCCCTTTAACCTCCCCGTGATCTCACTCAATGTCCCATTAAACTCCCCGATATCACACTCTGTCCCATTAACCTCCCGATTATCTCACTCTTTCCCTTTAACCTCCCTGTGATATCACTCTCTGTGTCTTTAACCTCCCAGTGATCTCACCCTCTGTCCCTTTAACCTCCCCATTATCTCACTCTCTGTCCCTTTAACATTGCCGTGATTTCACTCTCTGTCCCTTTAAACTCCCCGTGATATCTCACTTTGTCCCATTAACCTCCCCGTGATCTCACTCCCTGACCCTTTAACCTCCCTGTGATCTCATTCTCTGTCCCTTTAAACTCCCAGTGATCTCAATCCCTGTCCCTTTAACCTCCCCGCGATCTCACTCTCTGCCCCTTTAACCAATCTGTGATCTCACTCTCTGTCCCTTTAACATCCCCGTTATCTCACTCCCTTTCCCTTTAACCACCCCATGGTCTCACTCGCTGTCCCTTTAACATCCCCGAGGTCTCACTCTCTGTCCCTTTAACCTCCCCGTGATCTCCCTCTCTGTCCCTTTAACCTCCCAGTGATCTCACTCTCTTCCCCTTTAACCTCCCCGTGATCTCACTCTCTTTCCCTTTAATCTCCCCGTGATATCACTCTCTGTCCCTTTAACCTCCCCGTGATCTCACTCTCTGTCCCTTTAACCTCCCTGTGATCTCTCTCTCTGTCCCTTTAACCTCCCCGTGATCACTCTCCGTAACTTTAACCTCCCCATGATCTCACTCTCTGTCCCTTTAATCTCTCCTTGATCTCACTCTCTGTCCCTTTAACCGCCCCGTGATCTCACTCTCGGCCCCTTTAAATTCCCCTTGATCTCTCTCTGTCCATTTAATCTCCCCGTGATCTCACGCTCTGTCCCTTTAACCTAACCGTGATCGCACTCTCTGTCCGTTTAACATTCCGTGATCTCACTCCCTGTCCCTTTAACCACCCCGTGGTATCAATCTGTGTCCCTTTAACATACCCAAGGTCTCACTCTCTGTCCCTTTAACATCCCCGATGTCTCACTCTCTGTCCCTTTATCCACCCCGTGATCTCACTCTCTGTCCCTTTAACCTTCCCGTGATCTCACACTCTGTCCATTTAACTCCCCGTGAACTCGCTCTCTATCCCTTTAACCTCCCCGTGACCTCACTCTCTGTCCCTTTAACCTCCACACGATCTCACTCTCTGTCCCTTTCACCGTCCCTGATCTCAATTTCTGTCCCTTTAAACTCCCCGTGATCTCACTCTCTGTCCGTTAAACCTCCCCGTGATCTTACTCTCTGTCCCTTTAACATCCCCGTAATTTCACTCCCTGTCCCTTTAACCTCCCCGTGATCTCTCTCACTGTCCCTTTAACCTCCCCTTGATATCACTCTCTGTCCCTTTAACATCCCGGTGATCACACTCCATGTCCCTTTAACACCCCGTGATCTCACTCCCTGTCCTTTATACATTCCCCATGACCTAAATCCCTGTCCCTTTATCGACCCTGTGATCTCACTCTCTGTCCCTTTAACCTCCCCGTGATCTCACTCAATGTCCCATTAAACTCCCCGATATCACACTCTGTCCCATTAACCTCCCGATTATCTCACTCTTTCCCTTTAACCTCCCTGTGATATCACTCTCTGTGTCTTTAACCTCCCAGTGATCTCACCCTCTGTCCCTTTAACCTCCCCATTATCTCACTCTCTGTCCCTTTAACATTGCCGTGATTTCACTCTCTGTCCCTTTAAACTCCCCGTGATATCTCACTTTGTCCCATTAACCTCCCCGTGATCTCACTCCCTGACCCTTTAACCTCCCTGTGATCTCATTCTCTGTCCCTTTAAACTCCCCATGGTCTCACTCGCTGTCCCTTTAACATCCCCGAGGTCTCACTCTCTGTCCCTTTAACCTCCCCGTGATCTCCCTCTCTGTCCCTTTAACCTCCCAGTGATCTCACTCTCTTCCCCTTTAACCTCCCCGTGATCTCACTCTCTTTCCCTTTAATCTCCCCGTGATATCACTCTCTGTCCCTTTAACCTCCCCGTGATCTCACTCTCTGTCCCTTTAACCTCCCTGTGATCTCTCTCTCTGTCCCTTTAACCTCCCCGTGATCACTCTCCGTAACTTTAACCTCCCCATGATCTCACTCTCTGTCCCTTTAATCTCTCCGTGATCTCACTCTCTGTCCCTTTAACCGCCCCGTGATCTCACTCTCGGCCCCTTTAAATTCCCCTTGATCTCTCTCTGTCCATTTAATCTCCCCGTGATCTCACGCTCTGTCCCTTTAACCTAACCGTGATCGCACTCTCTGTCCGTTTAACATTCCGTGATCTCACTCCCTGTCCCTTTAACCACCCCGTGGTATCAATCTGTGTCCCTTTAACATACCCGAGGTCTCACTCTCTGTCCCTTTAACATCCCCGATGTCTCACTCTCTGTCCCTTTAACCACCCCGTGATCTCACTCTCTGTCCCTTTAACCTTCCCGTGATCTCACACTCTGTCCATTTAACTCCCCGTGAACTCGCTCTCTATCCCTTTAACCTCCCCGTGACCTCACTCTCTGTCCCTTTAACCTCCACACGATCTCACTCTCTGTCCCTTTCACCGTCCCTGATCTCAATTTCTGTCCCTTTAAACTCCCCGTGATCTCACTCTCTGTCCGTTAAACCTCCCCGTGATCTTACTCTCTGTCCCTTTAACATCCCCGTAATTTCACTCCCTGTCCCTTTAACCTCCCCGTGATCTCTCTCACTGTCCCTTTAACCTCCCCTTGATATCACTCTCTGTCCCTTTAACATCCCGGTGATCACACTCCATGTCCCTTTAACACCCCGTGATCTCACTCTCTGTCCCTTTTACTCCCCGTGATCTCACTCTCTGTCCATTTAACTCCCCGTGATCTCGCTCTCTGTCCCTATAACCTCCCCGTGATCTCACTCTCTGTCCCTTTAAACTCCACGCTATCTCACTCGCTGTCCCTTTCACTGTCCCTGATCTCAATCTCTGTACCTTTAACAGTGCCCGATCTCAATTTCTGTCCCTTTAACCTCCCCGTGATCTCACTCTCTATCCGTTTAACCTCCCCGTGATCTCACTCTCTGTCCCTTTAACATCCCCGTGATCTCACTCTCTGTCCCTTTAACATCCCCGTGATCTCACACTCTGTCCCTTTAACCTGCCCGTGATCTCACTCCCTGTCCCTTGAACCTCCCCGTGATCTCACTCTCTGGCCCTTTAACAATACCGTGATCTCACACTCTGTCTCGTTAATCTCCCCGTGATCTCACTCACTGTCCCTTTAACCTCCAAGCGATCTCACTCGCTCTCCCTTTCACTGTCCCTGATCTCAATTTCTGTCCCTTTAACTGTGCCCAATCTCAATTTCTGTCCCTTTAACCTCCCCGTGATCTCACTCTCTGTCCCTTTAACATCCCCGTGATCTCACTCTCTGTCCCTTTAACCTGCCCGTGATCTCACTCACTGTCCCTTTAAGCTCCCCGTGATTTCACTCTCTGTCCCTTTTACCATACCGTGATCTCACGCTCTGTCCCGTTAATCTCCCCGTGATCTCACTCACTGTCCCTTTAACCTGCCCTTGATCTCATTCTCTGTCCCTTTTCCACTCTGTGATCTCTCCCTATCCCTTTAACCTCCCCGTGATATCCATCTCTGTCCCTTTAACCTCCCCGTGACCTCACTCTCTGTCACTTTAACCTCCCCGTGATCACTCTCTGTACCTTTAGCCTCCCCGTGATCTCACTCACTGTCCCTTTAACCTCCCCGTGATCTCACTGTCTGTCCCTTTAACCTCCCCGTGATATCACTCTCTGTCCCTTTAAACTCCCCCGATCTCACTCACCGTCCATTTAAAATGTTCCTGATCTCACTCTCTGTCCCTTTAACCGTCTTTGATCTCACTCTCTGTCTCTTTAACCTACCCGTGATCTCACTATCTGTCCCTTTAACCTCACCGTGATCGCAATCTCAGTCCCTATAACCCCCTCTTGATCTCACTCTCTGTCCCTTTAACATCTCCGTGATCTCTCTCTATCCCTTTAACCTCCCCGTGATCTCACTCTCTGTCCCTTGAACCTCCCCGTGATCTCACTCTCTGGCCCTTTAACAATACCGTGATCTCACACTCTGTCTCGTTAATCTCCCCGTGATCTCACTCACTGTCCCTTTAACCTCCCCGTGCTCTCACTCTCTGTCCCTTTAACCTCCCGGTGATCTCACTCTCTCTCCCTTTAACCTCCCCTTGATCTCACCTTCGGTCCCTTTAACCTCCCCGTTATCTCACTTCCTGTCCCTTTATCCTCCCCTTGATCTCATTCTCTGTCCCTTTAACATCTCAGTGATCTCTCCCTATCCCTTTAACATCCCCGTGATCTCACTCTCTGTCACTTTAACTCCCCGTGATCTAACACTCTGTCCATTTAACTCCCCGTGATCTTGCTCTCTGTCCCTTTAACGTCCTCGTGATCTCACTCTCTGTCCCTTTAACATCCCCGTGAACTCACTTTCTGTCCCTTTAACCTCCCCGTGATCTCACTCTCTGTCTCTTTAACCTCCTCGTGATCTCACTCTCTGTACGTTTAACCTCCACATGATCTCAATCTCTGTCCCTTTAACCTCCCCTTGATCTCACTCTCGGTCCCTTTAGCCTACCCGTTAACTCACTTTCTGCCCCTTTAACCTCCCCTTGATCTCACTCTCTGTCCCTTTAACATCTCCGTGATCTCTCCCTATCCCTTTAACCTCCCCGTGATATCACACTCTGTCCGTTAAACCTCCCCGTGATCGCACTCTCTGTCCCTTTAACTCCGCATGATCTCGCTCTCTGTCCCTTTAACTGTGCCCGATCTCAATCTCTGTCCCTTTAACCTCCCCGTGATTTCACCCTCTGTCCATTTAACCTCCCGTTATCTCACTCCCTTTCCCTTTAAACTCCCCGTGATCTCACTCTCTGTCCCTTTAACCTCCCCGTAATCTCACTCTCTGTCCCTTTAACATCCCCGTGATCTCACTCTCTTCCCTTTAAACTCCCCGTGATCTCACTCACTGTCCCTTTAACCTCCCCGTCATCTCACTCTCTGTCCCTTTAACCTCCCCGTCATCTCACTCTCTGTCCCTTTAATCTCCCCGTGATCTCACTCTCTGTCCCTTTAACCTCCCCATGATCTCACTCTCTGTCCCATTAACCTCCCCTTGCTCGAACTCTGTCCCTTTAAGCTCCCTGTGATCTCACTCTCTCTCAGTTGTACCTACCCTTGATCTCACACTCTGTCCCTTTAACATCTCCAAGATCTCTCTCTGTCCCTATATCCTCCCCGTGATATCACTCTCTGTCCCTTTAACCTCCACGTGATTTCACTCTCTGTCCCTTTAACATCCCCGTGATCTCACTCTCTGTCCCTTTAACATCCCCGTGATCTCACTCTCTGTCCCTTTAACCTGCCCGTGATCTCACTCACTGTCCCTTTAAGCTCCCCGTGATTTCACTCTCTGTCCCTTTTACCATACCGTGATCTCACGCTCTGTCCCGTTAATCTCCCCGTGATCTCACTCACTGTCCCTTTAACCTGCCCTTGATCTCATTCTCTGTCCCTTTTCCACTCTGTGATCTCTCCCTATCCCTTTAACCTCCCCGTGATATCCATCTCTGTCCCTTTAACCTCCCCGTGACCTCACTCTCTGTCACTTTAACCTCCCCGTGATCACTCTCTGTACCTTTAGCCTCCCCGTGATCTCACTCACTGTCCCTTTAACCTCCCCGTGATCTCACTGTCTGTCCCTTTAACCTCCCCGTGATATCACTCTCTGTCCCTTTAAACTCCCCCGATCTCACTCACCGTCCATTTAAAATGTTCCTGATCTCACTCTCTGTCCCTTTAACCGTCTTTGATCTCACTCTCTGTCTCTTTAACCTACCCGTGATCTCACTATCTGTCCCTTTAACCTCACCGTGATCGCAATCTCAGTCCCTATAACCCCCTCTTGATCTCACTCTCTGTCCCTTTAACATCTCCGTGATCTCTCTCTATCCCTTTAACCTCCCCGTGATCTCACTCTCTGTCCCTTGAACCTCCCCGTGATCTCACTCTCTGGCCCTTTAACAATACCGTGATCTCACACTCTGTCTCGTTAATCTCCCCGTGATCTCACTCACTGTCCCTTTAACCTCCCCGTGCTCTCACTCTCTGTCCCTTTAACCTCCCGGTGATCTCACTCTCTCTCCCTTTAACCTCCCCTTGATCTCACCTTCGGTCCCTTTAACCTCCCCGTTATCTCACTTCCTGTCCCTTTATCCTCCCCTTGATCTCATTCTCTGTCCCTTTAACATCTCAGTGATCTCTCCCTATCCCTTTAACATCCCCGTGATCTCACTCTCTGTCACTTTAACTCCCCGTGATCTAACACTCTGTCCATTTAACTCCCCGTGATCTTGCTCTCTGTCCCTTTAACGTCCTCGTGATCTCACTCTCTGTCCCTTTAACATCCCCGTGAACTCACTTTCTGTCCCTTTAACCTCCCCGTGATCTCACTCTCTGTCTCTTTAACCTCCTCGTGATCTCACTCTCTGTACGTTTAACCTCCACATGATCTCAATCTCTGTCCCTTTAACCTCCCCTTGATCTCACTCTCGGTCCCTTTAGCCTACCCGTTAACTCACTTTCTGCCCCTTTAACCTCCCCTTGATCTCACTCTCTGTCCCTTTAACATCTCCGTGATCTCTCCCTATCCCTTTAACCTCCCCGTGATATCACACTCTGTCCGTTAAACCTCCCCGTGATCGCACTCTCTGTCCCTTTAACTCCGCATGATCTCGCTCTCTGTCCCTTTAACTGTGCCCGATCTCAATCTCTGTCCCTTTAACCTCCCCGTGATTTCACCCTCTGTCCATTTAACCTCCCGTTATCTCACTCCCTTTCCCTTTAAACTCCCCGTGATCTCACTCTCTGTCCCTTTAACCTCCCCGTAATCTCACTCTCTGTCCCTTTAACATCCCCGTGATCTCACTCTCTTCCCTTTAAACTCCCCGTGATCTCACTCACTGTCCCTTTAACCTCCCCGTCATCTCACTCTCTGTCCCTTTAACCTCCCCGTCATCTCACTCTCTGTCCCTTTAATCTCCCCGTGATCTCACTCTCTGTCCCTTTAACCTCCCCATGATCTCACTCTCTGTCCCATTAACCTCCCCTTGCTCGAACTCTGTCCCTTTAAGCTCCCTGTGATCTCACTCTCTCTCAGTTGTACCTACCCTTGATCTCACACTCTGTCCCTTTAACATCTCCAAGATCTCTCTCTGTCCCTATATCCTCCCCGTGATATCACTCTCTGTCCCTTTAACCTCCACGTGATTTCACTCTATGTCCTTTAACGTCCACGTGATCTCACTTTCTGTCCCTTTAACCTCCCCTTGATCTCACTCGCTGCCCCTTTAATCTCCCAGTGATCTCACTCTCTGTCCCTTCAACCACCCACTGAGCTCACTCTCTGTACCTTTAACCTCCCCGTGATCTCACTCTCTGTCCCTTTAACATCCCCCTGATCGCACCCACTGTTCCTTTAAACTCACCGTGAGCTCACTCACTGTCCCTATAAAGTGCCCGTGATCTCACTTTCTGCCGCTCTAACTTCCCCATGATCTCACTCTCTGTCCCTTTAACCTCCTCGTGATCTCACTCTCTGTACCTTTAACCTCCACATGATCTCAATCTCTGTCCATTTAACCTCCCCTTGATCTCACTCTCGGTCCCTTTAGCCTACCCGTTAACTCACTTTCTGCCCCTTTAACCTCCCCTTGATCTCACTCTCTGTCCCTTTAACATTTCCGTGATCTCTCCCTATCCCTTTAACCTCCCCGTGATATCACTCTCTGTCCGTTAAACCTCCCCGTGATCGCACTCTCTGTCCCATTAACTCCGCATGATCTCGCTCTCTGTCCCTTTAACTGTGCCCGATCTCAATCTCTGTCCCTTTAACCTCCCCGTGATGTCACCCTCTGTCCCTTTACACTCCCCGTGATCTCACTCTCTGTCCATTTAACCTCCCGTTATCTCACTCCCTTTCCCTTTAAACTCCCCGTGATCTCACTCACTGTCCCTTTAACATCCCCTTGATCTCACTCTCTGTCCCTTTAACCTCCCCGTAATCTCACTCTCTGTCCCTTTAACCTCCCCGTGATCTCACTCTCTTCCCTTTAAACTCCCCGTGATCTCACTCACTGTCCCTTTAACATCCCCGTCATATCACTCTCTGTGCCTTTAACATCCCCGTGATCTCACTCTCTTCCCTTTAACCTCCACGTGATCTCACTCTCTGTCCCTTTAACCTCCCCGCCATCTCAATCACTGTCCCATTAACCTTCCCTTGATCTCACTCTCGGTCCCATTAACCTCCCCGTTATCTCACTTTCTATCCCTTTAACCTCCTCGTGATCTCGCTCTCTATCCCTTTAACTCCCCGTGATCTCGCTCTCTATCCCTTTAACCTCCCTGTGACCTCACTCTCTGTCCCTTTAACCTCCCCGTGATCTCACTCTCTGTCCCTTTCACCGTCCCTGATCTCAATTTCTGTCCCTTTAACCTCCCCGTGATCTCACTCTCTGTCCGTTAAACCTCCCCGTGACCTTACTCTCTGTCCCTTTAACATCCCCGTAATCTCACTCCCTGTCCCTTTAACCTCCCCGTGATCTCTCTCACTGTCCCTTTAACATCCCCTTGATATCACTCTCTGTCCCGTTAACATCCCCGTGATCTCAATCTCTGTCCCTTTAACCTCCCCGTCATCTCACTCTCTGTCCCTTTAACCTCCCAGTGTTCTCACTCTCTGTCCCTTTAACCTCCCCGTCATCTCACTCCCTGTCCCTTTAACCTCCCTGTAATCTCTCTCACTGTCCCTTTAACATCCCCTTGTATCACTCTCTGTCCCTTTTACATCCCCATGGTCTCACTCTCTGTCCCTTTAACCTCCCCTTGATCTCACTCTGTCCCTTTAAGCTCCCCGTGATCTCTCTCTCTGTCCCTTTAACCTACCCGTGATCTCACCCTCTGTCCCTTTAACATCTCCGAGATCTCTCTCTGTCCCTATATCGTCCCCGTGATATCACTCTCTGTCCCTTTAACCTCCACGTGATCTCACTCTCTGTCCATTTAACGTCCACGTGATCTCTATATCTGTCCCTTTAACCTCCCCTTGATCTCACTCTCTGTACCTTTAACATCTCCGTGATCTCACTCTATCCCTTTAACCTCCCCATGATATCACTCTCTGTCAATTTAATCTCACCGTGATCTCACTCTCTGTCCCTTTAGCCTCCCCGTGATCTCACTCTCTGTCCCTGTAACCTCAACGTGATCTCACTCACTGTCCCTTGAACCTCCCCGTGATCTCACTCACTTTCCCTTTAACCTCCCCGTGATCTCACTCTCTGTCCCTTTAACCTCCCCGTGATCTCACTCACTGTCCCTTTAACCTCCCCGTGATCACACTCTCGATCCCTTTAACCTCCCCGTGATCTCACTCTCAGTCCCTTTAACCTCCTATTGATCACACTCTCTGTCCGTTTAACGTCTCCGTGATTTCACTCTTTCCCTTTAACCTCCCCGTGATCTCACTCTCTGTCCCTTTAACCTCCCCGTGATCACACTCTCGATCCCTTTAACCTCCCCGTGATCTCACTCTCAGTCCCTTTAACCTCCTATTGATCACACTCTCTGTCCGTTTAACGTCTCCGTGATTTCACTCTTTCCCTTTAACCTCCCCGTGATCTCACTCTCTGTCCCTTTAACCTCCCCGTGATCACTCTCTCTGTCCCTTTAACATCCCGGTGATCACACTCCATGTCCCTTTAACACCCCGTGATCTCACTCTCTGTCCCTTTAACTCCCCATGATCTCACTCTCTGTCCCTATAAACTCTACGCTATCGCACTCGCTGTCCCTTTCACTGTCCCTGATCTCAATCTCTGTCCCTTTAACAGTGCCCGATCTCAATTTCTGTATCTTTAACCTCCCCGTGATCTCACTCTCTATCCGTTAAACCTCCCAGTGATCTCATTCGCTGTCCCTTGAACCTCCCCATGATCTCACTCTCTGTCCCTTTAACAATACCGTGATCTCACATTCTGTCCCGTTAATCTCCCCGTGAACTCACTCACTTCCCTTTAACCTCCCCGTGATCTCACTCTCGGTCCCTTTAACCTCCCCGTTATCTCACTTTCTGTCCCTTTAACCTCCCCTTGATCTCATTCTCTGTCCCTTTAACATCTCAGTGATCTCTCCCTATCCCTTTAACCTCCCCGTGATCTCACTCTCTGTCACTTTAACTCCCCGTGATCTAACACTCTGTCCCTTTAACCTCCCCATGATCTCACTCACTCTCCCTTTAACCTCCCCTTGATCTCACTCTCGGTCCCTTTAACCTCCCCGTTATCTCACTTTCTGTCCCTTTAACCTCCCCATGATATCACTCTGTGTCCCTTTAACATCTCCGTGATCTCACTCTCTGTCCCTTTAACCTCCCCGTCATCTCACTCTCTGTCCCTTTAACCTCCCCGTCATCTCACTCTCTGTCCCTTTAACCTCCCCGTAATCTCACTCTCTGTCCCTTTAACCATACCGTGATCTCACACTCTGTCCCTATAATCTCCCCGTGATCTCTCCCACTGTCCCATTAACCTCCCCTTGTTCGAACTCTGTCCCTTTAAGCTCCCTGTGATCTCACTCTCTCTCATTTTTACCTACCCGTGATCTCACACTCTGTCCCTTTAACATCTCCAAGATCTCTCTCTTTCCCTATATCCTCCCCGTGATATGACTCTCTGTCCCTTTAACCTCCACGTGATTTCACTCTATGTCCTTTAACATCCACGTGATCTCACTTTCTGTCCCTTTAACCTCCCCTTGATCTCACTCGCTGCCCCTTTAATCTCCCAGTGATCTCACTCTCTGTCCCTTTAACCACCCATTGAGCTCACTCTCTGTACCTTTAACCTCCCCGTCATCTCACTCTCTGTCCCTTTAACATCCCCCTGATCGCACCCACTGTTCCTTTAAACTCACCGTGAGCTCACTCACTGTCCCTTTAAAGTGCCCGTGATCTCACTCTCTGTCGCTTTAACTTCCCCATGATCTCACTCTCTGTCCCATTAACCTCCCCGTGATCACTCTCTGTACCTTTAACTTCCCCTTGATCTCACTCTCTGTCCCGTTAACCTCCCTGTCATCTCACTCTCTGTCCCTTTAACCTCCTCGTGATCTCACTCTCTGTACCTTTAACCTCCACATGATCTCAATCTCTGTCCCTTGAACCTCCCCTTGATCTCACTCTCTGTCCCTTTAACATCTCCGTGATCTCTCCCTATCCCTTTAACCTCCCCGTGATATCACTCTCTGTCCGTTAAACCTCCCCGAGATCGCACTCTCTGTCCCTTAAACTCCGCATTATCTCGCTCTCTGTCCCTTTAACTGTGCCCGATCTCAATCTCTGTCCCTTTAACCTCCCCTGATGTCACCCTCTGTCCCTTTACACTCCCCGTGATCTCACTCTCTGTCCATTTAACCTCCCGTTATCTCACACTCTGTCCCTTTAACCTCCCCGTGATCTAACTCTCGGTCCCTTTAACATCCCCGTAATCTTACTCCCTTTCCCTTTAAACTCCCCGTGATCTCACTCACTGTCCCTTTAACATCCCCGTGATCTCACTCTCTGTCCCTTTAACCTCCCCGTAATCTCACTCTCTGTCCCTTTAACCTCCACGTGATCTCAATCTCTGTCCCTTTAACCTTCCCGTGGTCTCACTCCCTTTCCCTTTAACCTCCCCTTGATCACACTCTCTGTACCTTTAACATCTCCGTGATCTCTCCCTATCCCTTTAACCCCCCCGTGATATCACTCTCTGTCAATTTAATCTCACCGTGATCTCACTCTCTTTCCCTTTCACCTCCCCGTGATCTCACTCTCTGTCCCTGGAACCTCAACGTGATCTCACTCACTGTCCCTTTAACCTGCCCGTGATCTCACTCACTGTCCCTTTAACCTACCCGTGATCTCACTCTCTGTCCCTTTAACCTCCCCGTGATCTCACTCTCGGTCCCTTTAACCTCCCCGTGATCTCACTCTCAGTCCCTTTAACCTCCCCTTGATCTCACTCTCTGTCCCTTTAACCTCCCCGTGATCTCACACTCTGTCCCTTTAACCTCCCCGTGATCTCTCTCTCTGTCCCTTTAACCTCCCGGTGATCTCACTCCATGTCCCTTTAACCTCCCCGTGATCTCACTCTCTGTCCCTTTAACCTCCCCGTGATCTCACTCACTGTCCCTTTATCATCCCTTGTTCTCACTCTCGGTCCCTTTAACCTCCCCGTAAACTCACTTGCTGTCCCTTTAACCTACCCTTGATCTCACTCTCTTTCCCTTTAACCTCCCCGTGATATCACTCTCTGTCCCTTTAACCTCCCCATGATCTCACACTGTGTCCATTTAACTCCCCGTGAACTCACTCTCTATCCCTTTAACCTCCCATTGTCCTCACTCTCTGTCCCTTTAACCTCCACACGATCTCACTCTCTGTCCCTTTAACCTCCCCGTGATCTCACTCTCTGTCCCTTTCACCGTCCCTGATCTCAATTTCTGTCCCTTTAACCTCCCCGTGATCTCACTCTCTGTCCATTAAACCTCCCCGTGATCTTACTCTCTGTCCCTTTAACATCCCCGTAATCTCACTCCCTGTCCCTTTAACCTCCCCGTGATCTCTCTCACTGTCCCTTTAACATCCCCTTGATATCACTCTCTGTCCCGTTAACATCCCCGTGATCTCAATCTCTGTCCCTTTAACCTCCCCGTCATCTCACTCTCTGTCCCTTTAACCTCCCAGTGTTCTCACTCTCTGTCCCTTTAACCTCCCCGTCATCTCACTCCCTGTCCCTTTAACCTCCCTGTAATCTCTCTCACTGTCCCTTTAACATCCCCTTGTATCACTCTCTGTCCCTTTTACATCCCCATGGTCTCACTCTCTGTCCCTTTAACCTCCCCTTGATCTCACTCTGTCCCTTTAAGCTCCCCGTGATCTCTCTCTCTGTCCCTTTAACCTACCCGTGATCTCACCCTCTGTCCCTTTAACATCTCCGAGATCTCTCTCTGTCCCTATATCGTCCCCGTGATATCACTCTCTGTCCCTTTAACCTCCACGTGATCTCACTCTCTGTCCATTTAACGTCCACGTGATCTCTATATCTGTCCCTTTAACCTCCCCTTGATCTCACTCTCTGTACCTTTAACCTCCCCTTGATCTCACTCTCGGTCCCTTTAACCTACCCGTGATCTCACCCTCTGTCCCTTTAACATCTCCGAGATCTCTCTCTGTCCCTATATCGTCCCCGTGATATCACTCTCTGTCCCTTTAACCTCCACGTGATCTCACTCTCTGTCCATTTAACGTCCACGTGATCTCTATATCTGTCCCTTTAACCTCCACGTGATCTCACTCTCTGTCCATTTAACGTCCACGTGATCTCTATATCTGTCCCTTTAACCTCCCCATGATCTCACTCACTCTCCCTTTAACCTCCCCTTGATCTCACTCTCGGTCCCTTTAACCTCCCCGTTATCTCACTTTCTGTCCCTTTAACCTCCCCTTGATCTCATTCTCTGTCCCTTTAACATCTCAGTGTTCTCTCCCTATCCCTTTAACCTCCCCGTGATCTCACTCTCTGTCACTTTAACTCCCCGTGATCTAACACTCTGTCCCTTTAACCTCCCCATGATCTCACTCACTCTCCCTTTAACCTCCCCTTGATCTCACTCTCGGTCCCTTTAACCTCCCCGTTATCTCACTTTCTGTCCCTTTAACCTCCCCATGATATCACTCTGTGTCCCTTTAACATCTCCGTGATCTCACTCTCTGTCCCTTTAACCTCCCCGTCATCTCACTCTCTGTCCCTTTAACCTCCCCGTCATCTCACTCTCTGTCCCTTTAACCTCCCCGTAATCTCACTCTCTGTCCCTTTAACCATACCGTGATCTCACACTCTGTCCCTATAATCTCCCCGTGATCTCTCCCACTGTCCCATTAACCTCCCCTTGTTCGAACTCTGTCCCTTTAAGCTCCCTGTGATCTCACTCTCTCTCATTTTTACCTACCCGTGATCTCACACTCTGTCCCTTTAACATCTCCAAGATCTCTCTCTTTCCCTATATCCTCCCCGTGATATGACTCTCTGTCCCTTTAACCTCCACGTGATTTCACTCTATGTCCTTTAACATCCACGTGATCTCACTTTCTGTCCCTTTAACCTCCCCTTGATCTCACTCGCTGCCCCTTTAATCTCCCAGTGATCTCACTCTCTGTCCCTTTAACCACCCATTGAGCTCACTCTCTGTACCTTTAACCTCCCCGTCATCTCACTCTCTGTCCCTTTAACATCCCCCTGATCGCACCCACTGTTCCTTTAAACTCACCGTGAGCTCACTCACTGTCCCTTTAAAGTGCCCGTGATCTCACTCTCTGTCGCTTTAACTTCCCCATGATCTCACTCTCTGTCCCATTAACCTCCCCGTGATCACTCTCTGTACCTTTAACTTCCCCTTGATCTCACTCTCTGTCCCGTTAACCTCCCTGTCATCTCACTCTCTGTCCCTTTAACCTCCTCGTGATCTCACTCTCTGTACCTTTAACCTCCACATGATCTCAATCTCTGTCCCTTGAACCTCCCCTTGATCTCACTCTCTGTCCCTTTAACATCTCCGTGATCTCTCCCTATCCCTTTAACCTCCCCGTGATATCACTCTCTGTCCGTTAAACCTCCCCGAGATCGCACTCTCTGTCCCTTAAACTCCGCATTATCTCGCTCTCTGTCCCTTTAACTGTGCCCGATCTCAATCTCTGTCCCTTTAACCTCCCCTGATGTCACCCTCTGTCCCTTTACACTCCCCGTGATCTCACTCTCTGTCCATTTAACCTCCCGTTATCTCACACTCTGTCCCTTTAACCTCCCCGTGATCTAACTCTCGGTCCCTTTAACATCCCCGTAATCTTACTCCCTTTCCCTTTAAACTCCCCGTGATCTCACTCACTGTCCCTTTAACATCCCCGTGATCTCACTCTCTGTCCCTTTAACCTCCCCGTAATCTCACTCTCTGTCCCTTTAACCTCCACGTGATCTCAATCTCTGTCCCTTTAACCTTCCCGTGATCTCACTCCCTTTCCCTTTAACCTCCCCTTGATCACACTCTCTGTACCTTTAACATCTCCGTGATCTCTCCCTATCCCTTTAACCCCCCCGTGATATCACTCTCTGTCAATTTAATCTCACCGTGATCTCACTCTCTTTCCCTTTCACCTCCCCGTGATCTCACTCTCTGTCCCTGGAACCTCAACGTGATCTCACTCACTGTCCCTTTAACCTGCCCGTGATCTCACTCACTGTCCCTTTAACCTACCCGTGATCTCACTCTCTGTCCCTTTAACCTCCCCGTGATCTCACTCTCGGTCCCTTTAACCTCCCCGTGATCTCACTCTCAGTCCCTTTAACCTCCCCTTGATCTCACTCTCTGTCCCTTTAACCTCCCCGTGATCTCACACTCTGTCCCTTTAACCTCCCCGTGATCTCTCTCTCTGTCCCTTTAACCTCCCGGTGATCTCACTCCATGTCCCTTTAACCTCCCCGTGATCTCACTCTCTGTCCCTTTAACCTCCCCGTGATCTCACTCACTGTCCCTTTATCATCCCTTGTTCTCACTCTCGGTCCCTTTAACCTCCCCGTAAACTCACTTGCTGTCCCTTTAACCTACCCTTGATCTCACTCTCTTTCCCTTTAACCTCCCCGTGATATCACTCTCTGTCCCTTTAACCTCCCCATGATCTCACACTGTGTCCATTTAACTCCCCGTGAACTCGCTCTCTATCCCTTTAACCTCCCATTGTCCTCACTCTCTGTCCCTTTAACCTCCACACGATCTCACTCTCTGTCCGTTAAACCTCCCCGTGATCTCACTCTCTGTCCCTTTCACCGTCCCTGATCTCAATTTCTGTCCCTTTAACCTCCCCGTGATCTCACTCTCTGTCCGTTAAACCTCCCCGTGATCTTACTCTCTGTCCCTTTAACATCCCCGTAATCTCACTCCCTGTCCCTTTAACCTCCCCGTGATCTCTCTCACTGTCCCTTTAACCTCCCCTTGATATCACTCTCTGTCCCTTTAACATCCCCGTGATCTCAATCTCTGTCCCTTTAACCTCCCCGTCATCTCACTCTCTGTCCCTTTAACCTCCCAGTGATCTCACTCTCTGTCCCTTTAACCTCCCCGTCATCTCACTCTCTGTCGCTTTAACCATACCGTGATCTCACACTCTGTCCCTTTAATCTCCCCGTGATCTCACTCTCTGTCCCTTTTACATCCCCATGGTCTCACTCTCTGTCGCTATAACCTCCCCTTGATCTCTCCTTCTATCCCTTTAACCTCCCCTTGATCGCACTCTGTCCCTTTAAGCTCCCCGTGATCTTACTCTCTGTCCCTTTTACCTACCCGTGATCTCACACTCTGTCCCTTTAGCATCTCCGAGATCTGTCTCTGTCCCTATATCGTCCCTGTGATATCACTCTCTGTCCCTTTAACCTCCACGTGATCTCACTCTCTGTCCATTTAACGTCCACGTGATCTCTCTATCTGTCCCTTTAACCTCCCCTTGATCTCACTCTCTGTACCTTTAACATCTCCGTGATCTCACTGTATCCCTTTAACCTCCCCGTGATATCACTCTCTGTCAATTTAATCTCACCGTGATCTCACTCTCTGTCCCTTTAACCTCCCCGTGATCTCACTCTATGTCCCTGTAAACTCAACGTGATCTCAACAACTGTCCCTTTAACCTGCCCGTGATCTCACTCACTGTCCCTTTAACCTCCCCGTGATCTCACTCTCAGTCCCTTTAACCTCCCCGTGATCTCACTCTCTGTCCCTTTAACCTCCCCGTGATCTCACTCACTGTCCCTTTAACCTCCCCGTGATCACACTCTCGATCCCTTTAACCTCCCCGTGGTCTCACTCTCAGTCCCTTTAACCTCCCCTTGATCTCACTCTCTGTCCGTTTAACATCTCCGTGATCTCACTCTTTCCCTTTAACATCCCCGTGATCTCACTCTCTGTCCCGTTAACCTCCCCGTGATCACTCTCTCTGTCCCTTTAACATCCCGGTGATCACACTCCATGTCCCTTTAACACCCCATGATCTCACTCTCTGTCCCTTTAAACTCCACACTATCTCACTCGCTGTCCCTTTCACTGTCCCTGATCTCACTCTCTGTCCCTTTAACCTCCCCGTCATCTCACTCTCTGTCCCTTTAACATCCCCCTGATCGCACCCACTTTTCCTTTAAACTCACCGTGAGCTCACTCACTGTCCCTTTAAAGTGCCCGTGATCTCACTCTTTGTTGCATTAACTTCCCCATGATCTCACTCTCTGTCCCATTAACCTCCCCGTGATCACTCTCTGTACCTTTAACTTCCCCTTGATCTCACTCTCTGTCCCGTTAACCTCCCTGTCATCTCACTCTCTGTCCCTTTAACCTCCTCGTGATCTCACTCTCTGTACCTTTAACCTCCACATGATCTCAATCTCTGTCCCATTAACCTCCCCCTGATCTCACTCTCGGTCCCTTTAGCCTACCCGTTAACTCACTTTCTGCCCCTTTAACCTTCCCTTGATCTCACTCTCTGTCCCTTTAACATCTCCGTGATCTCTCCCTATCCCTTTAACCTCCCCGTGATATCACTCTCTGTCCGTTAAACCTCCCCGTGATCGCAATCTCTGTCCCTTTAACTCCGCATGATCTCGCTCTCTGTCCCTTTAACTGTGCCCGATCTCAATCTCTGTCCCTTTAACCTCCCCGTGATCTCACTCTCTGTCCATTTAACCTCCCGTTATCTCACTCCCTTTCCCTTTAATCTCCCCGTGATCTCACTCTCTGTCCCTTTAACCTCACCATGATCTCACTCTCTGTCCCTATAATCTCCCCGTGATCTCTCCCTCTGTCCCATTAACCTCCCCTTGTTCGAACTCTGTCCCTTTAAGCTCCCTTTGATCTCTCTCTCATTTTTGCCTACCCGTGATCTCACACTCTGTCCCTTTAACATCTCCGTGATCTCTCTCTGTCCCTATATCCTCCCCGTCATCTCACTCTCTGTCCCTTTAACATCCCCCTGATCGCACCCACTTTTCCTTTAAACTCACCGTGAGCTCACTCACTGTCCCTTTAAAGTGCCCGTGATCTCACTCTCTGTTGCATTAACTTCCCCATGATCTCACTCTCTGTCCCATTAACCTCCCCGTGATCACTCTCTGTACCTTTAACTTCCCCTTGATCTCACTCTCTGTCCCGTTAACCTCCCTGTCATCTCACTCTCTGTCCCTTTAACCTCCTCGTGATCTCACTCTCTGTACCTTTAACCTCCACATGATCTCAATCTCTGTCCCTTTAATCTCCCCTTGATCTCACTCTCGGTCCCTTTAGCCTACCCGTTAATTCACTTTCTGCCCCTTTAACCTTCCCTTGATCTCACTCTCTGTCCCTTTAACATCTCCGTGATCTCTCCCTATCCCTTTAACCTCCCCGTGATATCACTCTCTGTCCGTTAAACCTCCCCGTGATCGCAATCTCTGTCCCTTTAACTCCGCATGATCTCGCTCTCTGTCCCTTTAACTGTGCCCGATCTCAATCTCTGTCCCTTTAACCTCCCCGTGATCTCACTCTCTGTCCCTTTAACCTCACCATGATCTCACTCTCTGTCCCTATAATCTCCCCGTGATCTCTCCCTCTGTCCCATTAACCTCCCCTTGTTCAAACTCTGTCCCTTTAAGCTCCCTGTGATCTCTCTCTCATTTTTGCCTACCCGTGATCTCACACTCTGTCCCTTTAACATCTCCGTGATCTCTCTCTGTCCCTATATCCTCCCCGTGATATCACTCTCTGTCCCTTTAACCTCCACGTGATTTCACTCTATGTCCTTTAACGTCCACGTGATCTCACTTTCTGTCCCTTTAACCTCCCCTTGATCTCACTCGCTGCCCCTTTAATCTCCCAGTGATCTCACTCTCTGTCCCTTTAACTACCCATTGAGCTCACTCTCTGTACCTTTAACCTCCCCGTGATCTCACTCTCTGTCCCTTTAACATCCCCCTGATCGCCCCCACTTTTCCTTTAAACTCACCGTGAGCTCACTCACTGTCCCTTTAAAGCGCCCGTGATCTCACTCTCTGTTGCTTTAACTTCCCAAAGATCTCACTCTCTGTCCCATTAACCTCCCCGTGATTACTCTCTGTACCTTTAACTTCCCCTTGATCTCACTCTCTGTCCCGTTAACCTCCCTGTCATCTCACTCTCTGTCCCTTTAACCTCCTCGTGATCTCACTCTCTGTACCTTTAACCTCCACATGATCTCAATCTCTGTCCCTTTAATCACCCCTTGATCTCACTCTCGGTCCCTTTAACATCTCCGTGATCTCTCCCTATCCCTTTAACCTCCCCGTGATATCACTCTCTGTCCGTTAAACCTCCCCGTGATCGCACTCTCTGTCCCTTTAACTCCGCATGATCTCGCTCTCTGTCCCTTTAACTGTGCCCGATCTCAATCTCTGTCCCTTTAACCTCCCCGTGATCTCACTCTCTGTCCATTTAACCTCCCGTTATCTCACTCCCTTTCCCTTTAAACTCCCCGTGATCTCACTCACTGTCCCTTTAACATCCCCGTGATCTCACTCTCTGTCCCTTTAACCTCCCCGTGATCTCACTCTCTTCCCTTTAAACTCCACGTGATCTCACTCATTGTCCCTTTAACATCCCCGTCATCTCACTCTCTGTCCCTTTAACCTCCCCGTGATCTCGCTCTCTGTCCCTTTTACCTATCCGTGATCTCACACCCTGTCCCTTTAACATCTCCGAGATCTCTCTCTGTCCCTATATCGTCCCCGTGATATCACTCTCTGTCCCTTTAACCTCCACGTGATCTCACTCTCTGTCCATTTAACGTCCACGTGATCTCTCTATCTGTCCCTTTAACCTCCCCTTGATCTCACTCTCTGTACCTTTAACATCTCCGTGATCTCACTGTATCCCTTTAACCTCCCCGTGATATCACTCGGTGTCAATTTAATCTCACCGTGATCTCACTCTCTGTCCCTGTAACCTCAACGTGATCTCACACACTGTCCCTTTAACATCCCCGTGATCTCACACTCTGTCCCTTTAACAATACCGTGATCTCACACTCTGTCCCGTTAATCTCCCCGTGATCTCACTCACTGTCCCTTTAACCTCCCCGTGATCTCACTCTCTGTCCCTTTAACCTCCCCGTGATCTCACTCACTCTCCCTTTAACCTCCCCTTGATCTCACGCTCGGTCCCTTTAACCTCCCCGTTATCTCACTTTCTGTCCCTTTAACCTCCCCTTGATCTCATTCTCTGTCCCTTTAACATCTCAGCGATCTCTCCCTATCCCTTTAACCTCCCCGTGTTCTCACTCTCTGTCACTTTAACCTCCCCATGATATCACTCTCTGTCCCTTTAACATCCCCGTGATCTCACTCTCTGTCCCTTTAACCTCCCCGTCATCTCACTCTCTGTCCCTTTAACCTCCCCGTGATCTCACTCTCTGTCCCTTTATCCTCCCCGTCATCTCACTCTCTGTCCCTTTAACCATACCGTGATCTCACACTCTATCCCTTTAATCTCCCCGTGATCTCACTCTCTGTCCCATTAACCTCCCCATGATCTCACTCTCTGTCCCTATAATCTCCCCGTGATCTCTCTCTCTGTCCCATTAACCTCCCCTTGTTCGAACTCTGTCCCTTTAAGCTCCCTGTGATCTCACTCTCTCTCATTTTTACCTACCCGTGATCTCACACTCTGTCCCTTTAACATCTCCAAGATCTCTCTCTGTCCCTATATCCTCCCCGTGATATCACTCTCTGTCCCTTTAACCTCCACGTGATTTCACTCTATGTCCTTTAACATCCACGTGATCTCACTTTCTGTCCCTTTAACCTCCCCTTGATCTCACTCGCTGCCCCTTTAATCTCCCAGTGATCTCACTCTCTGTCCCTTTAACCACCCATTGAGTTCACTATCTGTACCTTTAACCTCCCCGTCATCTCACTCTCTGTCCCTTTAACATCCCCCTGATCGCACCCACTGTTCCTTTAAACTCACCGTGAGCTCACTCACTGTCCCTTTAAAGTGCCCGTGATCTCACTCTCTGTCGCTTTAACTTCCCCATGATCTCACTCTCTGTCCCATTAACCTCCCCGTGATCACTCTCTGTCCATTTAACCTCCCCTTGATCTCACTCTCGGTCCCTTTAGCCTACCCGTTAACTCACTTTCTGCCCCTTTAACCTCCCCTTGATCTCACTCTCTGTCCCTTTAACATCTCCGTGATCTCTCCCTATCCCTTTAACCTCCCCGTGATATCACTCTCTGTCCCTTTAACCATACCGTGATCTCACACTCTATCCCTTTAATCTCCCCGTGATCTCACTCTCTGTCCCATTAACCTCCCCATGATCTCACTCTCTGTCCCTATAATCTCCCCGTGATCTCTCTCTCTGTCCCATTAACCTCCCCTTGTTCGAACTCTGTCCCTTTAAGCTCCCTGTGATCTCACTCTCTCTCATTTTTACCTACCCGTGATCTCACACTCTGTCCCTTTAACATCTCCAAGATCTCTCTCTGTCCCTATATCCTCCCCGTGATATCACTCTCTGTCCCTTTAACCTCCACGTGATTTCACTCTATGTCCTTTAACATCCACGTGATCTCACTTTCTGTCCCTTTAACCTCCCCTTGATCTCACTCGCTGCCCCTTTAATCTCCCAGTGATCTCACTCTCTGTCCCTTTAACCACCCATTGAGCTCACTCTCTGTACCTTTAACCTCCCCGTCATCTCACTCTCTGTCCCTTTAACATCCCCCTGATCGCACCCACTGTTCCTTTAAACTCACCGTGAGCTCACTCACTGTCCCTTTAAAGTGCCCGTGATCTCACTCTCTGTCGCTTTAACTTCCCCATGATCTCACTCTCTGTCCCATGAACCTCCCCGTGATCACTCTCTGTACCTTTAACTTCCCCTTGATCTCACTCTCTGTCCCGTTAACCTCCCTGTCATCTCACTCTCTGTCCCTTTAACCTCCTCGTGATCTCACTCTCTGTACCTTTAACCTCCACATGATCTCAATCTCTGTCCCTTGAACCTCCCCGTGATGTCACCCTCTGTCCCTTTACACTCCCCGTGATCTCACTCTCTGTCCATTTAACCTCCCGTTATCTCACTCCCTTTCCCTTTAAACTCCCTGTGATCTCACTCACTGTCCCTTTAACATCCCCTTGATCTCACTCTCTGTCCCTTTAACCTCCCCGTAATCTCACTCTCTGTCCCTTTAACCTCCCCGTGATCTAACTCTCGGTCCCTTTAACATCCCCGTAATCTCACTCCCTTTCCCTTTAAACTCCCCGTGATCTCACTCACTGTCCCTTTAACATCCTCGTGATCTCACTCTCTGTCCCTTTAACCTCCCCGTAATCTCACACTCTGTCCCTTTAACATCCCCGTGATCTCACTCTCTTCCCTTTAAACTCCCCGTGATCTCACTCACTGTCCCTTTAACATCCCCGTCATCTCACTCTCTGTCCCATTAACCTCCCCGTGATCTCACTCTCTTCACTTATACCTCCACGTGATCTCACTCTCTGTCCCTTTAACCTCCCCGTCATCTCAATCACTGTCCCTTTAACCTCCCCTTGATCTCACTCTCTGTCCCTTTAACATCTCCGTGATCTCTCTCTATCCCTTTAACATCCCTGTGATCTCACTCTCTGTCCCTTTAACCTCCCCATGATCTCTCTCCCTGTCCGTTTAACCTCCCGGTGATCGCACTCTCTGTCCATTTAACTCAACTTGATCTCGCTCTCTGTCCCTTTAACAGTGCCCGATCTCAATCTCTGTCCATTTAACCTCCCCTTGATGTCACCCTCTGTCCCTTTAACCTCCTCGTGATCTCACTTTCTGTCCCTTTAACTCCCCGTGATCTCACACTCTGTCCCTTTAACCTCCCCATGATCTCACTCTCTGTCCCTTTAACCTCCCCGTGATCTCACTCTCTGTCCCTATTATCTCCCCGTGATCTCTCCCTCTGTCCCATTAACCTCCAGTTGATCGCAATTTGTTCCTTTAAGCCTCCCGCGATCTCACTCTCTGTCATTTTTACCTACTCGTGATCTCACACTCTGTCCCTTTGACATCTCCGAGATCTCTCTCTGTCCTTATATCCTCCGCGTGATATCACTCTCTGTCCCTTTAACCTCCACTTGATTTCACTCTCTTTCCCTTAACGTCCACGTGATCTCACTCTCTGTCCCTTTAACCTCCCCGTGATCTCACTCTCTGCACCATTAATCTCCCAATGATCTCACTGTCTGTCCCTTTAACCACAAATTGAGCTCACTCTCTGTCCCTTTAAACTCCCCGTGATCTAACTCACTGTCCCTTTAACATCCCCCCGATCGCACCCTCTGTTCCTTTAAACTCACCGTGAGCTCACTCACTGTCCCTTTAAAGTGCCCGTGATCGCACCCTCTGTTCCTTTAATCTCTTCGTGATCTCACTCACTGTCCCTTTAAAGTGCCCGTGATCGCACCCTCTGTTCCTTTAATCTCAACGTGAGCTCACTCACTGTCCCTTTAAAGTGCCCGTGATCGCACCCTCTGTTCCTTTAATCTCAACGTGATCTCACTCACTGTCCCTTTAAAGTGCACGTGATCTCACACTCTGTCCCTTTAACCTCCACGTGATCGCACCCTCTGTTCCTTTAATCTCAACGTGATCTCACTCACTGTCCCTTTAAAGTGCACGTGATCTCACTCTCTGTCCCTTTAACCTCCCCTTGATCTCACCCTCTGTCCCTTTAACATCCCTTTCATCTCACTCTCTGTCCCTTTAACCTCCTCATGATCACTTTCTGTCCCTTTAACCTCCCCGTGATCTCAACTCAGTGCCCCTTTAACCTCCCCGTGATCTCACTCTTTGCCCCTTTAACCTCCCCGTGATCTCACTCACTGCCCCTTTAAAGTGCCCGCGATCTCACTCTCTGTCCCATTAACTACACTCAATTACAGACCCTCCAATAGTGCAGCACACCCTCAATTACTGACACTCCAATAGTGCAGCACACCCTCAATTACTGACACTCCAATAGTGCAGCACACCCTCAATTACTGACACTCCAATAGTGCAGCACACCCTCAATTACTGACACTCCAATAGTGCAGCACACCCTCAATTACTGACTCTCCAATAGTGCAGCACACCCTCAATTACTGACACTCCAATAGTGCAGCACACCCTCAATTACTGACACTCCAATAGTGCAGCACACCCTCAATTACTGACCCTCCAATAGTGCAGCACACCCTCAATTACTGACACTCCAATAGTGCAGCACACCCTCAATTACTGACACTCCAATAGTGCAGCACACCCTCAATTACTGACACTTCAATAGTGCAGCACACCCTCAATTACTGACACTCCAATAGTGCAGCACACCCTCAATTACTGACACTCCAATAGTGCAGCACACCCTCAATTACTGAGTCTCTTATGGTGCAGCACACCCTCAATTACTGAGTATCTAATAGTGCAGCACACCCTCAATTACTGAGTATCTAATAGTGCAGCACACCCTCAATTACAGACACTCCAATAGTGCAGCACACCCTCAATTACTGAAACTACAATAGTGCAGCACACCCTCAATTACTGACACTCCAATAGTGCAGCACACCCTCAATTACTGACAATCCAATAGTGCAGCACAACCTCAATTACTGACACTCCAACAGTGCAGCACACCCTCAATAACTGACTCTCCAATAGTGCAGCACACCCTCAATAACTGACCCTCCAATAGTGCAGCACACCCTCAATTACTGACACTCCAATAGTGCAGCACACCCTCAATTACTGACACTCCAATAGTGCAGCAAACCCTCAATTACTGACACTCCAATAGTGCAAAACACCCTCAATTACTGAACCTCCAATAGTGCAGCACACCCTCAATTACTGACTCCCCAATAGTGCAGCAAACCCTCAATTACTGACACTCCAATAGTGCAGCGCACCCTCAATTACTGACCCACCAATAGTGCAGCACACCCTCAATTACTGACAATCCAATAGTGCAGCACACCCTCAATTACTGACCCTCCAATAGTGCAGCACACCCTCAAATACTGACACTCCAATAGTACAGCACACCCTCAATTACTGACTCTCCAATAGTGCAGCACAACCTCAATTACTAACACTCCAATAGTGCAGCACACCCTCAATTACTGACAATCCAATAGTGCAGCACACCCTCAATTACTGACCCTCCAATAGTGCAGCACGCCCTCAATTACTGACACTCCAATAGTGCAGCGCAACCTCAATTTCTAACACTCCAATAGTGCAGCACACCCTCAATTACTGACTTCCCAATAGTGCAGCACGCCCTCAATTACTGACCCACCAATAGTGTAGCACACCCTCAACTACTGACACTCCAATAGTGCAGCACACCCTCAATTACTGACACTCCAATAGTGCAGAACACCCTCAATTACTGACACTCCAATAGTGCAGCACACCCTCAATTAATGACACTCCAATAGTGCAGCACACCCTCAATTACTGACCCTCCAATAGTGCTGCACACCCTCAATCACTGACACTCCAATAGTGCAGCACACCCTCAATTACTGACTCTCCAATAGTGCAGCACACCCTCAATTACTGACACTCCAATAGTGCAGCACACCCTCAATTACTGACACTCCAATAGTGCAGCACACCCTCAATTCCTGACACTCCAATAGTGCAGCACACCCTCAATTACTGACACTCCAATAGTGCAGCTCAACCTCAATGACTGAACCTCCAATAGTGCAGCACAACCTCAATTACAGACCCTCCAATAGTGCAGCACACCCTCAATTACTGACACTCCAATAGTGCAGCACACCCTCAATTACTGACACTCCAAAAGTGCAGCACACCCTCAATTACTGACCCTCCAATAGTGCAGCACACCCTCAATTACTGACTCCCCAATAGTGCAGCACACCCTCAATTACTGACTCCCCAATAGTGCAGCACACCCTCAATTACTGAACCTCCAATAGTGCAGCACACCCTCAATTATTGACACTCCAATAGTGCAGCAAACCTTCAATTACTGACACTCCAATAGTGCAGCACACCCTCAATTACTGACTCTCCAATAGTGCAGCACACCCTCAATTACTGACACTCCAATAGTGCAGCAAACCTTCAATTACTGACACTCCAATAGTGCAGCACACCCTCAATTACTGACACTCCAATAGTGCAGCACACCCTCAATTACTGACACTCCAATAGTGCAGCACACCCTCAATTACTGACACTCCAATAGTGCAGCACACCCTCAATTACTGACACTCCAATAGTGCAGCAAACCTTCAATTACTGACACTCCAATAGTGCAGCACACCCTCAATTACAGACACTCCAATAGTGCAGCACACCCTCAATTACTGACACTCCAATAGTGCAGCACACCCTCAATTACTGACACTCCAATAGTGCAGCACACACTCAATTACTTACCCTCCAATAGTGCAGCACACCCTCAATTACTGACTCTCCAATAGTGCAGCACACCCTCAATTACTGACACTCCAATAGTGCAGCACACACTCAATTACTTACCCTCCAATAGTGCAGCACACCCTCAATTACTGACACTCCAATAGTGCAGCACACCCTCAATTACTGACTCTCCAATAGTGCATCACACCCTCAATTACTGACACTCCAATAGTGCAGCACACCCTCAATTACTGACCCACCAATAGTGCAGCACACTCTCAATTACTGACCCACCAATAGTGCAGCACACTCTCAATTACTGACACTCCAATAGTGCAGCACATGCTCAATTACTGACCCTCCAATAGTGCAGCACACCCTCAATTACTGACCCTCCAATAGTGCAGCACACCCTCAATTACTGACACTCCAATATTGCAGCATACCCTCAATTACTGACCCTCGAACAGTGCAGCACACCCTCAATTACTGTCACTACAATATTGCAGCACACCCTCAATTACTAACACTCCAATAGTGCAGCACACCCTCAATTACTGACACTCCAATAGTGCAGCTCACACTCAATTACTGACACTCCAATAGTGCAGCACACCCTCAATTACTGACACTCCAATAGTGCAGCACACCCTCAATTACTGACACTCCAATAGTGCAGCACACCCTCAATTACTGACACTCCAATAGTGCAGCTCACACTCAATTATTGACACTCCAATTGTGCAGCACACCCTCAATTACTGACACTCCAATAGTGCAGCACACACTCAATTACTGATCCTCCAATAGTGCAGCACACCCTCAATTACTGACACTCCAATAGTGCAGCAAACCCTCAATTACTGACACTCCAATAGTGCAGCACACCCTCAATTACTGAAACTCCAATAGTGCAGCACACCCTCAATTACTGACACTCCAATAGTGCAGCACACCCTCAATTACTGACACTCCAATAGTGCAGCACACCCTCAATTACTGACACTCCAATAGTGCAGCACACCCTCAATTACTGACACTCCAATAGTGCAGCACACCCTCAATTACTGACACTCCAATAGTGCAGCACAACCTCAATTACTGACCCTGCAATAGTGCAACACACCCTCAATTACTGACCCTGCAATAGTGCAGCACACCCTCAATTACTGACACTCCAATAGTGCAGCACACCCTCAATTACTGACACTCCAATAGTGCAGCACACCCTCAATTACTGACACTCCAATAGTGCAGCACACCCTCAATTACTGACACTCCAATAGTGCAGCACACCCTCAATTACTGACACTCCAATAGTGCAGCACACCCTCAATTACTGACACTCCAATAGTGCAGCACACCCTCAATTACTGACACTCCAATAGTGCAGCACACCCTCAATTACTAACCCTCCAATGGTGCAGCACAACCTCAATTACTGACCCTCCAATAGTGCAGCACACACTCATTTACTGAACCACCAATTGTGCAGCACAGCCTCAATTGCTGACACTCCAATAGTGCAGCACACCCTCAGTTACTGACACTCCAATAGTGCAGCACACCCTCAATTACTGACTCTCCAATAGTGCAGCACACCCTCAATTACTGACACTGCAATAGTACAGCACACCCTCAGATACTGACACTCCAATAGTGCAGCACGCACTCAATGACTGACACTCCAATAGTGCAGCACACCCTCAATTACTGACTCTCCAATAGTGCAGCACACCCTCAAATACTGACACTCCAATAGTACAGCACACCCTCAGTTACTGACACTCCAATAGTGCAGCACACCCTCAATTACTGACTCTCCAATAGTGCAGCACACCCTCAATTACTGACTCTCCAATAGTGCAGCACACCCTCAAATACTGACACTCCAATAGTACAGCACACCCTCAGATACTGACACTCCAATAGTGCAGCACACCCTCAATTACTGACTCTCCAATAGTACAGCACACCCTCAGTTACTGACACTCCAATAGTGCAGCACACCCTCAATTACTGACACTCCAATAGTGCAGCACACCCTCAATTACTGACCCTCTAATAGTGCAGCACACACTCAATTACTGACACTCCAATAGTGCAGCACACCCTCAATTACTGACACTCCAATAGTGCAGCACTCCCTCAATTACTGACACTCCAATAGTGCAGCACACCCTCAATTACTGACACTGCAATAGTGCAGCACACCCTCAATTACGGACACTCCAATAGTGCAGCACACCCTCAATTACTGACACTCCAATAGTGCAGCACTCACTCAATTACTGACACTCCAATAGTGCAGCACACCCTCAATAACTGACACTCCAATAATGCAGCACACCCTCAATTACTGACACTCCAAAAGTGCAGCACACCCTCAATTACTGACACTGCAATAGTGCAGCACACCCTCAATTACTGACACAGCAATAGTGCAGCACACCCTCAATTAATAACACTCCAATAGTGCAGCACACCCTCAATTACTGACCCTCCAATAGTGCAGCACACCCTCAATTACTGACACTGCAATAGTGCAGCACAACCTCAATTACTGACACTCCAATAGTGCAGTAAACCCTCAATTACTGACTCTCCAAAAGTGCAGCACACCCTCAATTACTGACACTCCAATAGTGCAGCACAACCTCAATTACTGACACTCCAATAGTGCAGCACACCCTCAATTACTGACACTCCAATAGTGCAGCACACCCTCAATTACTGACACTCCAATAGTGCAGCACAACCTCAATTACTGACTCTCCAATAGTGCAGCAAACCCTCAATTACTGACACTCCAATAGTGCAGCAAACCCTCAATTACTGACTCTCCAATAGTGCAGCAAACCCTCAATTACTGGCACTCCTATAGTGCAGCAAACCCTCAATTACTGACACTCCAATAGTGCAGCACACCCTCAATTACTGACACTCCAATAGCGCAGCACACCCTCTATTACTGACACTCCAATAGTGCAGCAAACCCTCAATTACTGACACTCCAATAGTGCAGCACATTCTCAATTACTGACTCTCAATAGTGCGGCTCAACCTCAATTACTGACCCTCCAATAGTGCAGAACACACTCATTTACTGAACCACCAATTGTGCAGCACAGCCTCAATTGCTGACACTCCAATAGTGCAGCACACCCTCAAACACTGACACTCCAATTGTGCAAAACACCCTCAATTACTGAACCTCCAATAGTGCAGCTCACCCTCAATTACTGACTCTCCAATAGTGCAGCACACCCTCAATTACTGACACTGCAATAGCGCAGCACACCCTCAATTACTGACACACCAATAGTGCAGCACACCCTCAATTACTGACACTCCAATAGTGCAGCACTCCCTCAATTACTGACACTCCAATAGTGCAGCACTCCCTCAATTACTGACCCTCCAATAGTGCAGCACACCCTCAATTACTGACCCTCCAATAGTGCAGCACACCCTCAATTATTGACCCTCCAATAGTGCAGCACACCCTCAATTACTGAAACTCCAATAGTGCAGCACACCCTCAATTACTGAACCTCCAATAGTGCAGCACACCCTCAATTACTGACACTCCAATAGTGCAGCACACCCTCAATTACTGACACTCCAATAGTGCAGCACACCCTCAATTACTGACACTCCAATAGTGCAGCACACCCTCAATTACTGACACTCCAATAGTGCAGCACACCCTCAATTACTGACACTCCAATAGTGCAGCACACCCTCAATTACTGACACTCCAATAGTGCAGCACACCCTCAATTACTGACACTCCAATAGTGCAGCACACCCTCAATTACTGACACTCCAATAGTGCAGCACATCCTCAATTACTGACCCTCCAATAGTGCAGCACACCCTCAATTACTGAAACTCCAATAGTGCAGCACACCCTCAATTACTGAACCTCCAATAGTGCAGCACACCCTCAATTACTGACACTCCAATAGTGCAGCACACCCTCAATTACTGACACTCCAATAGTGCAGCACACCCTCAATTACTGACACTCCAATAGTGCAGCACACCCTCAATTACTGACACTCCAATAGTGCAGCACACCCTCAATTACTGACACTCCAATAGTGCAGCACACCCTCAATTACTCACCCTCCAATAGTGCAGCACACCCTCAATTACTGACACTCCAATAGTGCAGCACACCCTCAATTACTAACACTCCAATAATGCAGCACACCCTCTTTTACTGACACTCCAATAGTGCAGCACACCCTCAATTACTGACACTCCAATAGTGCAGCACACCCTCAATTACTGGCCCTCCAATGGTGCAGCACACCCTCAATTACTGACCCTCCAATAGTGCAGCACACCCTCAATTACTGACACTCCAATAGTGCAGCACACCCTCAATTACTGGCCCTCCAATGGTGCAGCACACCCTCAATTACTGACACTCCAATAGTGCAGCACACCCTCAATTACTGACTCTCCAATAGTGCAGCACACCCTCAATTACTGACTCTCCAATAGTGCAGCACACCCTCAATTACTGACACTCCAATAGTGCAGCACAACAACAATTACTGACACTCCAATAGTGCAGCACACCCTCAATTACTGACTCTCCAATAGTGCAGCACACCCTCAATTACTGACACTCCAATAGTGCAGCACACCCTCAATTACTGACACTCCAATAGTGCAGCACACCCTCAATTACTGTCACTCCAATATTGCAGCACACCCTCAATTACTAACACTCCAATAGTGCAGCACACCCTCAAATAGTGACACTCCAATAGTGCAGCACACCCTCAATTACTGACACTCCAATAGTGCAGCACACCCTCAATTACTGACCCTCCAATAGTGCAGCACACGCTCAATTAGTGACACTCCAATAGTGCATTACACCCTCAATTACTGACCCTCCAATAGTGCAGCACAACCTCAATTACTGACACTCCAATAGTGCAGCACACCCTCAATTACTGACACTCCAATAGTGCAGCACACCCTCAATTACTGACACTCCAATAGTGCAGCACACCCTCAATTACTGACACTCCAATAGTGCAGCACACCCTCAATTACTGACACTCCAATAGTGCAGCACACCCTCAATTACTGACACTCCAATAGTGCAGCACACCCTCAATTACTGACACTCCAATAGTGCAGCACACCCTCAATTACTGACACTCCAATAGTGCAGCACACCCTCAATTACTGACACTCCAATAGTGCAGCACACCCTCAATTACTGACACTCCAATAGTGCAGCACACCCTCAATTACTGACACTCCAATAGTGCAGCACACCCTCAATTACTGACCCACCAATAGTGTCGCCAATCCTCAATTACTGAACCTCCAATAGTGCAGCACACCCTCAATTACTGACCCTCCAATATTGCAGCACACCCTCAATTACTGACACTCCAATAGTGCAGCAAACCCTCAATTACTGACACCCCAATAGTGCAGCACAATCACTATTACTGACCCTCCAACAGTGCAGCACACCCTCAATTACTGACACTACATCTGCGGGAGTGTTGTGGGCAGTGTCGTCGAGCTGTGGGAGTGGCGTGGGCAGTGGTGTAGCGTTGTTGGAGTGGTGAGAGCAGTGGTGTAGAGTGTGGGAGTGGTGTGGGCAGTGGTGTAGCGCTGTGGGTGTGGTGCGGGCAGTGGTTTAGTGCTGTGGGTGTGGTGAGGGCAGTGGTTTAGTGCTGTGGGTGTGGTGAGGGCAGAAGTGTAGCGCTGTAGGAGTGGTGTCGGCAGTCGTGTGGGCAGTGGTGTAGCGCTGTGGGAGTGGTGTGGTTTGTGGTGTAGCGCTGTGGGAGTGGTGTGGGCAGTGGTGTAGTGCTGTGGGAGTGGTGTGGACAGTGGTGTAGTGCTGTGGGAGTGGTGTGGGTTGTGGTATAGCGCTGTGGGTGTGGTGTGGGCAGTAGTGTAGCGCTGTGGGAGTGGTGTGGACAGTGGTGTAGTGCTGTGGGAGTGATGTTGGCAGTAATGTAGCGCTGTGGGAGTGGTGTGGGCAGTAGTGTAGCGATGTGGGAGTGGTGTGGGCAGGGGTGTTGCGCTGTGGGAGTGGTGTGGGCAGTGGTGTAGCCCAGTGGGAGTGGGGTGGGCAGTGGTGTAGCCCTGTGCGAGTGGGGTGGGCAGTGGTGTAGCGCTGCGGGAGTGGTGTGGGCAGTGGTGTAGCGCTGTGGGAGTGGTGTGGGTTGTGGTGTAGCGCTGTGGGAGTGGCGTGGGCCGTGGTGTAGCGCTGTGGGAGTGGTGTGGGCAGTGGTGTAGCGCTGTGGGAGTGGCGTGGGGAGTGGTATCGCTGTGGGAGTGGCATGGGTTGTGGTGTAGCACAGTGGGAGTGGTGTGGGCAGTGGTGTAGTGCTGTGGTAGTGGTGTGGGCAGTGGTGTAGCGCTGTGGGATGGGTGTGGGCAGTGGTGTAGTGCTGTGGGAGAGGTGTAGGCAGTGGTGTAGCGCTGTGGGAGTGGTGTGGGTTGTGGTGTAGCGCTGTGGGAGTGGTGTGGGTTGTGGTGTAACGCTGTGGGGGTGGTGTGGTCAGTGGTGTAGTGCTGTGGGAGTGGTGTGGGCTGTGGTCTAGCGCTGCAGGAGTGGTTTGGGCAGTGGTGTACCGCTGTGGGAGGGGTGTGGGCAGTGGTGTAGTGCTGTGGGTGTGGTGTGTGTTGTGGTGTAGTGCTGTGGGAATGGTGTTGGCATTGGTGTAGCGCTTTGGTAGTGTTGTGGGTAGTGGTGTTGCTCTGTCGGTGTGGTGTGGGCAGTGGTGTAGAGCTGCGGGAGTGGTGTGTGCAGTGGTGTAGAGCTGCGGGTGTGGTGTGGCCATTGGTGTAGCGCTGTGGGAGTGGTGTGGGCGGTTGTGTAGAGCTGAGGGAGTTGTGTGGACAGTGGTGTAGCTCCGTGGGAGTGGTGTGGGTAGTGGTGTAGCGCTGTGGGCGTGTTGTGGGCAGTGGTGTAGCGCTGTGGGAGTGGTGTGGGCAGTGGTGTAGCGCTGTGGGAGTGGTGTGGGCAGTGGTGTAATGCTGTGGGGGTGGTGTGGTCAGTGGTGTAGCGCTGTGGGAGTGGTGTGGGCAGTGGTGTAGTGCTGTGGGTGTGGTGTGCACAGTGGTGTAGCGCTGTGGGAGTGGTGTGGGCAGTGGTGTAGCGCTATGGGAGTGGTGTGGGCAGTGGTGTAGTGCTGTGGGTGTGGTGTGCACAGTGGTGTAGCGCTGTGGGAGTGGTGTGGTCAGTGGTGTAGCGCTGTGGGAGTGGTGTGGGCAGTGGTGTAGTGCTGTGGGTGTGGTGTGCACAGTGGTGTAGCGCTGTGGGCGTGTTGTGGGCAGTGGTGTAGCGCTGTGGGAGTGGTGTGGGCAGTGGTGTAGCGCTGTGGGAGTGGTGTGGGCAGTGGTGTAGCGCTGTGGGAGTGGTGTGGGCAGTGGTGTAGCGCTGTGGGAGTGGTGTGGGCAGTGGTGTAGTGCTCTGGGAGTAATGTGGGCAGTGGTGTAGTGCTATGGGAGTGGTGTGGGCAGTGGTGTAGCGCTGTGGGAGTTGTGTGGGCAGTGGTGTAGTGCTGTGGTAGTGGTGTGGGCAGTGGTGTAGCGCTGTGGGATGGGTGTGGGCAGTGGTGTAGTGCTGTGGGAGAGGTGTAGGCAGTGGTGTAGCGCTGTGGGAGTGGTGTGGGTTGTGGTGTAGCGCTGTGGGAGTGGTGTGGGTTGTGGTGTAACGCTGTGGGGGTGGTGTGGTCAGTGGTGTAGTGCTGTGGGAGTGGTGTGGGCAGTGGTGTAGTGCTCTGGGAGTGGTGTGGGCAGTGGTGTAGCGCTGTGGGAGTGGTTTGGGCAGTGGTGTAGCGCTGTGGGATGGGTGTGGGCAGTGGTGTAGTGCTGTGGGAGAGGTGTAGGCAGTGGTGTAGCGCTGTGGGAGTGGTGTGGGCAGTGGTGTAGTGCTGTGGGAGTGGTGTGGGCAGTGGTGTAGCGCTTTGGGAGTGGTGTGGGCAGTGGTGTAGCGCTGTGGGAATGGTGTGGGTTGTGGTGTAGCGCTGTGGGAGTGGTGTGGGCAGTGGTGTAGTGCTGTGGGGGTGGTGTGGGCAGTGGTCTAGCGCTGCGGGAGTGGTGTGGGCAGTGGTGTAGCGCTGTGGGAGTGGTGTGGGCAGTGGAGTAGCGCTGTGGGGGTGGTGTGGGCTGTGGTCTAGCGCTGTGGGAGTGGTGTGGGCATTCGTATAGCGCTGTGGGAGTGGTGTGGGCAGTGGTGTAGCGCAGTGGGGGTGGTGTGGGCAGTGGTGTAACGCTGTGGGAGTGGTGTGTGCAGTGGTTTAATGCGGCGGGAGTGGTGTGGGCAGTGGTGTAGCGCTGTGGGAGTGGTGTGTGCAGTGGTGTAGCGCTGTGGGAGTGGTGTGGGCAGTGGTGTAGAGCTGTGGGAGTGGTGTGGGCAGTGGTGTAGCGCTGTGGGAGTGGTGTGGGCAGTGGTGTAGAGCTGTGGGAGTGGTGTGGGCAGTGGTGTAGAGCTGTGGGAGTGGTGTGGGCAGTGGTGTAGAGCTGTGGGAGTGGTGTGGGCAGTGGTGTAGCGCTGTGGGAGTGGTGTGGGCAGTGGTGTAGCGCTGTGGGAATGGTGTGGGCAGTGGTGTAGCGCTGTGGGAGTGGTGTGGGCAGTGGTGTAGCGCTGTGGGAATGGTGTGGGCAGTGGTGTAGCGCTGTGGGAGTGGTGTGCGCAGTGGTCTAGTGCTGTGGGAGTGGTGTGGGTTGTGGTGTAGTGATGTGGGAGTGGTGTTGGAAGCGGTCAGGGCTGTGGGAATGGTGTGGGCATTGGTGTAGCGCTGTGGGTGTGGTGTGGGCATTGGTGTAGCGCTGTGGGAGTTGTTTGGGCAGTGGTGTAGCGCTGTGGGTGTGGTGTGGGCAGTGGTGTAGCGCTGTGGGAGTGGTGTGCGCAGTGGTGTGGAGCTGTGTGAGTTGTGTGGGTTCTGGTGTAGCGCTGTAGGACTGGAGTGGGCAGTGGTGTAGTGCTGTGGGAGTGGTGTGGGCAGTGGTGTAGCGCAGTGGGAGTGGTGTGGGCAGTGGTGTAGCGCTGTGGGAGTGGTGTGGGCAGTGGTGTAACGCTGTGGGAGTGATGTGGGCATCAGTGTTGTTCTGTGCGAGTGGTGTGGGCAGTGGTGTAGTGCTGGGGGTGTGGTGTGGGTTGTGGTGTTGTGCTGTGGGAGTGGTGTGGGCAGTGGTGTAGCGCTGTGGGAGTGGTGTGAGCAGTGGTGTAGCGCTGTGGGAGTGGTGTGGGCAGTGGTGTAGCGCTGTGGGAGTGGTGTGGGCAGTGGTGTAGCGCTGTGGGAGTGGTGTGAGCAGTGGTGTAGCGCTGTGGGAGTGGTGTGGGCAGTGGTGTAGCGCTGTGGGAGTGGTGTGGGCAGTGGTGTAACGCTGTGGGAGTGGTGTGAGCAGTGGTGTAGCGCTGTGGGAGTTGTGTGGGTAGAGGTGTAGCGCTTTGGGATTGGTGTGGGCAGTGGTCAAGAGCTGTGGGAGTGTTGTGGTCAGTGGTGTAGTGCTGCGGGAGTGGTTTGGGAATTGGTGTAGGGCTGTGGGGGTGGTGTGTGCAGTGGTGTAGGGCTGTGGGGGTGGTGTGGGCAGTGGTGTAGGGCTGTGGGAGTGGTGTGGGCAGTGGTGTAGCGCTGTGGGAGTGGTGTGTGCAGTGGTGTAGGGCTGTGGGGGTGGTGTGGGCAGTGGTGTAGGGCTGTGGGGGTGGTGTGGGCAGTGGTGTAGTGCTGTGGGAGTGCTGTGGGCAGTGGTGTAGCGCTGTGGGAGTGGTGTGGGCAGTGGTGTAGCGCTGTGGGAGTGATGTGGGCAGTGGTGTAGTGCTGTGGGAGTGCTGTGGGCAGTGGTGTAGCGCTGTGGGAGTGATGTGGGCAGTGGTGTAGTGCTGTGGGAGTGGTGTGGGCAGTGGTGTAGGGCTGTGGGAGTGGTGTGGGCAGTGGTGTAGCTCTGTGGGAGGGGTGTGGGCAGTGGTGTAAAGCTGTGCGAGTGGTGTGGGCATCAGTGTTGTGCTGTGCGATTGGTGTGGGCAGTGGTGTAGTGCTGGGGGTGTGGTGTGGGTTGTGGTGTAGCGCTGTGGGAGTGGTGTGGGTTGTGGTGTAGCGCTGTGGGAGTGGTGTGGGCATTAGTGTAGTTCTGCGGGAGTGGTGTGGGCAGTGGTGTGGGCAGTGGTGTGGGCAGTGGTGTAGCGCTGTGGGAGTGGTGTGGGCAGTGGTGTAGCGCTGTGGGAGTGGTGTGGGCAGTGGGGTTGCGCTGTGGGAGTGGTGTGGGCAGTGGTGTTGTGCTGTGGGAGTGGTGTGGGCTGTGGTGTAGCGCTGTGGGAGTGGTGTGGGCAGTGGTGTAGAGTTGTATGAGTTTTGTGGGCTGTGGTGTAGGGCTGTGGGAGTGGTGTGGGCAGTGGTGTAGCGCTGTAGGACTGGAGTGGGCTGTGGTGTAGTGCTGTGGGAGTGGTGTGGGCAGTGGTGCAGTGCTGTGGGTGTGTTGTGGGTTGTGGTGTAGTGCTGTGGGTGTGGTGTGGGCTGTGGTGTAGTGCTGTGGGATTGGTGTGGACAGTGTTGTAGCGCTTTGGGAGTGGTGTGGGCATTCGTCTAGCGCTGTGGGCGTGTTGTGTGTAGTGGTGTTTTGCTGTGGGAGTGGTGTGTGCAGTGGTGTAGCTCTGTGGGAGTGGTGTGGGCATTAGTGTAGTTCTGCGGGAGTGGTGTGGGCAGTAGTGAAGCGCTGTGGGAGTGGTGTGAGCAGTGGTGTAGTGCTGCGGGAGTGGTGTGGGCAGTGGTGTAGAGTTGTGTGAGTTATGTGGGCAGTGGTGTAGGGCTTTGGGACTGGTGTGGGCAGTGGTGTAGTGCTGTGGGTGTGGTGTGGGCATCAGTGTTGTGCTGTGCGAGTGGTGTGGGCAGTGGTGTAGCGCTGTGGGAGTGGTGTGGGCAGTGGTGTAGCGCTGTGGGAGTGGTGTGGACAGTGGTCTAGCGCTGTGGGAGTGGTGTGGGCAGTGGTGTAGTGCTGTGGGATTGGTGTGGGCAGTGGTTTTGCGCTGTGGGAGTGGTGTGGGTTGTGGTGTAGCGCTGTGGGAGTGGTGTGGGTTGTGGTGTAGCGCTGTGGGAGTGGTGTGGGCAGTGGTGTAGCGCTGTGGGAGTGTGTGGGCAGTGGTGTAGTGCTGTGGGAGAAGTGTGGGCAGTGGTGTAGTGCTGTGGGTGTGGTGTGGGCAGTGGTGTAGCGCTGTGGGAGTGGTGTGGGCAGTGGTGTAGCGCTGTGGGAGTGGTGTGGGCAGTGGTGTAGCGCTGTGGGAGTGGTGTGGGTTGTGGTGTAGCGCTGTGGGAGTGGTGTGGGTAGTGGTGTAGTGCTGTGGGTGTGGTGTGGGTTGTGGTGTAGCGCTGTGGGAGTGGTGTGGGCAGTGGTGTAGCGCTGTGGGAGTGTGTGGGCAGTGGTGTAGTGCTGTGGGAGAAGTGTGGGCAGTGGTGTAGTGCTGTGGGTGTGGTGTGGGCAGTGGTGTAGTGCTGTGGGAGTGGTGTGGGCAGTGGTGTAGCGCTGTGGGAGTGGTGTGGGCAGTGGTGTAGCGCTGTGGGAGTGGTGTGGGCAGTGGTGTAGCTCTGTGGGAGTGGTGTGGTCAGTGGTGTAGCTCTGTGGGAGTGGTGTGGGCAATGGTGTAGAGTTGTATGAGTTTTGTGGGCAGTGGTGTAGGGCTGTGGGAGTGGTGTGGGCAGTGGTGTAGAGTTGTATGAGTTTTGTGGTCAGTGGTGTAGGGCTGTGGGAGTGGTGTGGGCAGTGGTGTAGTGCTGTGGGAGTGGTGTGGGCAGTGGTGTAGTGCTGTGGGAGTGGTGTGGGCAGTGGTGTAGTGCTGTGGGAGTGGTGTGGGCAGTGGTATAGGGCTGTGGGAGTGGTCTGGGCAGTGGTGTAGCGCTGTGGGAGTGGTGTGGACAGTGGTGTAGTGCTGGGGGTGTGGTGTGGGTTGTGGTGTTGTGCTGCGGGAGTGGTGTGGTCAGTGTTGTAGCGCTGTGGGAGTGGTGTGGGCAGTGGTGTAGGGCTGTGGGAGTGGTGTGGGCAGTGGTGTAGCGCTGTAGGACTGGAGTGGGCAGTGGTGTAACGCTGTGGGAGTGGTGTGGGCATCAGTATTGTGCTGTGGGAGTGGTGTGGGCAGTGGTGCAGCGCTGTGTGTGTGGTGTGGGCAGTGGTGTAGTGCTGTGGGTGTGGTGTGGGTTGTGGTGTAGCGCTGTGGGATTGGTGTGGGCAGTGGTGTTGCACTGTGGATGTGGTGTGGGCATTAGTGTAGTTCTGCGGGAGTGGTGTGGGCAGTAGTGTAGCGCTGTGGGAGTGGTGTGGGCATTAGTGTAGTTCTGCGGGAGTGGGGTAGGCAGTAGTGTAGCGCTGTGGGAGTGGTGTGGGCAGTGGTCTAGCGCTGTGGGAGTGGTGTTGCCAGGGTGTTGTGCTGTGGGAGTGGTGTGGGCAGTGTTGTAGCGCTGTGGGAGTGATGTGGACAGTGGTGTAGTGCTGTGGGAGTGGTGTGGTCAGTGTTGTAGCGCTGTGGGAGTGGTGTGAGCAGTGGTGTAGCGCTGTGGGAGTGGTGTGGGCAGTGGGGTAGCGCTGTGGGAGTGATGTGGACAGTGGTGTAGCGCTGTGGGAGTGGTGTGGGCAGTGGTGTAACGCTGTGGGAGTTGTTTGGGCAATGCTGTATTGCTGTGTGAGTTGTGTGGGCAGTGGTGTAGCGCTGTGGGAGTGGTGTGGGCATCAGTGATGTGCTGTGCGAGTGGTGTGGGCAGTGGTGCAGCGCTGTGGGATTGGTGTGGGTAGTGGTGTAGCGCTGTGGGATTGGTGTGGGCATTCGTCTAGCGCTGTGGGAGAGTTGTGTGTAGTGGTGTTTTGCTGTGGGAGTGTTGTGGGCAGTGGTCTAGCGCTGTGGGAGTGGTGTGAGCAGTGGTGTAACGCTGTGGGGGTTGTGTGGGCAGTGGTGTAGTGCTGCGGGAGTGGTGTGGGCAGTGGTGTAACGCTGTGGGGGTTGTGTGGGCAGTGGTGTAGTGCTGCGGGAGTGGTGTGGGCAGTGGTGTAGGGCTGTGGGATTGTTGTGGGCAGTGGTGTAGCGCTGTGGAAGTGGTGTGGTCAGTGGTGTAGCGCTCTGGGACTGGTGTGGGCATCAGTGTTGTGCTGTGGGAGTGGTGTGGGCATTGGTTTAGTGCTGTGGGAGTGATGTGGGCAGTGGTCTAGCGCTGCGGGATTTGTGTGGGCAGTGGTGTAGTGCTGTGGGTGTTGTGTGGGTATTGGTGTAGCGCTTTGGGTGTGGTGTTGGGCAGTGGTGTAGCGCTGTGGGTGTGGTGTGGGCAGAGATGTAGTGCTGTGGGAGTGGTGTGCGATGTGGTGTAGCGCTGTGGGAGTGGTTTGGGCAGTGGTGGTGCACTGAGATTGGTGTGGGCAGAGGTGTAGCGCTGTGGGAGACGTGTGGGATGTGGTGTAGCGCAGTGGGTGTTTCGTGGGCATTAGTGTAGTGCTTTGGGAGTGGTGTGGGCAGTGGTGTAGTGCTATGGGAGTGGTGTGGGCAGTGGTGTAGCGATGTCGGAGTGGTGTGGGCAGTGCTGTAGCGCTGTGGGAGTGGTTTGGGCAGTGGTGGTGCACTGAGATTGGTGTGGGCAGTGGTGTAGTGCCGTGGGTGTGGTGTGGGCAGTGGTGTAGCGCTGTGGGTGTGGTGTGGGCAGAGGTGTAGCGCTGTGGGAGTGGTGTGGGCAGTGCTGTAGCGCTGTGGGAGTGGTTTGGGCAGTGGTGGTGCACTGAGATTGGTGTGGGCAGTGGTGTAGTGCCGTGGGTGTGGTGTGGGCAGTGGTGTAGCGCTGTGGGTGTGGTGTGGGCAGAGGTGTAGCGCTGTGGGAGTGGTGTAACGCTGTGGGAGAGGTGTGGGATGTGGTGTTGCGCTGTGGGTGTGGTGTGGGCAGTGGTGTAGCGCTGTGGGAGTGGTGTAACGCTGTGGGAGACGTGTGGGATGTGGTGTAGCGCAGTGGGTGTTTCGTGGGCATTAGTGTCGTGCTTTGGGTGTGGTGTGGGCAGTGGTGTAGTGCTGTGGGAGTGGTGTGGGCAGTGGTGTAGCGCTGTGGGAGTGGTGTGGGCAGTGGTGTAGTACTATGGGAGTGGTGTGGGCAGTGCTGTAGCGCTGTGGGACTGACGTGGGTTGTGGTGTAGAGCAGCGGGAGTGGTGTGGGCAATTCTGTATTGCTGTGTGAGTTGTGTGGGTTGTGGTGTAGCACTGCAGGAGTGGTGTTGGCAGGGGTGTAGCGCTGTGGGAGTGCTGTGGGCAGTGGTGTAGCGCTGTGGGAGTGGTGTGGGCAATTCTGTATTGCTGTGTGAGTTGTGTGGGTTGTGGTGTAGCACTGCAGGAGTGGTGTTGGCAGGGGTGTAGCGCTGTGGGAGTGCTGTGGGCAGTGGTGTAGCGCTGTGGGAGTGGTGTGGGCAGTGGTGTCGCGCTGTGGAAGTGGTGTGGGTTGTGGTGTAGCGCTGTGGGAGTGGTGTGGGCAGTGGTGTGGTTCTGTGGGAGTGGTGTGGGCAGTGGTGTGGTTCTGTGGGAGTGGTGTAGGCAGTGGTGTAGTGCTGTGGGAGTGGTGTGGGCAGTGGTGTAGCACTTTGGGAGTGTTGTGGGCAGTGTTGTAGCGCTATGGGACTGGTGTTGTCAGTGGTCAGTGCTGTGGGAGTGGTGTGGGCATTGGTTTAATGCGGCGGGAGTGGTGTGGGCAGTGGTCTAGTGCTGTGGGAGTGGTGTGGGTTGTGGTGTAGCGCTTTGGGATTGGTGTGGGCAGTGGTCAAGCGCTGTGGGAGTGGTGTGGGCATTGGTGTAACGCTGTGGGAGTGGTTTGGGCAGTGGTGGAGCAGTGAGATTGGTGTGGGCAGTGGATTAGCGCTGTGGGAGTGGTGTGGGCAGTGGTGTGGTGCTGTGGGAGTGGTGTGGGCAGTGGTGTCGTGCTGTGGGAGTGATGTGGGATGTGGTGTAGCGCAGTGGGTGTGTCGTGGGCATTAGTGTAGTGCTTTGGGTGTGGTGTGGGCTGTGGTGTAGCGCTGTGGGAGTGGTGTGGGCAGTGCTGTAGCGCTGTGGGAGTGGTGTGGGCAGTGGTGTAGCGCTGTGGGAGTGGTGTGGGCAGTGGTGTATTGCTATGGGAGTGGTGTGGGCAGTGGTGTAGCGCTGTAGGAGTGGTGTGGGCAATGGTGTATTGCTGTTGGAGTGGTGTGGGCAGTGGTGTAGCGCTGTGGCAATTGTGTGGGCAGTGTTGTAGTGCTATGGGACTGGTGTGGGCTGTGGTGTAGCGCTGTGGGAGTGGTGAGGGCTGTGGTGTAGTGCTATGGGACTGGTGTTGTCAGCGGTCAGTGCTGTGGGAGTGGTGTGGGCAGTGCTGTAGCGCTGTGGGACTGATGTGGGTTGTGGTGTAGAGCTGCGGGAGTGGTGTGTGCACTGCCCCCATCATAAACACTATATAAACAGTGCCCCCATCATAAACAATATTTAAACAGTGCCCCCATCATAAACACTATATAAACAGTGCACCCATCATAAACACTATATAAACAGTGCCCCCATCATAAACACTATTTAAACAGTGCCCCCATCATAAACACTATATAAACAGTGCACCCATCATAAACACTATATAAACAGTGCCCCCATCATAAACACTATTTAAACAGTGCCCCCATCATAAACACTATATAAACAGTGCACCCATCATAAACACTATTTAAAAAGTGCCCCATCATATACATTATTTAAACAGTGCCCCATCATAAACACCATTTAAACAGTGCCCCCATCATAAACACTATATAAACAGTGCCCAATCATAAGCACTATTTAAACAGTGCCCCCATCATAAACACTATTAATATAGTGCTCCATCATACACAGTCTTTAAAATGTTACCCATCATAAACCCTATACAAACAGTGCCCCATCATAAACACTATTTAAACAGTGCCGCCATCATAAACACTATTTAAACAGTGCCCCATCATAAACACTATTTAAACAGTGCCCCATCATAAACACTATTTAAACAGTGCCCCATCATATACACTATTTAACAGTGCCCCATCATAAACATTATTTAAACAGTGCCCCATCATAAACACTATATAAACAGTGCCCCCATCATAAACACTATATAAACAGTGCCCCCATCATAAACACTATATAAACAGTGCCCCCATCATAAACACTATTTAAACAGTGCCCCATCATAAACACTATTTAAACAGTGCCCCCATCATAAACACTATATAAACAGTGCCCCCATCATAAACACTATATAAACAGTGCCCTTCATAAACATTATTTAAACAGTGATGTGCACTGTCCCAGGACTGAATTGAAATTCTGTCCCCATCTCTGTGCACTGTCCGTTGACTGGCTTTAAATTATAGCCCCATTGCTGTGCTATGCATTGCCCCAGGATTGACTTTAAATTATGGCGCCAACAATTTGCTGTGCACTGTCCCAGGACTGACTTTAAATTCTGGCCCCAACACTATTTAAACAACACTATATAGACAGTGCCCAATCAAAAACAGAATATAAACAGTACCCCATCATTAACAATATTTAAACTGCTTTAATGGAGCACTGAATAAATAGTGATTATGATGGCGCACTGTTTAAATAGAGTTTATGATGGGGCACTGTTTATATAGTGTTTATGATGGGGGCACTGTTTATATAGTGTTTATGATGTGGGCACTGTTTAAATAGTGTTTATGATGGGGGCACTGTTTAAATAGGGTTTATGATGGGGCACTGTTTATACAGTTTAAAAAAATACCATTCATAACACCAACGAAATCAACAACAACCTCAATATTGAAAATCTTCATCAAACTCAACGACCTCAACTTTGAAAAACATCAACAAATTCAACAACAACCTCAACTTTTAAAAATACAAACAAGTTCAACAAAAAACATTGATAACACCAACAAATTCAACAACAACCTCAACAAGTTAAAACACCAACAAATTCAACAACAACCTTAATATTGAAAATCACAGGCAAATTCAACGACCTCAACTTTGAAAAACACCAACAAATTCAACAACAACCTCAACATTAAAAATCACCCACAAATTCGCAACAACCTCAACTTTGAAAAACGCAAAAAGTTCAAAAAAAAACCTTCATTACACCTACAAATTCAACAACAACCTTAATATTGAAAATCACCAACAAATTCAACGACCTCAACTTTGAAAAATACAAACAAATTCAACAGCAACCTCAACATTGAAAAACACCAACAAATTGAACAACCTCAACATTGAAAAGCACCAACAAATTCAACTACAACCTCAACATTGAAAAACACCAACAAATTGAACAACAACTTAAACATTGAAAAATATCAACAATAACAACAACAACCTCAACATTGAAAAACACCAACAAATTCAACAACAACCACAACATTGAAAAACACCAACAAAGTGAACAACAACCTCATCATTGAAAAACACCAATAAATTCAACAACCTCAACATTGAAATGCACCAACAAATTCAAATACAACCTCAACATTGAAAAACACCAACAATTTGAACAACAACCACAACTTTGAAAAACACCAACAAATTCAACAGCCTCAACACTGAATATCACCAACACATTCAGCAACAACCTCAAATTTGAAAAACACAAAAAAGTTCAAAAAAATCATTCAGAACACCAACAAATTCAACAACAACCTCAATATTGAAAATCACCAACAAATTCAACGACCTGAACTTTGAAAAACACCAACAAATTCAACATCAACCTCAACATTGAAAAACAACAACAAATTCAACAACAACCTCAACGTTCAAAAATACAAAAAATTTCAAAAAATAACATTGATAACACCAACAAATTCAGCAACAACCTCAACATTGATAAACACCTACAAATTCAACGACAACCTCAATATTGAAAAATAACAACTAATTCGACAACAACTTCAACTTCGAAAAATACAAAAAGTTTCAAAAAAATAACAGCGATAACACAAACATATTCAAGAACAGCCTCAATATTGACAATCATCAACAATACCAACAACAAACTCAACATTGAAAAATTCCAACAATTTCAACAACAACCTCAACTTTTAAAAGTACACAAAAGTAAACAAAATAAACGTTGATAACACCAACAAATTTAACAACAACCTCAATATTGAAAATCACTGACAAATTCAACAACCTCAACACTGAACATCACCAACAAATTCAGCAAAAACCTCAACATTGAAAAACACCAACAAATTCAACATTATCAACTTTAAAAAATACAAACAAGTTCAACAAAAAACATTGATAACACCAAAAAATTCAACAAGGAACTCAATGTTGAAAATCACCAACGAATTCAACAACAACCTCAATATTGAAAATCACCAAAATATTCAACAACCTCAACACTGAATATCACCAACAAATTCAACAACAACCTGAATATTGAAAAACGACAACAAATTCAACAACAACCTGAATATTGAAAAACGCCAACAAATTCAACAACCTGAATAATGAAAAACGCCAACAAATTCAACAACAAACTGAATATTGAAAAACGCCAACAAATTCAACAACAAACTGAATATTGAAAAACACCAACAAATTCAACAACCTGAATAATGAAAAACGCCAACAAATTCAACAACAAACTGAATATTGAAAAACACCAACAAATTCAACAACAACCGCAATATTGAAAATCTCCTACAAATTCAACAACCTCAACATTGAAAATCACCAAGAAATTCAGCAACAACCTCAAGATTGAAAAACACAAAAAAGTTCAAAAAAACCATTCATAACACCAACAAATTCAGCAACAAGCGCAATATTGAAAATCACCAACAAATTCAACAACCTCAACATTGAAAAACACCAACAAATTCAGCAACAATCTCAGCTTTCAAAAATACAAAAATGTTCAAAAAATCACATTGATAACAACAACAAATTCAACAACAACCACAACATTGAAAAACAGCAACAGATTCAACAAGCTCAACACTGAGTATCACCAACAAATTCAGCAACAACCTCGACTTTGAAAAAGACAAAATAGTTAAAGAAAAAAACATTCAGAACACCAAAAAATTCAACAACAACCTCAATATTGAGAAACACCAACAAATTCAACAACAACTTCAACATTGAAAAATATCAACAATAGCAACAACAACCTCAACATTGAAAAACGCCAACAATTTAATCAACAACCTCAATGTTGAAAATCCCAACAAATTCAACAAAAACCTCAATATTCATAATCACCAACAAATTCAAAAACCTCAACTTTGAAAAACACCAACAAATTCAACAACCTCAATATTGAAAAACACCAACAAATTCAACAACACATTCAACTTTGAAAAATATAAAAAAGTTCAACAAAAAAAAATTGATAACACCAACTAATTCAACAACAACCTCAACAATGAAAAACAACAAAAAATTCAACAACAACCTCAACATTGAAAAAAACCAACAAATTCAACAACTATCTCAACATTGGAAAATGCCAACAAATTCAAAAAAAACCTCAACAATGAAAAACACCAACAAATTCAAAATCAAACTCAACTTTTAAAAGTACAAAAATGTTCAACAAAATAAACATTGATAACACCAATAAATTCAGCAACAAACTCAACTTTGAAAATCAGCAACAAATTCAAAAATCTCAACATTTTAATACACCAACAAATTCAACAAGAACCTTAACTTTTAAAATTACAAACAAGGTCAACAAAAAACATTGATAACACCAACAAATTCAACAACAAACGCAATATTGAAAATCACCAACAAATTCAACAACCTCAACATTGAAAAATACCAATAAATTCAACAACAAACTCAACATTGAAAAACACCAACAAATTGAACAACAACCTCAATATTGAAAATCACCAACAAATTCATCAACCTCAACATTGAATATCACCAGCAAATTCGCAACAACCTCAACTTTGAAAAAAAAAAATTTTTTAAAAACCATTCATAATACCAACAAATTCAACAACGACCTCAACTTTTAAACATACAAACAAATTCAACAAAAAAACATTGATAACACCAACAAATTCAACAACAACCTCAATATTAAAAATCACCAACAAATTCAACAACCTCAACATTGAATATCACCGACAAATTCGCAACAACCTCAACTTGGAAAAACGCAACAAAGTTCAAAAAAATACTTTCATAACACCAACAAATTCAACAACAACCTTAATATTGAAAATCACCAACAAATTCAACGACCTCAACTTTGAAAAATACCAACAAATTCAACAACAACCTCAATATTGAAAAACACCAACAAATTCAACAACAACCTCAATATTGAAAATCACCAACAAATTCAACGACCTCAACTTTGAAAAACACCAACAAATTTAAAATCAACCTCAACATTTAAAAGTCCAAAAAAGCTCAACAAAAATAACATTGATAACACCAACAAATTAAACAACAAACTCAATATTGAAAATCACCAACAAATTCAACAACATCAACATTGAAATACACAAAAAGTTAAAAAAAAAACAATCATAACACAAACATATTTAACAACAGCCTAAATATTGAAAATCAACAACAAATTCAACGACTTCAACTTTGAAATACGCCAACAAATTCAACAACAACCTCAATATTGAAAATCACCAAAAGATTCAACAACCTCAGCACTGAATATCACAAACAAATTTGCAACAATCTCAACTTTGAAAAACACAAAATGTTCAAAAAAAACGATTCATAATAACAACAAATTCAACAACAAACTCAATATTGAAAATGACCAACAAATTCAACAACATCAACATTGAAAAAAACAAAAAAGTTAAAAAAAAAGCATTCATAACATCAACAAATTCAACAACAACCTCTACATTGAAAATCACCAACAAATTCAACAACCTCAACAATGAATATCAACAACAAATTCAAAATCAACCTCAATTTTTAAAAGTACAAAAAAGTTCAACAAAATAAACATTGATAACACCAATAAATTCAGCAAAAACCACAACTTTGAAAAACACAAAAAAGTTAAAAAAAAACCATTGATAACACCAACAAATTCAACAACAACCTCAATATTGAAAAGCACCAACAAATTCAACGACATCAACTTGGAAAAACATCAATAAATTCAACAACAACCTCAACATTGATAACACCAAAAGATTCAACAACAAACTCAAATTTGAAAATCACAAACAAATTCAACAACATCAACATTGAAAAAAACAAAAAAGTTAAATAAAAACCATTCATAACATCAACAAATTCAACAAGAACCTCAATATTGAAAATCACCAACAAATTCAATGACCTCAACCTTGAAAAATGCCAACAAATTCAACAACAACCTCAACTTTTAAAAATACAAACAAGTTCAACAAAAATAACAATGATAACACCAACAAATTAAACAACAACCTCAATATTGAAAATCAACAACAAATTCAACAACAACCTCAATATTGAAAAGCGACAACAAATTCAACAACAACCTCAATATTGAAAATCACCAACAAATTCAACAACCTCAACAATGAATATCAACAACAAATTCGCAACAACCTCGACTTTTAAAAACACAAAAAAGTAAAAAAAAACATTCATAACACGAACAACTTTAATATCAAAAATCACCAACAAATTCAACGACCTAAACTTTGAAAACCACCAAGAAATTCAGCAACAACCACAACTATTAAAGATACAAACAATTTCAACAAAAAAAACTTCAATATTGAAAATCAACAACAAATTCAATGACATCAACTTGGAAAAACATCAATAAATTCAACAACAACCTCAATATTGAAAGTCACCAACAAATTCAACAACCTCAACTTTGAAAAACACAAAAAAGTTCAAAATAAAACATTCATAACACCAACAAATTCAACAACAACCTCAACACTGAAAAACGCCAACAAATTCATCAACAACCTCAGTATTGAAAATCGCCAGCAAATTCAACAACCTCAACAATGAATATCACCAACAAATTCAGCAATAACCTCAATTTTGAAAAACATAAAAAAGTTTAAAAAAACCATTCATAACACCAACAAATTCAACAACAACCTCAATATTGAGAAACACCAACAAATTCAACAACAACCTCAACATAGAAAAACGCCAACAAATTCAACTACAACCTCAATATTGAAAATCACCAACACATTAAACAACCTCAACACTGAATATCACGAACAAATTCACAACAACCTCAACTTTGAAAAACACAAAAAAGTTTTAAAAAAACAGTCATAACAACAACAAAATCAACAAAAACCTTAATATTGAAAATCACCAACAAATTCAATGACCTCAACATTGAAAACACCAATAAATTCAACAATAATCTCAACATTGTAAAACACCAACAAATTCAACAACAACCTCAATATTGAAAATCACCAAGAAATTCAACGACCTCAACTTTGAAGAACATCAATAAATTCAACAACAACCTCAACATTGATAACACCAAAAGATTCAACAACAAACTCAAATTTGAAAATCACAAACAAATTCAACAACATCAACATTGAAAAAAACAAAAAAGTTAAATAAAAACCATTCATAACATCAACAAATTCAACAAGAACCTCAATATTGAAAATCACCAACAAATTCAATGACCTCAACCTTGAAAAACGCCAACAAATTCAACAACAACCTCAACTTTTAAAAATACAAACAAGTTCAACAAAAATAACATTGACAACACCAACAAATTAAACAACAACCTCAATATTGAAAATCAACAACAAATTCAACAACAACCTCAATATTGAAAAGCGACAACAAATTCAACAACAACCTCAATATTGAAAATCACCAACAAATTCAACAACCTCAACAATGAATATCAACAACAAATTCGCAACAACCTCGACTTTTAAAAACACAAAAAAGTAAAAAAAAACATTCATAACACGAACAACTTTAATATCAAAAATCACCAACAAATTCAACGACCTAAACTTTGAAAACCACCAAGAAATTCAGCAACAACCACAACTATTAAAAATACAAACAATTTCAACAAAAAAAACTTCAATATTGAAAATCAACAACAAATTCAACGACATCAACTTGGAAAAACATCAATAAATTCAACAACAACCTCAATATTGAAAGTCACAAACAAATTCAACAACCTCAACTTTGAAAAACACAAAAAAGTTCAAAATAAAACATTCATAACACCAACAAATTCAACAACAACCTCAACATTGAAAAACGCCAACAAATTCATCAACAACCTCAGTATTGAAAATCACCAGCAAATTCAACAACCTCAACAATGAATATCACCAGCAAAATCAGCAACAACCTCAACTTTGAAAAACATAAAAAAGTTTTAAAAAACCATTCATAACACCAACAAATTCAACAACAACCTCAATATTGAGAAACACCAACAAATTCAACAACAACCTCAACATAGAAAAACGCCAACAAATTCAACTACAACCTCAACATAGAAAAACGCCAACAAATTCAACTACAACCTCAATATTGAAAATCACCAACAAATTAAACAACCTCAACACTGAATATCACGAACAAATTCACAACAACCTCAACTTTGAAAAACACAAAAAAGTTTTAAAAAAACAGTCATAACAACAACAAAATCAACAAAAACCTTAATATTGAAAATCACCAACAAATTCAATGACCTCAACATTGAAAACACCAACAAATTCACAACAACCTCAATATTGAAAATCACCACCAAATTCAACGACCTCAACTTTGAAAAATACCAACAAATTCAACAACAACCTCAACATTGAAAAACGCCAACAAATTCAACAACAACCTCAACATTGAAAATCACCAAAGAATTCAACAACTTTAACAATGAATATCACCAACAAATTCGCAACAACCTCAACGTTGAAAAACACAAAAAAGTAAAAAAAAAACATTCAGAACACCAACAAATTCAACAACAACCTCAACTTTTAAAAATACAAACAAGTTCAACAAAAATAACATTGATAACACCAGCAAATTAAACAACAAACTCAATATTGAAAATCACCAACTTATTCAACAACATCAACATTGAAAAACACAAAAAGTTCAAAATAAAGTATTCATAACACCAACAAATTTAACAACAACCTCAATATTGAAAATCAACAACAAATTCAACAACAACCTCAACATTGAAAATCACCAACAAATTCAACGACCTCAACTTTGAAAAACACCAACAAATTCAACAACAACCTCAACATTGAAAATCACCAACAAATTCAACAACTTCAACAATGAATATCAACAACAAATTCGCAACAACCTCGACTTTGAAAGACACAAAAATGAAATAAAAAACCATTCATAACACCAACAACTTTAATATCGAAAATCACCAACAAATTCAACGACCTAAACTTAGAAAACCACCAACAAATTCAGCAACAACCTCAATATTGAAAATCACCAACAAATTCAACAACAACCTCAACATTGAAAAATAACAACAAATTTAACAACAACCTCAACAACGAAAGCACCAAAAAACTCAACAAAAGCCCCACCATTGAAAAACACCAACAAATTCAACAACAACCTCAACATTGAAAAACACCAACAAATTCAACAACAATCTCAATATTGAAAATCACCAACAAATTCAACAACAACGTAAACATTGCAAAAAGCCAAAAAATTCAAAAACTGAATATCACCAACAAATTCAACAACAACCTCAACTTTGAAAAACACAAAAAGTTAAAAAAAACATTGAAAATCACCAACAAATTCAACGACCTCAACTTTGAAAAACACAAACAAATTCAACAACAACCTCAACAATGAAAAACACCAACAAATTTAACAACAACCTAAACATTGAAAAACACCAACAAATGCAACAACAACCTCAACATTGAAAAACACCAACAAATTCAACAACAACCTCAACACTGAATATCACCAACAAATTCAGCAACAAGCTCAATATTGAAAATCACCAACAAATTCAACAACCTCAACACTGAATATCACCAACAAATTCAGCAACAACCTCAACTTTGAAAAACACAAAAAAGTTAAGAAAAAAACATTCATAGCACCAACAAATTCACCAAGAACCTCAATATTGAAAAGCACCTACAAATTCAATGACTTCAACCTGAAAAACACCAACAAATTAAACAACCTCAACTTTTAAAAATACAACCAAGTTCAACAAAAAAACATTGATTACACCAACAAATTCAACAACCACCTCAACATTGAAAAACACCAACAAATTCAACAACAAGCTCAACGTTGAAAAGCACCAACAAATTCAACAACAATCTGAACATGGAAAAACGCCAACAATTTCAACAACAAGCTCAATATTGAAAATCCCAACAGATTCAAAAATAACCTCAACTTTGAAAAGTACAAAAAAGTTCAACAAAATAAACGTTGATAACACGAACAAATTCATCAACATCCTCAATATTGAAAATCACCTGCAAATTCAACAACCTCAACATTGAAAAACACAAAACAGTTCAAAAGAAAACATTGATAACACCAACAAGTTCAACAACATCCTTAACTTTTAAAAATACAAACAAGTTCAACAATGAAAAACACCAAAAAATTCAACAACAACCTGAACATTGAAAAACGCCAACAAATTCAACAACCTCAATATTGAAAATCTCCAACAAGTTCAACATCCTCAGCATTGAATATCACAAACCATTTCAACAACAACCTCAACTTTTTAAAATACTAACAAGTTCAACAAAAAACATTGATAACACCAACAAATTCAACAACATCCTCAACAATGAAAAACACCAACAAATTCAACAACAACCTCAACAATGAAAAACACCAACAAATTCAACAACAACCTCAACAATGAAAAACACCAACAAATTCAACAACAACCTCAACATTGAAAAACACCAACAAATTCAACAACAAGCTCAATATTCAAAATCACCAACAAATTCAACAACCTCAACACTGAATATCACCAACAAATTCAGCAACAACCTTAACTTTGAAAAACACAAAAACGTTTAAAAAAAACATTCAAAACACCTACAAATTCAACAACAACCACAATATTGAAAATCACCAACAAATTCAAAGGCCTCAACTATGATAACACCTACAAATTAAACAACAACCTCAACTTATAAAAATACAAACAAGTTTAACAAAAAAAACATTGCTAACTCCAACAAATTCAACAACAAACTCAATATTGAAAATCACCAACAAATTCAAAAACAACCTCAACATTGAAAAACACCAACAAATTCAACAACCTCAACATATTCAACACCAACAAAATCAACAACCTCAACAAATTCAACAACATCCTTAACTTATAAAAATACAAACATGTTCAACAACAACCTCAAAAATGAAAAATAGCGAAAAATTCAACAATAACCGCAACATTGAAAAATACCAACAAATTCAACAACAACCTCAGCATTGAAAAATACAAAAAAGTTCAAAAAATAACATTGATAACACCAACAAATTAAACAATAACCTCAACATTGAAAAACGCCAACAAATTCAACAACAACCTCAATATTGAAAATCACCAACAAAATCAGCAACAACGTCAACTTTGAAAAACACAAAAAAGTTTTTAAAATAAAACATTCATAACACCAACAAATTCAACAACAACCTCAATATTCAAATTCACCAACAAATTCAACGACCTCAACTTTGAAAAACACCAACAAATTAAACAACAACCTCAACATTTAAAACTACAAAAAAGTTCAACAAAGTAAACATTGATAATACCAATAAATTCCAGAAGAACCACAACTTTTAAAAATACAAACAAATTCAACTATATAAACATTGATGACCCTATCCAATTCAACAACAATCAAAACATTTAAAATCACCAAGAAATTCAGCAAGCTCAACACTGAAAAACACAAAGAAATTCAACAACATCAACATTGAAAAACAATTTAAAAATTCAGCAACAACCTCAAATTTTAAAACTACAAAAAAGTTCAACAAAATATACATTGACAACACCAACAAATTCAACTACAACCTCAACATTGAAAAACACCAATAAATTCAACAACAACCTCAACTTTTAAAAATACAAACAAGTTCAACAAAAAAAACATTGATAACTCCAACAAGTTCAACAATAAACTCAATATTGAAAATCACCAACAAATTCAAAAACAACCTCAACATTGAAAAACGCCAACAAATTCAACAACAAACCCAATATTGAAAATCACCAACAAATTCAACGACCTCAACTTTGAAAAACACCAACAAATTCAAGAACAACCTCAATTTTTAAAATTACAACCACGTTCAACAAAAAAACATTGAAAATCACCAACAATATTCAACAACAACCTCAACATTGAAAATCACCAACAAATTCAACAAGAACTTCATCATTGAAAAACACCAACCAATTCAACAACAACCTGAACTTTTAAAAGCACTAAAAATTTGAAAAAAGCCATTGATAACACCACCAAATTGAACAACAACCTCAATATTTAAAATCACCAACAAATTCAACAACCACCTCATCAGTGATAAACACCAACAAATTCAACAATAACCTCAACTTTTAAAAGTACAAAAAAGTTGAAAAAAAAACATTGATAACACCAACAAAATCAACAACAACCTCAACAATGAACAGCAACAAAAAATTCAACAACAACCTCAACAATGAAAAACGCCAACAAATTCAACAACAACTTCAACAATGAAAAACAACCAACAAATTTAAAATCAACCTCAACCTTTAAAATTACAATTAAGTTCAACAAAATAAACATTGATAACATCAATAAGTTCTGCAGAAACCTCAACTTTGAAAAACACAAAAAAGTTCAAATAAAATCATTGATAACCCCAACAAATTCTACAGCAACAGCAATATTAAAAATCACCAACCAATTCAACAACCTCAACTTTGAAAAACACCAACAAATTCAACAACATCCTCAACTTTTAAAAATACAAACAAGTTCAACAAAAAAATTGATAACACCAACAAATTCAACAACATCCTCAACAATGAAAAACACCAACAAATTCAACAACAGCCTCAACAATTAAAAACACCAAAAAATAGAACAACAATCGCAACATTGAAAAATACCAACAAATTCAACAACAACCTCAACATTGAAAAATACAAAACAGTTCAAAAAATAACATTGATAACACCAACAAATTCAACAACAACCTCAACATTGAAAAACACCAACAAATTCAACAACAAACTCAATATTGAAAATCACCAACAAATTCAACAACCTCAATATTGAAAATCACCAACAAATTCAACAACAAGCTCAACATTGAAACGCACTAACAAATTCAACAACAACTTCAACATTCAATAATAGAAAACAGATCAAAAAATTACATTGATAACACCAACAAATTCAACAACAAACTCAACAATGAAAAACACCAACAAATTCAACAACACCCTCAACATTGAAAAATACCAACAAATTCAAAATCAACTTCAATTTCAAAAAATAACATTGATAACGCCAACAAGTTCAACACAACCTCAACGTTAAAAAACGCCAACAATTTCAATAACAACGTCAATATTGAAAATCCCCAGCAAATTCAACAGCATCAACATTGAAAAAAACCAACAAATTCAACAACAACCTCAATATTGAAAATCACCAACAATTTCAACGACGTCAACTTTGAAAAACATCAACAAATTAAACAACAACCTCAACATTTAAAAGTACAAATAAGTTCAACAAAATAAACATTGATGACACTGTCCAATTCAACAACAACCGCAACATTTAAAATCACCAAAAAATTCAACAACAACCTCAAAAATGAAAAACACCAACAAATTAAAAATCAACTTCAACTTAAAAAAGTACAAAAAAGTTCAACAAAATAAATAATTGAAAACACCAATAATTTCAGCAACAACCTCAACTTTGAACGACACAAAAAAGTTCAAAAGATACCATTGATAACACCATCAAATTCAACAACAACGTCAATATTGAAAATCACCAACAAATTCAACAATAACCTCAATATTGAAATTCACCAACAAATTCAACAACAACCTCATCTTTCAAAAGTACAAACAAGTTATAAAAAGAACATTGATAACACCATCAAATTCAACAACAACCTCAACATTGAAAAACAACATCAAATTTAACAACAACCTCAACAATGAAAAACAACAAAACATTCAAAATCAACATCAACGTTTAAAAGTACAAAAAGTTCAACAAAATAAACAGTGATTAAACCAATAAATTCAGCAACATCCTCAACTTTGAAAAACACAAAAAAGTTCAAAAAAAACCATTGATAACACCATCAGATTCAACAACAACCTCAACATTGAAAAACAACATCAAATTTAACAACAACCTCAACAATGAAAACACCAACAAATTCAACAAAAACCTCACCATTGAAAACCACCAACAAATGCAACAACAAGCTCAACATTGAAAAACGCCAACCAATTCAACAACAACCTCAACATTGAAAAACGCCAACAAATTCAACGACAACCTCAACAATGAAAAACACCAAAACATTCAAAATCAACCTCAACGTTTAAAAGTACAAAAAAGTTCAACAAAATAAACAGTGATAAAACCAATAAATTCAGCAACAGCCTCAACAATGAAAAACACCAAAAAATTGAACAACAATCGCAACATTGAAAAATACCAACAAATTCAACAACAACCCCAATATTGAAATTCACCAACAAATTCAACAACAAACTCAATATTGAAATTCACCAACAAATTCAACAACCTCAGTATTGAAAATCACCAACAAATTCAATAACAAACTCAACTTTTAAAAGTACACAAAAGTTGAAAAAAGAACATTGATAACACCATCAAATTCAAAAACAACCTCAACATTGAAAAACAACATCAAATTTAACAACAACCTTATCAATGAAAACACCAACTAATTCAACAAAAGCCTCACCATTGAAAAACACCAACAAATTCAACAACAACCTCAACAATGAACAGCACCAACAAATTCAACATCAACCTCAACAATGAAAAACAACCAACAAATTCAAAATCAACCTCAACGTTTAAACGTACAAAAAAGTACAACCATATAAACATTGATAACATCAATAAATTCAGCAAAAACCTCAACTTTGAAAAACACAAAAAAGTTCAAAAAAAACCATTGATAACCCCATCAAATTCAACAGCAACAGCACTATTGAAAATCACCAAACAATTCAACGACCTCAACTTTCAAAAACACCAACAGATTCAACAACATGCTCAACAATGAAAAACACAAACAAATTCAACAACAACCTCAACATGGAAAAACACAAACAAATTCAACAACAATCTCAACATTGAAAAACATCAACAAATTCAACAACAAACTCAACATTGAAAAACACCAACAAATTCAACTACAAACTCAACATTGAAAAATATCAACAAATTCAACAACAACTTCAACTTTTAAAAATACAAAAAAGTTCGAAAAATAACATTGATAACACCAACAAGTTTAACAACAACATCAACATTGAAAAACATCAACAATTTCAACAACAACCTCATTATTGAAAATCCAAACAATTTCAACAACAACCTCAACTATTATAAGTACCATAAAGTTCAACAAAATAAAAGATGATAACACCAACAAATTCAGCAACAACTTCAATGTTGAAAATCACCAGCAAATTCAACAACCTAAACATTGAAAAACACAAAACAGTTCAAAAGGTAACATTGACAACACCAACAAATTCAACAACATCAACATTGTAAAACACCAACCAAATCAACAACAACCTTAATATTGAAAATCCCAAACAAATTCAACGACCTCAACTTTGAAAAACATCAACAAATTAAACAACAACCTCAACATTTAAAAGTACAAAAAAGTTCAACAAAATGAACAGTGAAAACACCAATAAATTCAACAACGACCACAACTTTTAAAAATACAAACAAGTTCAACAAAATAAACATTGAAGACACTATCCAATTCAACAACAACCTCAACATTTAAAATCACCAATAAATTCACCCACCTAAACACTGAATATCACCAACGAGTTCAACAACAACATCAACATTGAAAAACATCAACAAATTTAACAACAACCTCAACATTGAAAATCACCAACAAATTCAACAACAACCTCATCATTGAAAAACACCAACAAATTCAACATCAACCTCAACTTTTAAAAGTACTAAAAAGTTGAAAAAAGCCATTGATAACACCAACAAATTGAACAACAACCTCAATATTGAAAATCACCAACAAATTCAACAACAACCTCAACATTGAAAAATACAAAAAAGTTCAAACAATAACATTAATAACACCAACAAATTCAACAACAACCTCAATATTGAAAATCACCAACAAAATTCAACAACCTCAACATTGAAAAACGCCAACAAATTCATCAACAACCTCAACTTTGAAAAACACAAAAAAGTTCAAAAAAACCCATTGATAACAACAACAAATTCAACAACAACCTCTATATTGAAAATCACCAACAAATTCAATGACCTCAACTTTGAAAAACAACATCAAATTTAACAACAACCTCAACAATGAAAACACCAACAAATTCAACAACAACCTCAATAATGAACAGCACCAAGAAATTCAACAACAACCTCAACATTGAAAACCGCCAAAAAATTCAACAACAAGCTCAACATTGAAAAACAACCAACAAATTCAAAATCAACCTCAAAGTTTAAACGTACAAAAAAGTTCAACAAAATAAATATTCATAACATCAATAAATTCAGCAAAAACCTCAACTTTGAAAAACACAAAAAAGTTCAAAAAATAGCATTGATAACCCCAACAAATTCAACAGCAACAGCAATATGAAAATCACCAACCATTTCAACGACCTCAACTTTCAAAAACACCACCAGATTCTACAACATCCTCAACTTTTAAAAATACAAACAAGTTCAACAAAAAAATTGATAACACCAACAAATTCAACAACATCCTCAACAATGAAAAACACCAACAAATTTAACAACAACTCAACATTGAAAAATACAAAACAGTTCAAAAAATAACATTGATAACACCAACAAATTCAACAACTTCAACATTGAAAAACATCAACAAATTCAAATACAAAATCAAATTGAAAAATACAAACAAATTCAACAACAATTTAACTTTGAAAAATACTAAAAAGTTCGAAAAATAACATTGATAACACCAACAATATCAACAACAACCTCAATATTGAAAATTCAGACAATTTCAACAACAACCCCAACTATTAAAAGTACCAAAAAGTTCAACAAAACAAACGTTGATAACACCAACAAATTCAGCAACAACCTCAATATTGAAAATCAGCAACAAATTCAACAACCTCAACATTGAAAAACACCAACAAATTCAACAACCTCAACATTGAAAAACACAAAAAAGTTGAAAATATAACATTGATAACACCAACAAATTCAACAACATCAACATTGTAAAACATCAACCAAATCAACAACAACCTCAATATTGAAAATCACCAACAAATTCAACGACCTCAACTTTGAAAAACATCAACAAATTAAACAACAACCTCAACATTTAAAAGTACAAAAAAGTTCAACAAAATGAACAGTGAAAACACCAACAAATTCAACAACATCGTCAACATTGAAAAACACCAACAAATTCAACAACAACTCAACATTGAAAAATACAAAACAGTTCAAAAAATAACATTTATAACACCAACAAATTCAACAACATCCTCAATAATGAAAAACACCAACAAATTCTACAACAACCTCAACATTGAAAAACACCAACAAATTCAAAAACAACTCAACATTGGAAAATACAAAACAGTTCAAATAATAACGTTGATAACACCAACAAATTCAACAACAACCTCAACATTGAAAAACATCAACAAATTCAACAACAAACTCAACATTGAAAAACACCAACAAATTCAACTACAAACTCAACATTGAAAAATACCAACAAATTCAACAACAATTTAACTTTGAAAAATACTAAAAAGTTCGAAAAATAACATTGATAACACCAACAAGTTTAACAACAACATCAACATTGAAAAACGCCAACAATTTCAACAACAACCTCAATATTGAATATCCAGACAATTTCAACAACAACCTCAACTATTAAAAGTACCAAAAAGTTCAACAAAACAAACATTGATAACACCAACAAATTCATCAACAACCTCAATATTGAAAATCACCAGCAAATTCAACAACCTCTACATTGAAAAACACAAAACAGTTCAAAAGAAAACATTGATAACACCGACAAATTCAACAACATCAACATTGAAAAACACCAACAAATTAAACAACAACCTCAACATTTAAAAGTACAAAAAAGTTCAACAAAATGAACAGTGAAAATACCAATAAATTCAACAACGACCACAACTTTTTAAAATACAAACAAGTTCAACAAAATAAACATTGATGACACTGTCCAATTCAACAACAACCTCAACATTTAAAATCACCAATAAATTCACCAACCTAAACACTGAATATCACCAACAAGTTTAACAACAACCTCAATATTGAAAATCAACAACAAATTCTACAACAACCTCAACATTGAAAATCACCAACAAATTCAACAACAACCTCATCAGTGATAAACACCAACAAATTCAACAATAACCACAACTTTTAAAAGTACAAAAAAGTTTAAAATAGAACATTCATAACACCAACAAATTCAACAAAAACCTCAACAATGAACAGCAACAAAAAATAAAACAACAACCAGAACATTGAATAACGCCGACAAATTCAACAACAACTTCAACAATGAAAAACAACCAACAAATTCCAAATCAACCTCAACCTTTAAAATTACAAATAAGTTCAACAAAATAAACATTGATAACATCAATAAATTCTGCAAAAACCTCAACTTTGAGAAACACAAAAATGTTCAAATAAAACAATTGATAACCCCAACAAATTCAACAACAACAGCAATATTAAAAATCACCAACCAATTCAACGACCTCAACTTTGAAAAACACCAACAAATTCAACAACATCCTCAACTTTTAAAAACACAAACAAATTCAACAACAACCTCAACTTTTACATGTACTAAAAAGTTGAAAAAATGCCATTAATAACACCAACAAATTGAACAACAACCTCAATATTGAAAATCACCAACAAATTCAACAACAACCTCAACATTGAAAAACGCCAACAAATTCAACAACAACCTTAATATTGAAAATCACCAAAAAATTCAACAACCTCAACTTTGAAAAACACAAAAAATTTCAAAAAAACCCATTGATAACACCAATAAATTCAACAACAACCTCTATATTGAATATCACCAACAAATTCAACGACCTCAACTTTGAAAAACACCAACAAATTCTACAACAACCTCAACATTGAAAAACAACATCAAATTTAACAACAACCTCAACAATGAAAACACCAACAAATTCAACAAAAACCTCAACAATGAACAGCACCAAGAATTTCAACAACAACCTCAACATTGAAAACCGCCAACAAATTCAACAAAATCCTCCACAATGAAAAACAGCCAACATATTCAAAATCAACCTCAACGTTTAAACGTACGAAAAAGTTCAACAAAATAAACATTGATAACATCAATAAATTCAGCAAAAACCTCAACTTTGAAAAACACAAAAAAGTTCAAAAAAAACCATTGATAACCCCAACAAATTCAAGAGCAACAGCAATATTGAAAATCACCATCCAATTCAATGACCTCAACTTTCAAAAACAACAACAGATTCAACAACATCCTCAACTTTTAAAAATACAAACAAGTTCAACAAAAAAATTGATAACACCAACAAATTCAACAACATCCACATCAATGGAAAAACACCAACAAATTCAACAACAACCTCAACATTGAAAAACGCCAACAAATTCAACTACAACCTCAACATTGAAAAATACAAAACAGTTCAAAAAATAACATTGATAACACCAACAAATTCAACAACAACCTCAACATTGAAAAACATCAACAAATTCAACAACAAACTCAACAATGAAAAACACCAACAAATTCAACTACAAACTCAACATTGAAAAATACCAACAAATTCAACAACAACTTCAACTTTGAAAAATATTAAAAGGTCCAAAAATAACATTGATAACACCAACAAATTAATCAACAAACTCAATATTGAAAATCACCAGCAAATTCAACAACCTAAACACTGCAAAACACAAAACAGTTCAAAAGAAAACATTGATAACACCAACATATTCATCAACAACCTCAATATTGAAAATCACCAGCAAATTCAACAACCTCAACATTGAAAAACTCAAAACAGTTCAAAAGAAAACATTGATAACACCAACAAATTCAACAACATCAACATTGAAAAACACCAACCAATTCAACAACAACCTCAATATTGAAAATCTCCAACAAATTCAACGACCTCAACTTTGAAAAACACCAACAAATTAAACAACAACCACAACATGTAAAAGTACAAAAAAATTCAACAAAATGAACAGTGAAAAAAACCAATAAATTCAACAACGACCACAACTTTTAAAAATACAAACAAGTTCAACAAAATAAACATTGATGACACTGTCCAATTCAACAACAACCTCAACATTAAAAATCACCAACAAATTCAACAACAACCTCAACAATGAAAAACACCAACAAATTCAAAATCAACTTCAACTTTAAAAAGTACAAAAAAGTTCAACAAAATAATTAATTAATAACACCAATAATATCAGCAACAACCTCAACTTTGAACAACACAAAAAAGTTCAAAAAAAACCATTGATAACACCATCAAATTCAACAACAACGTCAATATTGAAAATCACCAACAAATTCAACAAAAACCTCAAAATTGAAAATGACCAACAAATTCAACAACAACCTCAACATTTAAAAGTACAAAAAAGTTGAATAAAGAACATTGATAACACCATCAAATTCAACAACAACCTCAACATTGAAAAACAACATCAAATTTAACAACAACCTCAACAATGAAAACACCAACAAATTCAACAGAAACCTCACCATTGAAAAAAACCAACAAATGCAACAACAAGCTCAACATTGAAAAACGTCAACAAATTCAACAACAACCTCAACATTGAAAAACTCCAACAATTCAACAACAACCTCAACAATGAAAAACACCAAAACGTTCAAAATCAACCTCAACGTTTACAAGTACAAAAAAGTTCAACAAAATTAACAGTGATAAAACCAATAAATTCAGCAACATCCTCAACTTTGAAAGACACAAAAAAGCTCAAAAAAAACCATTGATAACACCATCAAATTCAACAACAACCTCTATATTGAAAATCACCAACTAATTCAAAAACAACCTCAACTTTTAAAAGTACAAAAAAGTTGAAAAAAGAATATTGATAACACCATCAAATTTAACGACAACCTCAACAATGAAAACACCAACAAATTCAACAAAAACCTCACCATTGAAAAACACCAACAAATTCAACAACAACCTCACCATTGAAAAACACCAAGAAATTCAACAACAAGGTCAACATTGAAAACCGCCAACAAATTCAACAACAACCTCAACAATGGAAAACAACCAACAAATTCAAAATCAACCTCAACGTTTAAACGTACAAAAAAGTTCAACAAAATAAACATTGATAACATCAATAAATTCAGCAAAAACCTCAACTTTGAAAAACACAAAAAAGTGCAAAAAAAACCATTGATAACCCCAACAAATTGAACAGCAACAGCAATATTGAAAATCACCAACCAATTCAACGACCTCAACTTTCAAAAACACCAACAGATTCTACAACATCCTCAACTTTTAAAAATACAAACAAGTTCAACAAAAAAATTGATAACACTAACAAATTCAACAACATCCTCAACAATGAAAAACACCAACAAATTCTACAACAACCTCAACATTGAAAAACACCAACAAATTCAACAACAACCTCAACATTGAAAAACATCAACAAATTAAACAACAAGCTCAACATTGAAAAATACCAACAAATTCAACTACAAACTCAACATTGAAAAATACCAACAAATTCAACAACAACTTCAACTTTGAAAAATACTAAAAAGTTCGAAAAATAACATTGATAACACCAACAAGTTTAACAACAACCTCAACATTGAATAACGCCAACAATTTCAACAAAAACCTCAATATTGAAAATCCAAACAATTTCAACAACAACCTCAACTATTAAAAGTACCAAAAAGTTCAACAAAATAAATGTTGATAACACCAACAAATTCATCAACAACCTCAATATTGAAAATCACCAGCAAATACAACAACTTCAACATTGAAAATCACAATACAGTTCCAAATAAAACATAGATAACAACAACAAATTCAACAACATCAACATTGAAAAACACCAACCAATTCAACAACAACCACAATATTGAAAATCACCAACAAATTCAACGACCTCAACTTTGAAAAACACCAATAAATTAAACAACAACCTCAACATGTAAAAGTACAAAAAAGTTAAACAAAATGAACAGTGAAAAAAACCAATAAATTCAACAACGACCACAACTTTTAAAAATACAAACAAGTTCAACAAAATAAACATTGATGACACTGTCCAATTTAACAACAACCTCAACATTTAAAATCACCAATAAATTCACCAACCTAAACACTGAATATCACCAACAAGTTCAACAACAACATCAACATTGAAAAACATCAACAAATTTAACAACAATCGCAACATTGAAAATCAGCAAAAAATTCAACAACAACCTGAACATTGAAAAACACCAACAAATTAACGATCAACCTCAACAATGAAAACACCAAAAAATTCAACAAAAATCTCCCCATTAAAAAACACCAACGAATTCAACAACAACCTCAATATTGAAAAATACCAACAAATTCAACAACAACCTCAACATTGAAAAACACCAACAGATTCAACAACCTCACCACTGAATATCACCAATAAATTCAGCAACAAACTTAACGTTGAAAAACACAAAAAAGTTTAAAAAAAAAACCATTGATAACACCAGCAAATTCAATAACGTCAATATTGAAATTCACCAACAAATTCAACGACCTCATCTTTGAAAAACACCATCAAATGCAACAACAACCTCAACTTTTAAAACTACAAAAATGTTCAATAAAATAAACAGTGACAAAACCAACAAATTCAACTACAACCGCAATATTGAAAATCACAAACAAATTTAAAAAAAAACCTCAACAATGAAAACACCAACAAATTCAACAAAAACTTCAACTTTATAAAATACAAACAAGTTGAACAAAAAAAACATTGATTACACCAACAAATTCAACAACAACCTCAACAATGAACAACACCAACAAATTCAACAACAACCGCAACATTTAAAAACACCAACAAATTCAACAACAACATCAATATTGAAAATCACCAACAAATTCAACAACCTCAATATTGAAAATCACCAACAAATTCAACAACAACCTCGACATGGAACACCAAGAAATTCAACTACATCCTCAATGTTGAAAATCACCAACAAATGCAAGAACCTCAACATTGAAAAACACCAACAAATTTAACAACCAACTCAACAATGGAAAGACCAGAAAATTCAACACAACCTCACCATTGAGAAACACCAACAACTTCAATAAGAACCTCAACACTGAAAAACACCAACAACTTCAAGACCAAGCTCAACAATGATATAAAAGAAAATATTCAACAACAACCTCAACATTGAAAAATACAAAAAAGTTCAAAAAATAACATTAGTAACACCAACAAATTCAACAACAACCTCAATATTGAAAATCACCAACAAAATTCAACAACCTCAACATTGAAAAACACCAACAAATTCAACAACAACCTCTATATTGAAAATCACCAACAAATTCAACGACCTCAACTTTGAAAAACACCAACAAATTCAACAACAACCTCAACTTTTAAAAATACAAACAAGTTCAGCAAAAAAAACATTGATTACACCAACAAATTCAACAAGAAACTCAACATTGAAACATACCATCCAATTCACAACAACGTCATCATTGAAAAAAGCAAATTCAACAACAACCTCAACTTTTAATAGTACAAAAAAGTTGAAAAAAGAACATTGATAACACCAACAAATTCAACAACAACCTGAACAATGAAAAACACCAAAAAATTAAACAACAGCCTCAACATTGAAAGACGCCAACAAATTCAACGAAAACCTCAACAATGAAAAACACCAACAAATTCAAAATCAACCTCAACTTTTAAATGTAGAAAAAAGTTCAACAAAATAAACATTGATAACATGAATACATTCAGCAACAACCTCAACATTGAAAAACACCAACAAATCAACAACAGCCTCAACAATGAAAAACACCAATAAATTCAACAACAACCTCAACATTGAAAAACACCAACAAATTCAACAACAAACTCAATATTGAAAATCACCAACAAATTCAACAACATTAACATTGAAAAACATCAATAAATTCAACAACAACCTCAACATTGATAACACCAACAAATTCAAGAACAAACTCAATTTTGAAAATCACCAACAAATTCAACAACAATAGCATTGAAAAAAACAAAAAAGTTCAAAAAAAACAATTCATAACACCAACAAATTCAAAAACAACCTCTATATTGAAAATCACCAACAAATTCAACTACCTCAATAGTTAAAAACACCAACAAACTAAACAACAACTTCAACTTTTAAAAATACAAACAAGTTCAAAAAAAAAACCTTGATAACACCAAGAAATTCAACAACAAACTCAATTTTGAAAATCACCAACAAATTCAACAACATTAGCATTGAAAAAAACAAAAACATTCAAAAAAAACAATTCATAACACCAACAAATTAAAAAACAACATCTATATTGAAAATCACCAACAAATTCAACTACCTCAATAGTTAAAAACACCAACAAACTAAACAACAACTTCAACTTTTAAAAATACAAACAAGTTCAAAAAAAAAACCTTGATAACACCAACAAATTCAACAACAAACTCAATGTTGAAAATCACCAACAAATTCAACTACCTCAACATTTAAAACCATCAACAAATTCAACAACCTCATCTTTTAAAAATACAAAAAAGTTCAAAAAATAACATTGATACAACAACAAATTCAACAACAACTTCAATATTGAAAAACATCAACAAATTCAACAACAACTTCAACTTTGAATAATACAAACAAGTCCAACAAAAAAAACATTGATAACACCAAGAAATTCAACAACAACCTCAACAATGAAAAACACCAACAAATTCAACAGCAACGTCAACATTGAAAAACAACAACAAATTAAATAACAACCTCAACATTGAAAAACACCAACAAATTCAACAACAACATCAATATTGGAAAACACCAACAGATTCAACAAACTCAACACTGAATATCACCAACAAATTCAGCAACAACGTTAACGTTGAAAAACACAAAAAAGTTTTTGAAAAAAACCATTGATAACACCAGCAAATTCAACAACATCGTCAATATTGAAATTCACCAACAAATTTGACGACCTCAACTTTGAAAATCACCAACAAATTCAACAACAACCTCAACATTGAAAAACACCAACAAATTCAACAACAACCTCAACTATGAAAAACACCAACAAATTCAGCAACAACCTCAACATTGAAACACACCAACAAATTCAAGAACAACCTCAACATTCAAAAACGCCAACAAATTCAACAACAACCTCAATATTGAAAATCACCAACAAATTCAACAACCTTAACGTTGAATATCACCGACAAATTCGCAACAACCACAAATTTGAAAACACAAAAAAGTTGAAAAAAAACATTCATAACACAAACAAATTCAACAACAACCTTAATATTGAAAAACGCCAACAAATTCAACAACAACCTCAACATTGAAAAACGCCAACAAATTCAACAACATCCTCAATATTGAAAATCACCAACAAATTCAACAACCTCAACACTGAATATCACCAATAAATTCGCAACAACTTCAACTTTGAAAAACACAAAAAATTTTACAAAAAAACATTCATGACACCAACAAGTTCAACAATAAGCTTGAAATTGAAAATCACCAACAAATTCAATGACCTAAACTTGAAAAACACCAACAAATTCAACTACAAACTACTTTTAAAAATACGAATAAATTAAAAAAAAACATTATTAACACTAACTAATTGAAAAACAAACTCAATATTGAAAATCACCAACAAATTCAACAACATTAACATTGAAAAACATCAATAAATTCAACACCAACCTCAACATTGATAACACCAACAAATTCAACAACAAACTCAATTTTGAAAATCACCAACAAATTCAACTACGTCAACATTGATAACACCAACAAATTAAACAACTTCAACTTTTAAAAATACAAACGAGTTCAAAAAAATGACCTTGATAACACCAACAATTTCAACAACAAACTCAATGTTGAAAATCACCAACAAATTCAAAAACATCAACATTTCAAAACATCAACAAATTCATCAACCTCATCTTTTAAAAATACAAAAAAGTTCAAAAAATAACATTGATACAACAACAAATTCAACAACAACCTCAATATTGAAAGACATCAACAAATTCAACAACAACTTAAACTTTGAAAAATGCAAACAAGTTCAACAAAAAATAATTGATAATGCCAACAATTTGAACAACAACCTCAAAAATGAAAAACACCAACATTATCAAAATCAACCACAACTTTTAAAATTACAAAAAAGTTCAACAAAATAAACATTGATAACACCAAATGAATTTAGTCACAACCTAAACTTTGAAAATCACAAACAAATTAAACAACCTCAACATTGAAAAACACCAACCACTTCAACAACAACCTTAACTTTTAAAAATACACACAAGTTCAACAAAAAACATTGATAACACCAACAAATTCAACAACAACCTCAACAATGAAAATCACCAACAAATTCAACAACGTCAACATTGAAAAACACCAACAAATTCAACAACATCCTCAACATTGAAAAACACCAACAAATTCAACAACCTCAACACTGAATATCACCAACAAATTCAGCAACAACCTCAACGTTGAAAAACACAAAAATGTTTTTTAAAAAAACCATTGATAACACCAGCAAATTCAACAACAACGTCAATATTGAAATTCACCAACAAATTCAACGACCTCAACTTTGAAAATCACCAACAAATTTAACAACAACCTCATCATTGAAAAGCACCAACAAATTCAACAACAACCTCAACTATGAAAAACACCAAAAAATTCAACAACAACCTCATCATTGAAAAACACCAACAAATTCAACAACAACCTCAACATTGAAAATCTCCAACAAATTCAACAACCTCAACACTGAATATCACCAACAAATTCGGAACAACTTCAACTTTGAAAAACACAAAAAAGTATTAAAAAAACCCATTCATCAAACGAACAAATTCAACAATAAGCTTAATGTTGAAAATCACCAACACATTCAACGACCTAAACTTTGAAAAACACCAACAAATTCAACAACAAACAACTTTTAAAAATACAAACAAACTCAAAAAAAAAACAATAATAACACTAACTAATTGAACAACAAACTCAATATTGAAAATCACCAACAAATTCAACAACATAAACATTGAAAAACACCAACAAATTCAACAACAACCTCAACTTTTAAAAATACAAACAAGTTCAACAAAAAAAACATCGATAACACACACAAATTCAACAACAAACTCAATATTGAAAATCACCAACAAATTCAACAACATTAACATTGAAAAACATCAATAAATTCAACAACAACCTCAACATTGATAACACCAACAAATTCAACAACAAACTCAATTTTGAAAATTACCAACAATTTCAACAACATTAGCATTGAAAAAAACAAAAAAGTTCAAAAAAAACCATTCATAACACCAACAAATTCAACAACTACCTCAATATTTAAAAACACCAAAAAATTAAACAACAACTTCAACTTTTAAAAATACAAACAAGTTAATAAAAAACCTTGATAACACCAACAAATTCAACAACAAACACAATGTTGAAAATCACCAACAAATTCAAAAACATCAACATTTAAAATCATCAACAAATCCAACAACCCCATTTTTAAAAATACAAAAAAGTTCAAAAAATAACATTGATACACCAACAAATTCAACAACAACCTCAACAATGAAAAACACCAACAAATTCAAAATCAACCTCAACTTTTAAAAGTAGAAAAAAGTTCAACAAAATAAACATTGATAACACCAATGAATTCAGCAACAACCTCAACTTTGAAAATAACTAACAAATTAAACAACCTCAACATTGAAAAACACCAACCACTTCAACAACAACCTTAACTTTTAAAAATACACACAAGCTCAACAAAAAACATTGATAACACCAACATATTAAACAACCTCAACACTGAATATCACCAACAAATTCAGCTACATCCTCAATGTTGAAAAACACAAAAAAGTTTTTAAAAAAAACCATTGAAAACACCAGCAAATTCAACAACAACGTCAATATTGAAATTCACCAACAAATTCAACGACCTCAACTTTGAAAATCACCAACAAATTCAACAACAACCTCATCATTGAAAAGTACCAACAAATTCAACAACAACCTCAACATTGAAAAACGCCAACAAATTCAACAACATCCTCAATATTGAAAATCTCCAACAAATTCAACAACCTCAACACTGAATATCACCAACAAATTCGGAACAACTTCAACTTTGAAAAACACAAAAAAGTACAAAAAAACACCATTCATCAAACCAACAAATTCAACAATAAGCTTAATATTGAAAATCACCAACAAATTCAACGACCTAAACTTTGAAAACCACCAACAAATTCAACAACAAACAAATTTTAAAAATACAAACAAATTAATTAAAAAACATTAATAACAATAACTAATTGAACAACAAACTCAATATTGAAAATCACCAACAAATTCAACAACATAAACATGGACAAACACCAATAAATTCAACAACAACCTCAACATTGAAAAACACCAACAAATTCAACAACAACCTCAACTTTAAAAATACAAACAAGTTCAACAAAAAAAACATTGATAACACGAACAAATTCAACAACATTAACATTGAAAAACATCAATAAATTCAACAACAACCTCAACATTGATAACACCAACAAATGCAACAACAAACTCAATTTTGAAAATTAGCAACAAATTCAACAACATTAGCATTGAAAAAAACAAAAAAGTTCAAAAAAAAACAATTCATAACACCAACAAATTCAACAACAACCTCAATATTGAAAATCACCAACGAATCCAACTACCTCAATATTTAAAAACACCAACAAAATAAACAACAACTTCAACTTTTAAAAATACAAACAAGTTCAAAAAAAAAACCTTGATAACACCAACAAATTCAACAACAAACTCAATGTTGAAAATCACCAACAAATTCAAAAACATCAACATTTAAAAACATCAACAAATTCAACAACCTCATCTTTTAAAAATACAAAAAAGTTCAACAAAATAAACATTGATAATACCAACAAATTCAACAACAACCTAAACATTGAAACACACCAACAAATTCAACAACAACCTCAGCATTGAAAAACAAAAACAAATTCAAGAACAACCTCAACATTGAAAAGCGCCAACAAATTCAACAACAACCTCAACATTGAAAAACAGCAACAAATTCAACAACAAACTCAACTTTTAAAAGTACAAACTAGTTCAACAAAATAAACATTGATGACACTATCCAATTCACAGCAACATCAACATTGAAAAACAATAAAAAAATTTCAGCAACAACCTCAACTTTTAAAACTACAAAAATGTTCAACAAAATAAATATTGACAATACCAACAAATTCAACTACAATCTCAATATTGAAAATCAGCAACAAATTCATTAACAACCTCTCCATTGCAAAATACCAACAAATTCAACAAAAACTTCAACTTTAATAAATACAAACAAGTTGAACAAAAAAAAAATTGATAATACCAACAAATTCAACAACAACCTCAACAATGAAAAACACCAACAAATTCAACAACAACTTCAACATTGAAAAATACAAAACAGTTCAAAAAATAAAATTGATAACACCAACAAATTCAACAACAACCTCAATATTGAAAATCAGCAACAAATTCAACAACAACCTCAACATTGAAAAACAGCAACAAATTCAACAACAAACTCAACTTTTAAAAGTACAAACTAGTTCAACAAAATAAACATTGATGACACTATCCAATTCACAGCAACATCAACATTGAAAAACAATAAAAAAATTTCAGCAACAACCTCAACTTTTAAAACTACAAAAATGTTCAACAAAATAAATATTGACAATACCAACAAATTCAACTACAAACTCAATATTGAAAATCAGCAACAAATTCATTAACAACCTCTCCATTGCAAAATACCAACAAATTCAACAAAAACTTCAACTTAAATAAATACAAACAAGTTGAACAAAAAAAAACATTGATAATACCAACAAATTCAACAACAACCGCAACAATGAAAAACACCAACAAATTCAACAACAACTTCAACATTGAAAAATACAAAACAGTTCAAAAAATAAAATTGATAACACCAACAAATTCAACAACAACCTCAATATTGAAAATCAGCAACAAATTCAACAACAACCTCAACATTGAAAAACACCGACAAATTCAACAACAACCTCAATATTGAAAATCACCAACAAATTCAACAACCTCAATATTCAAAATCACCAACAGATTCAACAACAATCTCAACATTGAAAAGCACCAACAAATTCAACTACAACCTCAACATTGAAAAACACCAACACATTCAACAACAACCTCGACATGGAAAAACACCAACAAATTCAACAACAACTTCCGCTTTGAAAAATACAAAAAACGTTGACCTAAACTTTGAAAAACAGCAACAAATTCAACAACAACCTCAACTTTTAAAAATACATACAAGTTCAGTGAAAAAAAACATTGATAACACCAAGAAATTCAACAACAAACTCAATATTGAAAATCATCAACAAATTCAACAACATCAACATTGAAAAACACGAATAAATTCAACAACAACCTCAACATTGAAAAACACAAAACAAGTTCAACAACAACTTCAACATTGAAAAAGAATAAAAAATTCAGCAACAACCTCACATTTTAAAACTGCAAAATAGTTCAACAAAATAAACATTGACAACACCAACAAATTCAACTACATCCTCAAAGTTGAAAATCACCAACAAATGCAACAACCTCAACATTGAAAAACACCAACAAATTCAACAACAACCGCAACATTGAAAAACATCAACAAATTCAAGAACAAACTCAACAATCATATAAAAGAAAATATTCAAAAACAACCTCATCATTGATAAATACAAAAAACTTAAAAAAATAACATTAATAACACCAACAAATTCAACAACAACCTCAATATTGAAAATCACCACCAAAATTCAACAACCTCAACATTGAAAAATGCCAACAAATTCAACGAGAACCCCAATATTGAAAATCACCAAAAAATTCAAGAACCTCAACACCGTATATCACCAACAAATTCATCAACAACCTCAACTTTGAATAACACAAAAAAGTTCAAAAAAATCCATTGATAACATCAACAAATTCAAAAACAACGTCTATATTGAAAATCACCAACAAATTCAACGATATCAACTTTGAAAAACACCAACAAATTCAACAACAACCTCAACTTTTAAAAATACAAACAAGTTCAGCAAAAAAAACATTGATTACACCAACAAATTCAACAAGAAACTCAACATTGAAACATACCATCCAATTCAACAACAACATCATCATTGAAAAAAACAAACAAATTCAACAACAAACTCAACTTTTAAAAGTACAAAAAAGTTGAAAAAAGAACATTGATAACACCAATACATTCAGCAACAACCTCAACTTTGAATAACACAAACAAATTCAACAACCTCAACATTGAAAAACACCAACAAATTCAACAACAACCTTAACTTCTAAAAATACAAACAAGTTAAACAAAAAACAATGATAACACCACAAAATTCAACAACAACCTCAACAATGAAAAACACCAACAAATTCAACAACAAAGTCAACATTGGAAAACACCAACAAATTCAACAACAACGTCAACATTGAAAAACGCCAACAAATTCAACAACATCCCCAATATTGAAAAACACTAACAAATTCAACAACAAACAACTTTTAAAAATACAAACAAATTCAAAAAAAATCATTAATAACACTAACTAATTGAACAACAAACTCAATATTGAAAATCACCAACAAATTCAACAACATAAACATTGAAAAACACCAATAAATTTAACAACCTCAACATTGAAAAACACCAAAAAATTCAACAGCAACCTCAACTTTTAAAAATACAATCTAGTTCAACAAAAAAACATTGATAACTCCAACAAATTCAACAACAACCTCAACATTGAAAAACACCAACAAATTCAACAACAAACTCAATATTGAAAATCACCAACAATTTCAACAACATTAACATTGAAAAACAGCAATAAATTAAACAACAACCTCAACATTGATAACGCCAACAAATTCAACAACAAACTCAATTTTGAAAACAACCAACAAATTCAACAACATTAGCATTGAAAAAAACAAAAAAGTTAAAAAAAAACCATTCATAAAACCAACAAATTCAACAACAACCTCAATATTGAACATCACCAACAAATTCAACTACCTCAATATTTAAAAACACCAACAAATTAAACAACAACTTCAACTTTTAAAAATACAAACAAGTTCAAAAAAAAACCTTGATAACACCAACAAATGCAACAACAAACTCAATGTTGAAAATCACCAACAAATTCAAAAACATCAACATTTAAAGACATCAACAAATTCAACAACCTCATCTTTTAAAAATACAAAAAAGTTCGAAAAATAACATTGATAACATCAACAAATTCAACAACAACCTCAACAATGAAAAACATCAACAAATTCAACAACAACCTCAACATTGAAAAACACCAGCAAATTCAACAGCAACCTCAACAATGAAAAACACCAACAAAGGCAAAATCAGCCTCAACTTTTAAAAGTACAAAAAAGTGCAACAAAATAAATATTGATAACACCAATGAATTCAGCAAAAACCTCAACTTTGAAAATCACCAAAAAAATAAACAACCTCAACATTGAAAAACACCAACCACTTCAACAACAACCTTAACTTTAAAAAATACAGACAAGTTCAACAAAAAACATTGATAACATCAACAAATTCAACAACAACGTCAACATTGAAAAACACCAACAAATTCAACAACAACCTCAACATTGAAAAACGCCAACAAATTCAACAACAACATCAATATTGAATAACACCAACAGATTCAACAACCTCAACAATGAATATCAGCAACAAATTCAGCAACAACCTTAAAGTTGAAAAACACAAAAAAGTTTAAAAAAAAACCATTGATAACACCAGCAAATTCAACAACAACGTCAATATTGAAATTCACCAACAAATTCAACGTCCTCAACTTTGAAAATCACCATCAAATTCAACAACCTCATCATTGAAAAACACCAACAAATTCAACAACAACCTCAACATTGAAATACACCAACAAATTCAACAACAACCTCAACATTGAAAAACGCCATCAAATTCAACAACAACCTCAATATTGAAAATCACCAACAAATTCAACAACTTTAACGTTGAATATCACCGACAAATTCACAGCAACCTCAAATTTGTAAAACACAAAAAAGTTGAAAAAAAACATTCATAACACCAACAAATTCAACAACAACCTCAACATTGAAAATCACCAACAAATTCAACAACCTCAACACTGAATATCACCAACAAATTCGCCACAACTTCAACTTTGAAAAACACAAAAAAGTTTATAAAAAAACCATTCATGACACCAACAAATTCAACAATAAGCTAAATATTGAAAATCACCAACAAATTCAATGACCTAAACTTTGAAAAACACCAACAAATTCAACAACAAACAACTTTTAAATATACAAACAAACTCAAAAAAAAAACATTAATAACACTAACTAATTGATCAACAAACTCAATATTGAAAATCACCAACAAATTCAACAACATAAACATTGAAAAACACCAATAAATTCAACAACAACCTCAACATTGAAAAACACCAACAAATTCAACAACAACCTCAACTTTTAAAAATACAAACAAGTTCAACAAAAAAAACATTGATAACACCAACAAATTCAACAACAAACTCAATATTGAAAATCACCAACAAATTCAACAACATTAACATTGAAAAACATCAATAAATTCAACAACAACCTCAACATTGATAACACCAACAAATTCAACAACAAACTCAATTTTCAAAATCACCAACAAATTCAACATTAGCATTGAAAAAAACAAAAAAGTTCAAAAAAAACCATTCATAACACCAACAAATTCAACAACAACCTCAATATTGAAAATAATCAACAAATTCAACAACTTCAACTTAGAAAAATACAAACAAGTCCAACAAAAAAAACATTGATAACACCAACAAATTCAACAACAACCACAACAATGAAAAACATCAACAAATTCAACAACAACCTCAACATTGAAAAACACCAGCAAATTCAACAACAACCTCAACTTTGTAAAACGCCAACAATTTCAACAACAACCTCAACAATGAAAAACACCAACAAATTGAAACTCAACCTCAACTTTTAAAAGTACACAAAAGTTCAACAAAATAAACATTGATAACACTATTGAATTCAGCAACAACCTCAACTTTTAAAATCACCAACAAATTAAACAATCTCAACATTGAAAAACAGCAACCACTTCAACAACAACCTTAACTTTTAAAAATACACACAAGTTGAACAAAAAACATTGATAACACCAACAAGTTCAACAACAACCTCAACATTGAAAAACACCAACAAATTCAACAACCTCAACATTGAAAAACGCCAACAATCTCAACAACAACCTCAACATTGAAGAACGCCAACAAATTCAACAACATCCTCAATATTGAAAATCACCAAAAAATTCAACAATCTCAACACTGAATATCACCAACAAATTCAGCGACCTAAACTTTGAAAAACACCAACAAATTCAACAACAGACTCAACTTTTAAAAATACAAACAAATTTAAAAAAAACATTGATAACACCATCAAATTGAACAACAAACTCAATATTAAAAATCACCAACAAATTCAACCAAAACCTCAACTATTAAAAATACAACCAAGTTTAACAAAAAACATTGATAACACCACCAAATTCAACAACAACCTCAACTATGAAAAACACAAACAAATTCAACAACAACCTCAACATTGAAAAACACCAACAAATTCAAAAACGACCTCAATAATGAAAAACACCAAAAAATCCAACAACAACCTCAAAATTGAATAATACAAAAAAGTGTAAAAAATAACATTGATAACAGCAACAAATTCAATAACAACCTCAACATTTAAAATCACCAATAAATTCAACAACCTCAACACTGAAAATCACCAACAAATTCAACAACAACCTCAACAAGAAAAACGACAACAAAATCAACAACAACCTCCACAATGAAAAACAACAACGAATTCAAAAACAATCTCAACAATGAAAAACACGAAAAAATTCAACAACAACCGCAACATTTAAAAAAAATAAAAAATCCAACAGCAAGCTCAACAATGAAAAACACCAACAAATTCAACAACAACGTCAACATTGAAAAACACCAACAAATTCAACAACAACCTCAATATTGAAAATCACCAACAAATTAGACAACCTCAACACTGAATATCACCAACAAATCCAGCAACAACCCCCAATTTGAAAAACACAAAAAAGTTAAGAAAAAAACCGTTCATGACACCAACAAATTCAACAACAACTTAAACATTGAAAAACACCAACAAATTCAACAACAACCTCAACCTTTAAAAGTAAGAAAAGTTCAACAATATAAACATTGATAACACCAATAAATTCAACAACAACCACATCGTTTAAAAATACAAACAAGTTCAACAAAATAAACATTGATGACACTTTCCAATTCAACAACAACCTCAACATTTAAAATCACCAACAAATTCAGCAACCTCAACACTGAATATCACCAACAAATTCAACAACAACATCAACATTGAAAAACATTAAAAAAAATTCAGAAACAACCTCAACTTTTAAAACTACAAAAAATTTCAACGAAATAAACATTGACAAAACCAACAAATTGAACTACAACCTCAATATTGAAAATCAAAAAGAAATTCAACAACAACCTCAACATTGAAAAACACCAACAAATTTAACAACAAACTCAACAATGAAAAAACCAAAAATTTCAACAAAAACCTCACCATTGAAAAACACCAACAAATTCAACAACAACCTCAGAATTGAAAAATACAAAAAAGTTCAAAAAATAACATTGATAACACCAACAAATTCTAGAACAACCTCAATATTGAAAATCACCAACAAATTCAACAACAACCTCAACAATGAAAAACGACAACAAATTCAACAATAACCTCAACAATGAAAAATAACAACAAATTCAACAACAATCCCAACAATGAAAAATACCAACAAATTCAACAACAACCTCAACTTTGAAAAATACAACAAAGTACAAAAAATAACATTGATAACACCAACAAATTCAACAACAACCTCAACATTGAAAAAAAAAATTCGAAAAAAACCATTGATAACACCAACAAATTCAACAACAACCTCAATATTGAATATCACCAACAAATTCAACGACCTCAACTTTGAAAAACACCAACAAGTTCAACAACCTCAACTTTTAAAAATACAAACAAGTTCCCCAAAAAAATATTGATAACACCAACAATTTCAACAACAACCTCTACATTGAAAAACAGCAAAAAATCCAACAAAAACCTCAACTTTTAAAAGTACATTAAAGTTGCAAAAAGATCATTGATAACACCATCAAATTCAACAACAACCTCAATATTGAAAATCACCAACCAATTCAACAACCTCAACTTTGAAAAACACCAACAAATTCAACAACAACCTCAACACTGAATATCACCAACAAATTCATCAACAACCTCAGTATAGAAAATCACCAGCAATTTTAAAAGCCTCAACATTGAAAAACACACAAAAGTTAAAAAAATACATTGATAACACCAACAAATTCATCAACAACGTCAACATTTAAAATCACCAACAAATTCAGTAACCTCAACAATGAAAATCACCAACAAATTCAACAACAACATCAACATTGAAAAACAATATAAAATTCAGCAACAAACTCAATTGTAAAAACTACAAAAAAGTTCAACAAAATAAACATTGACAACACCCACAAATTCTACCACGACCTCAATCTTGAAAATCACCAACAAATTCAACAACAACCTAAATATTGAAAATCAACAACAAATTCAACAGCAACCTCAACAATGAAAACACCAAAAAAATCAACAAAATCCTCACCATTGAACCTTTCAACAACAACGTCAAATTTTAAAAGTACCAACAAGTTAAAAAAAAACATTGATGACACCCACAAATTTAACAACAACCTCAACATTGTAAAACACCAACAAATTCAACAAAAACCTCAATATTGAAAATCACCAACAATTTCAACAAGCTCAACACAGAATATCACCAACAAATTCAGCAACAACCTCAACTTTGAAAAACACAAAGAAGTTCCAAAAAAAAACATTCATCACACCAACAAATTCAACAACAACCTCAATGTTGAAAATTACCAAGAAAATCAATGACCTCAACTTAGAAAAATAACAACAAATTCAACAACAACCTCACCATTGAAAAACACCAATAAATTCAACAACAAACTCAACATTGAAAAACACCATCAAATTCAACAACAACCTCAACATGGAAAAACACCAACAAATTCAACAACAAGCTCAATAATGAAAAACACCAATAAATTCAACTGCAGCCTCAACATTGAAAAACGCCAACAAATTCAGCAACAACATCAACTTTTAAAAATACAAACAAGTTCAACAAAAAAACATTGATAACACCAACAAGTGCAACAATAAACTCAATGTTGAAAATCACCAACAAATTCAACAACAACCTCAATACTGAAAATCACCAACAAATTCAACAACCTCAACATTGAAAACCACCATCAAATTCATCAACCACCTTAAGTTTAAAAAAGACGAACAAGTTCAACAAAAAATATTGTTAAATCCAACAAATTCAACAACAACCTCATCACTGAAAATCACCAACAAATTCAACAACAACCTCAACATTGAAAATCACCAACAAATTCAACAACAACCTCAACAAAGAAAAACACCAAAAAATTCAACAACAACCACAACATTGAAAAATAACAACAAATTCAACAACCTCAACATTGAAAAATGCAAAGAAGTTCAGATAATAACATTGATAACACCGACAAATTCAACAACAACCTCAACATTGAAAAACTCCAACAAATTCAACAACAAACTCTACTTTTAAAAATACAAACAACTTCAACAATAAAAGTCAATGATACCATCAACAAATTCAACAACAATCTCACTATTGAAAATCAACAGCAAATTCAACAACATCAACATTGAAAAACACCAACAAATTCAACAACAACCTCAACATTGAAAAACTCCAATAAATTCAACAACAACCTCAACATTGAAAAACACCAACAAATTCAACAACAAACTCTACTTTTAAAAATACAACCAACTTCAAGAAAAAAAGACATTGATAAGATCAACAAATTCAACAACAACCTCAATATTGAAAATCACCAACAAATTCAACAACAACCTCAACATTGAAAATCACCAACAAATTCAACAACAACCTCAACATTGAAAATCACCAACAAATTCAACAACAACCTCAACAAAGAAAAACACCAACAAATTCAACAACAACCTCAACATTGAAAAATACAAAAAAGTTCGAAAAATTACATTGATAACATCAACAGATTCAACAATAACCTCAACATTGAAAAATACAAAAAAGTTCAAAAAATATCATTGATAACTCCACCAAATTCGGCAACAACATCAGTATTGAAAATAACCAACAAATTCAACAACAACCTCAACATTGAAAAACACCAACAAAATTAACAACAACCTCAACAATGAAAAACACCAAAAAATTCGAAAACAACCGCAACATTGAAAAATACTAAAAAGTTCAAAAAATAACATTGATAAAACCAACAAATTGAACAACAACCTCAATATTCAAAATCACCAACAAATTCAACAACAATCTCAACTTTTAATAATACAAACAACTTCAACAAAAAAACATTGATAACAGCAACAAATTCAACAACAAACTCAATGTTGAAAATCACCAACAAATTCAACAACATCAACTTTGAAAAACACCAACAAATTCAACAACAACCTCAAGATTGAAAAACACCAATAAATTCAACAACAACTTCAACATTGAAAAACAGCGACAAATTTAACAACAACGTCAACAATTAAAAACAACAAAAAATTCTTCAAAAACATCAACATTGAAAAACGCCAACAAATTGAACAACAACCTCAACTTTTAAAAGAAGAGAAAAAGTTCAAAATAAACATTGATAACACCAACAAATTCTACAACAACATCAACATTGAACAACGCCAACAAATGCAACAACACACTCAACTTTTAAAAATACAAACAACTCCAACAAAAAAAAAATTTATAACGCCAACAAATTCAACAACAAACTCAATATTGAAAATCACCGACAAATTCAACAACATCAACATTGAAAAACACCAACAAATTCAACAACAACCTCTACATTGAAAAACACCAATAAATTCAACAACAACCTCCACATTGAAAAACACCAACACATTCAACAACAACCTCAACATCGAAAAACATCAACAAATTAAACAACAAATTCAACATTGAAAAACACCAAAAAATTCAACAACAACCTCAACAATGAAAAACACCATAAAAATTCAACAATAACCACAACATTGAAAAATAACAACAAATTAAACAACCTCAACATTGAAAAATGCAAAAAAGTTAAAATAATAACATTGATAGCACCAACAACTTCAACAACAACCTCAATATTTAAAATCACCAACAAATTCAACAACAACCTCAACATTGCAAAACAACTACAAATTCAACAACAACCTCAACATGGAAAAACACCTAAAAATTGAACAACATCCTCAACATTGAAAAACACCAAGAAATTCAAGAACAACCTCAACATTGAAAAACACCGACAAATTTAACAACAACCTCAACATTGAAAAAACACCAACAACTTCATCAAACTCAACAATGTAAAACACCAACAAATTCAACAACAACATCACCATTGAAAAACACCAACAAATTCAGCAACTTCAACACTGAAAATCACCAACAAATTCAACTACAATATCAAAATTGCAAAAACAATTAAAAAATTCAGCAAGAACCTCAACTTCGAATATCACCAACAAATTCAACAACCTCAACATTGAAAAACAGCAAGAAATTCAACAACAACCTTAACTTTTAAAAATACAAACAAGTGCAACAAAAAACATTGATAACACCAACAAATTCAACAACAACCTCAACATTGAAAAACAACAACAAATTCAACAACAATCTGAACTTTTAAAAATACAAAAAAGTTTAACAAAAGACATTGATAACACCAACAAATTCAACAACAACCTCAACAATGAAAAATATCAACAAATTCAATAACAACCTCAATATTGAAATACACCAACAAATTTAACAACTTCCTCAACATTGAAAAACACCAACAACTTCAACAACCTCAACAATGAAAAACACCAAAAAATTCAACAACAACCGCAACATTCAAAAATATAAACAAATTCAACACCAACCTCAACATTGAAAAATACAAAAAAGTTCAAAAAATAACGTTGATAACACCAACAAATTCAATAACATCAACATTGAAAAACAACAATAAATTCAACAACAACCTCAACATTGAAAAACATCAACAAATTCAACAACAAGCTCAACTTTCAAAAATACAAAAAAGTTCAAAAAATAACATGGATAACACCAACAAATTTAACAACAACCACAACATTGAATATCACCAAGAAATATAACAACAACCTAAACAATTAAAAACAACAAAAAATTCAACAAAAACCTGAACATTGTAACACACCAACAAATTCAACGACAACCTCAATATTGAAAGACACCACAAGTTCAACAACAACCTCAACATTGAAAAACACCAACAACTTCATCAATCTCAACAATGAATAACACCAAAAAATTCAACAACAACCGTAACATTGTAAAGTACAAAAAAGTTCAAAAAACAAAGTTGATAACACCAACAAATTCAACAACAAACTCAACGTTCAAAATCACCAACAAATTCAACATCAACATTGAAAAACACCAACAAACTCAACAACAACCTCAACATTGAAAAAAACCAACAAAGTCATCAACAAGATCAACTTTCAAAAATACAAAAAAGTTCAAAAAATAACATTGATAACAGCAACCAATTCAACAACAACCTCAACATTGAAAATCACCAACAAGTTCAACAGCAACCTCAACTTTTAACAGAAGAGAAAAAGTTCAAAAAAAACATTGATAACACCAGCAAAATCAACAATAACCTCAATATTGAAAGACAGGAACAAATTCAACAACAACCTCAATATTGAAAGTCAACAACCAATTCAACAAAAACCTCAATATTGAAAGAAACGAACAAATTCAACAACAACCTCAACATTGAAAAACACCAACAAATTCAAGAACAACCTCAACATTAAAAAAATACTACAAATTCATCAACAAGCTGAACTTTCAATAATACAAAAAAGTTCAAAAAATAACATTGATAACAGCAACAAATTCAACAACAACGTCAACATTGAAAAGCACTAACAAATTCAACATCAGCATCAACATTGAAAAATGCAACGAAGTTCAAAAAATAACAATAATAACACCAACAAATTCAACAAAAAACTCAATATGGGAAATCACCAACAAATTCAACAACATCAACATTGCAAAAAACCAACAAATTAAACAACAAACTCAACATTGAATAACAACAATAAATTCAACAACAAACAGAACATTGAAAAACACCAACATATTAAACAACAAGCTCAACTTTCAAAAATACGAAAAAGTTCAAAGAAGAACATTGATAACACCAACAAATTGAACAACATCCTCAGAATTGAAAATCATCAACAAATTCAACATCCTCAACATTGAAAAACACCAACAAATTCAACAACAACCACAACATTGAAAAACACCAACAAATTTAACAACAACGTCAACAATGATAAACACCAATAAATTTAACAAAAAACTCAACATTGAAAAACAATAACAAATTCAACAACAACCTCAACCTTTAAAAGTAGAAAACAGTTGAAAAAATAACGTTGATAATACCAACAAATTCAACAACAACTTCAATATTGAAAATCACCAACAAATTCAACAACAACCTCAACATTGAACAACACCTACAAATTCAACAACAACCTCAACATTGAATAACACCTACAAATTCAACAACAACCTCAACATTGAAAAACACCAGAAAATTCAACAACAACCGCAACATTGAAAAATAGCAACAAATTCAACAACAACCTCAACATTGTAAAATACAAAAAAAGTTCAAAAAATATAGTTGATAACACCAACAAATTCAACAACAAACTCAATATTGAAAATCAACATAAATTCAACAACATCAACATTGAAAAAAACCAACAAATGCAACAACAGCCGCAACATTGAAACAAACCAACACATTCATCAACAAGCTAAACTTTCAAAAATACAAAAATGTTCAAAAAATAACATGGATAATAGTAACAAATTCAATAACAACCTCAACATTGAAAAACACCAACAACATTTAACAACATCCTCAACAATTAAAAACAACAAAAAATTCAACAAAAACCTCAATATTCAAAATCATCAACAAATTCAACAACAACCTCAACTTTTAAAAGAGAAAAAGCTCATAAAAACATTGATAACACCAACAAATTCAACAATAACCACATAATTGAAAGACACCAGCATATTCAACAACAACCTCAATATTGAAAGTCACCAACAAATTCAACAACAACCTAAATATTGAAAGACACCAACATATTCAACAACAACCTCAATATTGAAAGACACCAACAACTTCCACAACAACCTCAACATTGAAAAATGCCAACAAATTCAACAGCAATCTCAACCTTTAAAAGTACAAAAAAGTTCTAAAAAGATATTTGATAACACCAAAAAAGTTAACAACAACCTCAATATTGAAAATCACCAACAAATTCAACAACCTCAACATTGAAAAACACCAAAAAATTCAACAACAACCTCAATATTGAAAATCACCAACAAATTCAACAACCTCAACAATAAAAAACAACAACAAATTCAACAACAACCTCAATATTGAAAGACACCAACAAATTCAAGAACAAACTCAATATTGAAAAACATCAACAAATTCAACAACATCACCATTGTAAAACAGCAACAAATTCAACAACAAACTCAACATTGAAAAAGACCAACAGATTCATCACAAGCTGAACTTTTAAAAGAAGAGAAAAAGTTCAAAAAATAACATTGATAACACCAACAACTTCAAAAATAACCTCAATGTTGAAAGGCAGGAACAAATTTAACAACAAACTCAATATTGAAAGTCAACAATAAATTCAACAACAACCTCAATATTGAAAGACACCAACAAATTCAACAACAAACTCAACATTGAAAATCACCAACAAATTCAACAACCTCAGCATTGAAAAATACAAAAAAGTTCAAAAAATAACATTGATAACATCAAGAACTTCAACAACCTCAACAATTCAAAACACCAAAAAATATTCAACAACAACCGCAACATTGAAAAACACCAACAAATTAAACAACAACCTCAACATTGAAATACACCAACAAATTCAACTCCAGCTTCAACTTTGAATAATACAAAGAAGATCCAAAAATAACATTGATAACAGCAACAAATTCAAAAACAACCTCAATATTGAAAATCACCATCAATTTCAACAACAAACACAACATTGAAAAACGCCAACAAATTCAACAACAAACTCAACTTTAAAAATACAAACAACTTCAACAAAAAAACATTGATAACACCATCAAATTCAACAAAAAACACAATATTGGAAATCACCAACAGATTGAACAACATCAACATTCCAAAAACCAACAAATTAAACAACATCTTCAACATTGAATAACAACAATAAATTCAACAACAAATACAACATTGAAAAACACCAACATATTCAACAACAAGCTCAACTTTCAAAAATACAAAAAAGTTCAAAAAAGAACATTGATAACACTAACAAATTCAACAACAACCTCAATATTGAAAATCACCAACAAATTCAATAACCTCAGCATTTAAAATCACCAACAAATTGAACAATAACCTTAACTATTAAAAATACAAACAAGTTCAACAAAAGACATTGATAACACCAACAAATTCAACAACAACCTCAACAATGTAAAACTTCAACAAATTCAACAACCACCTCAACATTTAAAAACACCAACAAATTCAACAACAAGCTCAACTTTCAAAAATACAAAAAAGTTCAAAAAATAACATTGATAACGCCAACAAATTCAAAAACAACTTCAACTTTGAAAAACACCAACAAATTTATCAACAACTTCAACAATTAAAAACAACAAAAATTTCAACAAAAACCTGAACATTGTAAAACACCAACAAATTCAACGACAACCTCAATATTGAAAGACACCAACAAGTTCAACAACAACCTCAACATTGAAAAACACCAACAACTTCAACAATCTCAACAATGAATAACACCAAAAAATTCAACAACAACCGTAAGATTGTAAAATACAAAAAAGTTCAAAAAACAAAGTTGATAACACCAACAAATTCAACAACAAACTCAACATTGAAAATCACCAACAAATTTAACAACATCAACATTGAAAAACAACAACAAATTCATCAACAAGATCAACTTTCAAAAATACAAAAAAGTTCAAAAAATAACATTGATAACAGCAACCAATTCAACAACAACCTCAACATTGAAAATTAACAACAAGTTCAACAACAACCTCAACATTTAACAGAAGAGAAAAAGTTCAAAAAAACATTGATAACACCAACAAATTCCACAATAACCACAATATTGAAAGACAGGAACAAATTCAACAACAACCTCAATATTGAAAGTCAACAACCAATTCAACAACAACCTCAATATTGAAATACATTAACAAATTCAACAACAACCTCAACATTGAAAAACACCAACAAATTCAACAACAACCTCAACATTAAAAAAAAACAACAAATTCAACAACAAGCTGAACTTTTAAAAATACAAAAAAGTTCAAAACATAACATTGATAACAGCAACAAATTCAACAACAACGTCAACATTGAAAAGCACTAACAAATTCAACATCAACGTCAACATTGAAAAATGCAACAAAGTTCAAAAAATAACATTGATAACACCAACAAATTCAACAAAAAACTCAATATGGGAAATCACCAACAAATTCAACAACATCAACATTGCAAAAAACCAACAAATTAAACAACAACCTCAACATTGAATAACAACAATAAATTCAAAAACAAACAGAACATTGAAAAACACCAACATATTAAACAACAAGCACAACTTTCAAAAATACGAAAAAGTTCAAAGAAGAACATTGATAACACCAACAAATTGAACAACATCCTCAGAATTGAAAATCATCAACAAATTCAACATCCTCAACATTGAAAAACACCAACAAATTCAACAACAACCACAACATTGAAAAACACCAACAAATTTAACAACAACGTCAACAATGATAAACACCAATAAATTTAACAAAAAACTCAACATTGAAAAACAATGACAAATTCAACAACAACCTTAACCTTTAAAAGTAGAAAACAGTTGAAAAAATAACGTTGATAATACCAACAAATTCAACAACAACTTCAATATTGAAAATCACCAACAAATTCAACAACAACCTCAACATTGAATAACACCTACAAATTCAACAACAACCTCAACATTGAAAAACACCAGAAAATTCAACATCAACCGCAACATTGAAAAATAGCAACAAATTCAACAACAACCTCAACATTGTAAAATACAAAAAAGTTCAAAAAATATAGTTGATAACACCAACAAATTCAACAACAAACTCAATATTGAAAATCAACATAAATTCAACAACATCAACATTGAAAAAAACCAACAAATGCAACAACAGCCGCAACATTGAAACAAACCAACACATTCATCAACAAGCTAAACTTTCAAAAATACAAAAATGTTCAAAAAATAACATGGATAATAGTAACAAATTCAATAACAACCTCAACATTGAAAAACACCAACAACATTTAACAACAACCTCAACAATTAAAAACAACAAAAAATTCAACAAAAACCTCAATATTCAAAATCACCAACAAATTCAACAACAACCTCAACTTTTAAAAGAGAAAAAGTTCATAAAAACATTGATAACACCAACAAATTCAACAATAACCACATAATTGAAAGACACCAGCATATTCAACAACAACCTCAATATTGAAAGTCACCAACAAATTCAACAACAACCTAAATATTGAAAGACACCAACATATTCAACAACAACCTCAAAATTGAAAGACACCAACAACTTCCACAACAACCTCAACATTGAAAAACGCCAACAAATTCAACAGCAATCTCAACCTTTAAAAGTACAAAAAAGTTCTAAAAAGATATTTGATAACACCAAAAAAGTTAACAACAACCTCAATATTGAAAATCACCAACAAATTCAACAACCTCAACATTGAAAAACACCAAAAAATTCAACAACAACCTCAATATTGCAAATCACCAACAAATTCAACAACCTCAACAATAAAAAACAACAACAAATTCAACAACAACCTCAATATTGAAAGACACCAACAAATTCAAGAACAAACTCAATATTGAAAATCATCAACAAATTCAACAACATCACCATTGTAAAACAGCAACAAATTCAACAACAAACTCAACATTGAAAAAGACCAACAGATTCATCACAAGCTGAACTTTTAAAAGAAGAGAAAAAGTTCAAAAAATAACATTGATAACACCAACAACTTCAACAAAAAACTCAATATGGGAAATCACCAACAAATTCAACAACATCAACATTGCAAAAACCAACAAATTAAACAACAACCTCAACATTGAATAACAACAATAAATTCAAAAACAAACAGAACATTGAAAAACACCAACATATTAAACAACAAGCTCAACTTTCAAAAATACGAAAAAGTTCAAAGAAGAACATTGATAACACCAACAAATTGAACAACATCCTCAGAATTGAAAATCATCAACAAATTCAACATCCTCAACATTGAAAAACACCAACAAATTCAACAACAACCACAACATTGAAAAACACCAACAAATTTAACAACAACGTCAACAATGATAAACACCAATAAATTTAACAAAAAACTCAACATTGAAAAACAATGACAAATTCAACAACAACCTTAACCTTTAAAAGTAGAAAACAGTTGAAAAAATAACGTTGATAATACCAACAAATTCAACAACAACTTCAATATTGAAAATCACCAACAAATTCAACAACAACCTCAACATTGAATAACACCTACAAATTCAACAACAACCTCAACATTGAAAAACACCAGAAAATTCAACATCAACCGCAACATTGAAAAATAGCAACAAATTCAACAACAACCTCAACATTGTAAAATACAAAAAAGTTCAAAAAATATAGTTGATAACACCAACAAATTCAACAACAAACTCAATATTGAAAATCAACATAAATTCAACAACATCAACATTGAAAAAAACCAACAAATGCAACAACAGCCGCAACATTGAAACAAACCAACACATTCATCAACAAGCTAAACTTTCAAAAATACAAAAATGTTCAAAAAATAACATGGATAATAGTAACAAATTCAATAACAACCTCAACATTGAAAAACACCAACAACATTTAACAACAACCTCAACAATTAAAAACAACAAAAAATTCAACAAAAACCTCAATATTCAAAATCACCAACAAATTCAACAACAACCTCAACTTTTAAAAGAGAAAAAGTTCATAAAAACATTGATAACACCAACAAATTCAACAATAACCACATAATTGAAAGACACCAGCATATTCAACAACAACCTCAATATTGAAAGTCACCAACAAATTCAACAACAACCTAAATATTGAAAGACACCAACATATTCAACAACAACCTCAAAATTGAAAGACACCAACAACTTCCACAACAACCTCAACATTGAAAAACGCCAACAAATTCAACAGCAATCTCAACCTTTAAAAGTACAAAAAAGTTCTAAAAAGATATTTGATAACACCAAAAAAGTTAACAACAACCTCAATATTGAAAATCACCAACAAATTCAACAACCTCAACATTGAAAAACACCAAAAAATTCAACAACAACCTCAATATTGAAAATCACCAACAAATTCAACAACCTCAACAATAAAAAACAACAACAAATTCAACAACAACCTCAATATTGAAAGACACCAACAAATTCAAGAACAAACTCAATATTGAAAATCATCAACAAATTCAACAACATCACCATTGTAAAACAGCAACAAATTCAACAACAAACTCAACATTGAAAAAGACCAACAGATTCATCACAAGCTGAACTTTTAAAAGAAGAGAAAAAGTTCAAAAAATAACATTGATAACACCAACAACTTCAAAAATAACCTCAATGTTGAAAGACAGGAACAAATTTAACAACAAACTCAATATTGAAAGTCAACAATAAATTCAACAACAACATCAATATTGAAAGACACCAACAAATTCAACAACAAACTCAACATTGAAAAACGCCAACAAATTAAACAACAATCTCAACATTAAAAAAAACACCAACAACTTCAACAACCTTAATATTGAAAGACACCAACAAATTCAACAACAACCTCAACATTGAAAAACACCAACAAATTCAACAACAACCTCAACATTAAAAAAAACAACAAATTCAACAACAAGCTGAACTTTTAAAAATACAAAAAAGTTCAAAACATAACATTGATAACAGCAACAAATTCAACAATTACGTCAACATTGAAAAGCACTAACAAATTCAACATCAACGTCAACATTGAAAAATGCAACGAAGTTCAAAAAATAACATTGATAACACCAACAAATTCAACAAAAAACTCAATATGGGAAATCACCAACAAATTCAACAACATCAACATTGCAAAAAACCAACAAATTAAACAACAACCTCAACATTGAATAACAACAATAAATTCAAAAACAAACAGAACATTGAAAAACACCAACATATTAAACAACAAGCTCAACTTTCAAAAATACGAAAAAGTTCAAAGAAGAACATTGATAACACCAACAAATTGAACAACATCCTCAGAATTGAAAATCATCAACAAATTCAACATCCTCAACATTGAAAAACACCAACAAATTCAACAACAACCACAACATTGAAAAACACCAACAAATTTAACAACAACGTCAACAATGATAAACACCAATAAATTTAACAAAAAACTCAACATTGAAAAACAATGACAAATTCAACAACAACCTTAACCTTTAAAAGTAGAAAACAGTTGAAAAAATAACGTTGATAATACCAACAAATTCAACAACAACTTCAATATTGAAAATCACCAACAAATTCAACAACAACCTCAACATTGAATAACACCTACAAATTCAACAACAACCTCAACATTGAAAAACACCAGAAAATTCAACATCAACCGCAACATTGAAAAATAGCAACAAATTCAACAACAACCTCAACATTGTAAAATACAAAAAAGTTCAAAAAATATAGTTGATAACACCAACAAATTCAACAACAAACTCAATATTGAAAATCAACATAAATTCAACAACATCAACATTGAAAAAAACCAACAAATGCAACAACAGCCGCAACATTGAAACAAACCAACACATTCATCAACAAGCTAAACTTTCAAAAATACAAAAATGTTCAAAAAATAACATGGATAATAGTAACAAATTCAATAACAACCTCAACATTGAAAAACACCAACAACATTTAACAACAACCTCAACAATTAAAAACAACAAAAAATTCAACAAAAACCTCAATATTCAAAATCACCAACAAATTCAACAACAACCTCAACTTTTAAAAGAGAAAAAGTACATAAAAACATTGATAACACCAACAAATTCAACAATAACCACATAATTGAAAGACACCAGCATATTCAACAACAACCTCAATATTGAAAGTCACCAACAAATTCAACAACCTCAACATTGAAAAACACCAAAAAATTTAACATCAACCTCAATATTGAAAATCACCAACAAATTCAACAACCTCAACAATAAAAAACAACAACAAATTCAACAACAACCTCAATATTGAAAAACATCAACAAATTCAACAACATCACCATTGTAAAACAGCAACAAATTCAACAACAAACTCAACATTGAAAAAGACCAACAGATTCATCACAAGCTGAACTTTTAAAAGAAGAGAAAAAGTTCAAAAAATAACATTGATAACACCAACAACTTCAAAAATAACCTCAATGTTGAAAGACAGGAACAAATTTAACAACAAACTCAATATTGAAAGTCAACAATAAATTCAACAACAACATCAATATTGAAAGACACCAACAAATTCAACAACAAACTCAACATTGAAAAACGCCAACAAATTAAACAACAATCCCAACATTAAAAAAAACACCAACAACTTCAACAACCTTAATATTGAAAGACACCAACAAATTCAACAACAACCTCAACATTGAAAAACACCAACAAATTCAACAACAACCTCAACCTTTAAAAGTACAAAAAAGTTCAAAAAAGAACTTTGATAACACCTATAAATTCAACAACAACCTCAACATTGAAAAACACCAATAAATTCAACAACAACCTGAACTTTGAAAAACTCCAACAAATTCAACAACAACCTCAACATTGAAAAACACCAAAAAAATTCAACACCAACCACAACATTGAAAAATACAAAAAAGTTCAATACATAACATTGATAATGCCAATAAATTCAACAATAAACTCAATATTGAATATCACAAACAACTTCAACAATATCAACATTGAAAAACACAAACAAATTGAACAACAACCTAGCATTGAAAAACACTAACAAATTCAACAACAAACTCAACTTTTAAAAACACCAACAAATTCAACAACATCAACATTGCAAAAAACCAACAAAATAAACAACAACCTCAACATTGAATAACAACAAAAAATTCAACAACAAACACAACATTGAAAAACACCAACATATTCAACAACAAGCTCAACGTTCAAAAATACAAAAAAGTTCAAAAAAGAACATTGATAACACTAACAAATTCAACAACAACCTCAATATTGAAAATCACCAACAAATTCAACAACCTCAGCATTGAAAAATACAAAAAAGTTCAAAAAATAACATTGATAACACCAACAACTTCAACAAACTCAACAATTAAAAACACCAAAAAATTCAACAACAACCGCAACATTGAAAAACACCAACAAATTCAACAACAACCTCAACATTGAAATACACCAACAAATTCAACTCCATCTTCAACTTTGAATAATACAAAAAAGTTCTAAAAATAACATTGATAACAGCAACAAATTCAACAACAACCTGAAGATTGAAAAACACCAACAAATTCAGCAACAACCTCAACATTGAAAATTTCCAACAAATTCAACAACCTCAACATTGAAAAATACAAAAAAGTCCAAAAAATAACATTGATAACACGAACAAATTCAACATCAACCTCAACATTGAAAAATGCAAAGAAGTTCAAAAAATTACATGGATAACACCAACAAATTCAAAAACAACCTCAATATTGAAAATCACCAACTAATACAACAACAACCACGACATTGAATAGCGCCAACAAATTCAACAACAAACTCAACTTTTAAAAATACAAACAACTTCAACAAAAAAACATGGATAACACCATCAAATTCAACAAAAAACACAATATTGGAAATCACCAACAAATTGAACAACATCAACATTGCAAAAACCAACAAATTAAACAACAACCTCAATATTGAAAATCACCAACAAATTCAATAACCTCAGCATTGAAAATCACCAACAAATTCAACAATAACCTTAACTTTTAAAAATGCAAACACGTTCAACAACCTCAACAATTAAAGACAACAAAAATTTCAACAAAAACATCAACATTGCAAAAAACCAACAAATTAAACAACAACCTCAACATTGAAAGACACTAACAAATTTATCAACAACCTCATCAATTAAAAACAACATAAAATTCCACAAAAACTTTAATATTGAAAATCACCAACAAATTCAACAACAACCTCAACTTTTAAAAGAAGAGAAAAAGTTCAAAAAAAAATTGATAACACCAACAAATTCAACGACCTCAATATTGAAAGACACCAAAAAATTCAACAGCAACCTCAATATTGAAAGTCACCAAAAAATTCAACAACAACCTCAATATTGAATGACACCAACAAATTCAACAACAATCTCAACCTTTAAAAGTACAAAAAAGTTCAAAAAAGAACTTTGATAACACCAAAAAATTCAACAACAACCTCAATATTGAAAATCACCAACAAATTCAACAAACTCAACATTGAAAAACATCAACAAATTCAAGAAGAACCTTAACTTTTAAAAATACAAACAAGTTCAACAAAAGACATTGAAAACACCAAGAAATTCAACAAACAACCTCAACAGTGCAAAACACCAACAAATTCAACAACAACCTCAACATTGAAAAACACCAACAAATTCAACAATAACATCAACATTGAAAAAACACCAACAACTTCAACAACCTCAACAATTAAAAACACCAAAAAATTCAACAACAACCGCAACATTGAAAACAACAAAAAAGTTCAAAAAATAAAATTGATAACGCCAACAAATTCAACAACAAACTCAATGTTGAAAATAACCAACAAATTCAACAATACCAACATTGAAAAACACCAACAACTTCAACAACAACCTCAACATTGAAAAACACGAACAAATTCAACGACAACTTCAACTTTGAATACAAAAAAGTTCAAAAAATAACATTGATAACAGCGACAAATTCAACAACAACCTGAACATTGAAAAACACCAACAAATTCAACCAGAACCTCAAAATTGAAAAACACCAACAAATTCAGCAACAACCTCAACATTGAAAAATACCAACAAATTCAACAACCTCAACATTGAAAAATACAAGAAAGTCCAAAAAATAACATTGATAACACCATTAATTCAACAACAACCTCAATATTGAAAATCACGAACAAATTCAACAACAACCTCAACATTGAAAAACACCAACAAATTAAACAGCAACCTCAACATTGAAAAATGCAAAGTTCAGAAAATAACATTGATAACACCAACAAATTCAACAACAAGCTCAATATTGAAAATCACCAACAAATTCAACAACAACCTCAACATTGAAAAACGTCAAAAAATTAAACAACAAACTCAACTTTAAAAATACAAACAACTTCAACAAAAAAACATTGATAACACCAACAAATTCAACAAAAATCTCAATATTGGAAGTCACCAACAAATTCAACAACATCAACATTGCAAAAAACCAACAAATTAAACAACAACCTCAACATTGAATAACAACAACAAATTCAACAACAACCTCAACATTGAAAAACGCCAATAAATTCACCAACAACCTCAACCTTGAAAAGTACAAAAAAGTTCAAAAAAGAACTGTCATAACACCAAAAAATTCAAGAACAACCTCAATATTGAAAATCACCAACAAATTCAATAACATCAGCATTAAAAAACACCAACAAATTCAACAATAACCTTAACGTTTAAAAATACAAGCCAATTCAACAAAAGACATTGATAACACCAACAAATTCAACAACAACCTCAACAATGAAAAACTCCAACAAATTCAACAACAACCTCAACATTGAAAAACACCAACAAAATCAAAAACAAAATCAACATTGAAAAAACACCAACAACTTCAACAAACTCAACAATGCAAAACAACCGAAAATTCAACAGCAACGGCAATATTGAAAAATATAAAAAAGTTCAAAAACTAACATTTATAATGCCAACAAAATCAACAACAAACACACTATTGAAAATCACCAACAAATTGAACAATATCAACATTGAAAATCGCCAACAAATTCAAAAACAACCTCAACATTTAAAAGAAGAGAAAAAGTTCAAAAAAAACATTGATAACACCAACCAATTCAACAACCTCAATATTGAAAGTCACCACCAAATTCAACAACAACCTCAATATTGAAAGACACCAACAAATTCAACAACAACCTCAATATTGAAAGACAACAACAAATTCAACAACAACATCAACATTGAAAAACACCAGCAACTTCAACAGCCTCAACAACGAAAAACACCAAAAAATTCAACAACAGCCTTAACATTGAAAAATACAGAAAATTCAAAAGTTATCATTGATAATAACCAACAAATTCAACAACAAACTCAATATTTATAATCACCAACAAATTCATCAAAATCAACATTGAAAAACACCAACAAATACAACAACAACTCCAACATTGAAAAACACCACTAAATTCAACAACAACCTCAACATTGAAAATCACGAACAAATTCAACAACAACCTCAGCATTGAAAAAAACCAACAAATTCAACAACAACCTCAACTTTCAAAAATATAATAAATGTTCAAAAAATAACATTGATAACAGCAACAAATTCAGCAATAACCTCAACATTGAAAAACAGCAACAAATTCAACAATAAACTCAACATTGAAAAACAGCAACAAATTCAACTACAACCTCAACAATGAAAAACACCAAAAAATTCAACAACAACCTCAACATTCAAAAATACCAACAAATTTAACAACAACCTCAACAATTAAAAACAACAAAAAGTTCAACAGAAACCTCAATATTGAAAATCATCAACAAAATCAACAACAACCTCCACTTTTAAAAGAAGAGAAAAAGTTCAAAAAAAACATTGATAACACCAACAAATTCACCGACCTCAATATTAAAAGACACCAACAAATTCAACAACAACCTCAATATTAAAAGTCACCACCAAAATCAACAACAACCTCAATATTGAAAGACACCAACAAATTCAAAAACAACCTCAACATTGAAAAACGCCAACAAATTCAACAAAAACCTCAACCTTTAAATGTACAAAAAAGTTCAAAAAAGATCATTGATAAAACCAAAAAATTCAACAACAACCTCAATATTGAAAATCACCAACAAATTCAACTACAACCTCAACAATGAAATACACCAAAAACTTCAACTACAACCGCAACATTGAAAAATACAAAAAAGTTCAATACATAACATTGATAATGCCAATAAATTCAACAACAAACTCAATATTGAATATCACAAACAACTTCAACAATATCAACATTGAAAAACACAAACAAATTCAACAACAACCTCAGCATTGAAAAACACTAACAAATTCAACAACAACCTAAACATTGAACAACACCAACAATTTCAACATCAACCTCAACATTGAAAAATGCAAAGAAGTTCAAAAAATAACATTGATAACATCAACAAATTCAACAACAACCTCAATATTGAAATACATCAACAAATTCAACAACAAACTCAACATTGAAAAACGCCAACAAATTCAACAGCAAACTCAACTTTTAAAAATACAAACAACTACAACGAAAAAAAATGATAACACCAACAAATTTAACAAAAAACTCAATATTGGAAATCACCAACAAATTCAACAACAACAACAATGCAAAAAATCAACAAATTCAACTACAAATTCAACATTGAAAAACACAAAAAAGATCAAAAAATAACGTTAATAACACCAACAAATTCAACAACAACCTCAATTTTGAAAATCACTAACAAATTCAACAACATCAACAGTAAAAAACACCAACAAATTCAACAAGCTCAACTTTCTAAAATACAATGAAGTTCAAAAAATAACATTGATAACAGCAACAAATTCAACAACAACAACGTTGAGAAACACCAACAAATTCAACTACAACCTCAACAATGAAATACACCAAAAACTTCAACTACAACCGCAACACAGAAAAATACCAACAAATTCAACAACAACCTCAACATTGAAAAATACAAAAAATTTCAAAAAATAACATTGATAACACCAACAAATTCAACAACAAACTCAATATTGAAAATCACCAACAATTTCAGCAAAATCAACATTGAAAACACCAACAAATTCAACAACAACCTCAACATTGAAAAATACAAATAAATTCAACAACAACCTCAACATTGAAAAACACCAACAAATTCAACATCAACCTCAACATTGAAAAATGCAAAGAAGTTCAAAAAATAACATTGATAACACCAACAAATTCAACAACAAGCTCAATATTGAAAATCACCAACAAATTCAACAACAACCTCAACATTGAAAAACGTCAACAAATTCAACAACAAACTCAACTTTTAAAAATTCAAACAACTTCAACAAAAAATCATTGATAACACCAACAAATTCAACAAAAATCTCAATATTGGAAGTCACCAACAAATTCAACAACATCAACATCGCAAAAAACCAACAAATTAAACAACAACCTCAACATTGAATAACAACAACAAATTCAACAACAACCTCAACATTGAAAAACGCCAACAAATTCAACAACAACCTCAACCTTGAAAAGTACAAAAAAGTTCAAAAAACAACTTTCATAACACCAAAAAATTCAAGAACAACCTCAATATTGAAAATCACCAACAAATTCAATAACATCAGCATTAAAAAATACCAACAAATTCAACAATAACCTTAACTTTTAACAATACAAGCCAGTTCAACAAAAGACATTGATAACACCAACAAATTCAACAACAACCTCAACAATGAAAAACTCCAACAAATTCAACAACAACCTCAACATTGAAAAACACCAACAAAATCAAAAACAAACTCAACATTGAAAAAACACCAACAACTTCAACAAACTCAATTATGCAAAACAACAGAAAATTCAACAGCAACGGCAATTTTGAAAAATATAAAAAAGTTCAAAAAATAACATTCATAATGCCAACAAAATCAACAACAAACTCACTATTGAAAATCACCAACAAATTGAACAATATCAACATTGAAAATCGCCAACAAATTCAAAAACAACCTCAACATTTAAAAGCAGAGAAAAAGTTCCAAAAAAATTGATAACACCAACCAATTCAACAACCTCAATATTGAAAGTCACCACCAAATTCAACAACAACCTCAATATTGAAAGACACCAACAAATTCAACAACAACCTCAATCTTGAATGACAACAATCAATTCAACAACAACCTCAACATTGAAAAACACCAGCAACTTCAACAGCCTCAACAACGAAAAACACCAACAAATTCAACAACAGCCTTAACATTAAAAAATACAGAAAATTCAAAAGTTATCATTGATAATAACCAACAAATTCAACAACAAACTCAATATTTATAATCACCAACAAATTCATCAAAATCAACATTGAAAAACACCAACAAATACAACAACAACTCCAATATTGAAAAACACCACTCAATTCAACAACAACCACAACATTGAAAATCACCAACAAATTCAACAACAACCTCAGCATTGAAAAAAACCAACAAATTCAACAACAACCTCAACTTTCAAAAACATAATAAATGTTCAAAAAATAACATTGATAACAGGAACAAATTCAGCAATAACCTCAACATTGAAAAACAGCAACAAATTCAACGACAACCTCAACATTCAAAAATACCAACAAATTTAACAATAACCTCAACAATTAAAAACAACAAAAAATTCAACAGAAACCGCAATATTGAAAATCATCAACAAATTCAACAACAACCTCCACTTTTAAAAGAAGAGAAAAAGTTCAAAAGAAACATTGATAACACCAACAAATTCACCGACCTCAATATTGAAAGACACCAACAAATTCAACAACAACCTCAATATTAAAAGTTACCACCAAAATCAACAACAACCTCAATGTTGAAAGACACCAACAAATTCAAAAACAACCTCAACATTGAAAAACGCCAACAAATTCAACAACAACCTCAATATTGAAAATCACCAACAAATTCAACAACCTCAACATTGAAAAACACCAATAAATTCAACAACAACCTGAACTTTGAAAAACTCCTACAAATTCAACAACAACCTCAACATTGAAAAACACCAAAAAATTCAACAACAACCACAACATTGAAAAATACAAAAAAGTTCAATACATAACATTGATAATGCCAATAAATTCAACAACAAACTCAATATTGAATATCACAAACAACTTCAACAATATCAACATTGAAAAACACTAACAAATTCAACAGCAACATCAAAATTGAAAAACACTAACAAATTCAACAACAACCTAAACATTGAAAAACACCAAGAAATTCAACATCAACATCAACATTGAAAAATGCAAAGAAGTTCAAAAAATAACATTGATAACACCAACAAATTCAACAACAAGCTCAATATTGAAAATCACCAACAAATTCAATAACAACCTCAACATTGAAAAACGTCAACAAATTCAAAAACAAACTCAACTTTTAAAAATACAAACAACTTCAACAAAAAAACATTGATAACACCAACAAATTCAACAAAAATCTCAAATTGGAAGTCACCAACAAATTCAACAACATCAACATTGCAAAAAACCAACAAATTAAACAACAACCTCAACATTGAATAACAACAACAAATTCAACAACAACCTCAACATTGAAAAACGCCAACAAATTCACCAACAACCTCAACCTTGAAAAGTACAAAAAAGTTCAAAAAAGAACTTTCATAACACCAAAAAATTCAAGAACAACCTCAATATGGAAAATCACCAACAAATTCAATAGCTTCAGCATTAAAAAACACCAACAAATTCAAAAATAACCTTAACTTTTAACAATACAAGCCAGTTCAACAAAAAACATTGATAACACCAACAAATTCAACTACAACGTCAACAATGAAAAACTACAACAAATTCGACAACAACCTCAACATTGAAAAACACCAACAAATTCAAAAACAAGCTCAACATTGAAAAAACACCAACAACTTCAACAAACTCAACAATGCAAAACAACAAAAAATTCAACAACAACGGCAATATTGAAAAATATAAAAAAGTTCAAAAAATAACATTGATGATAATAAAATCAACAACCAACTCGCTATTGAAAATCATCAACAAATTGAACAATATCAACATTGAAAATCGCCAACAAATTCAAAAACAACCTCAACATTTAAAAGAAGAGAAAAAGTTCAAAAAAAACATTGATAACACCAACCAATGCAACGACCTCAATATTGAAAGACACCATCAAATTCAACAACAACCTCAATATTGAAGACAAAAACAAATTCAACAACAACCTCAACATTGAAAAACATCAGCAACTTCAACAACCTCAACAACGAAAAATACCAAAAAATTCAACAACAGCCTTAATATTGAAAAATACAGAAAATTCAAAAGTTATCATTGATAATAACCAACAAATTCAACAACAAACTCAATATTTATAATCACCAACAAATTCATCAAAATCAACATTGAAAAACACCAACAAATACAACAACAACTCCAATATTGAAAAACACCACTAAATTCAACAACAACCTCAACATTGAAAATCACGAACAAATTCAACAACAACCTCAGCATTGAAAAAAACCAACAAATTCAACAACAACCTCAAATTTCAAAAATATAATAAATGTTCAAAAAATAACATTGATAACAGCAACAAATTCAGCAATAACCTCAACATTGAAAAACAGCAACACATTCAACTATAACCTCAACAATGAAAAACACCAACAAATTCAACAACAACCTCAACATTCAAAAATACCAACAAATTTAACAATAACCTCAACAATTAAAAACAACAAAAAATTCAACAGAAACCGCAGTATTGAAAATCATGAGCAAATTCAACAACAACCTCCACTTTTAAAAGAAGAGAAAAAGTTCAAAAAAATCATTGATAACACCAACAAATTCATCGACCTCAATATTGAAAGAGAACAACAACTTCAACAACAACCTCAATATTAAAAGTCACCAACAAAATCAACAACAACCTCAATGTTGAAAGACACCAACAAATTCAAAAACAACCTCAACATTGAAAAACGTCAACAAATTCAACAACAAACTCAACTTTTAAATGTACAAAAAAGTTCAAAAAAGATCATTGATAAAACCAAAAAATTCAACAACAACCTCAATATTGAAAATCACCAACAAATTCAACAACCTCAACATTGAAAAACACCAATAAATTCAACAACAACCTGAACTTTGAAAAACTCCAACAAATTCAACAACAACCTCAACATTGAAAAACACCAAAAACATTCAACAACAACCGCAACATTGAAAAATACAAAAAAGTTCAATACATTACATTGATAATGCCAATAAATTCAACAACAAACTCAATATTGAATATCACAAACAACTTCAACATTATCAACATTGAAAAACACTAACAAATTCAACAACAATCTCAGCATTGAAAAACACTAACAAATTCAACAACAACCTAAACATTGAAAAACACCAACAAATTCAACATCAACCTCGACATTGAAAAATGCAAAGAAGTTTTAAAAATAACATTGATAACATCAACAAATTCAACAACAACCTCAATATTGAAAACCATCAACAAATGCAACAACAACCTCAACATTGAAAAATGCCAACAAATTCAACAGCAAACTCAACTTTTAAAAATACAAACAACTTCAACAACAAAAAAAATGATAACACCAACAAATTTCACAAAAAACTCAATATTTGAAATCACCAACAAATTCAACAACATTAACATTGCAAAAAACAAACAAATTAAACAACAACCTCAAAATTGAAAAACGCCAACAAATTCAACAACAACCTCAACCTTGAAAAGTACAAAAAAGTTCAAAAAAGAACTTTCATAACACCAAAAAGTTCAAGAACAACCTCAATATTGAAAATCACCAACAAATTCAATAACCTCAGCATTAAAAAACACCAACAAATTCAACAATGACCTTAACTTTTAAAAATACAAGCCAGTTCAACAAAAGACATTGATAACACCAACAAATTCAACAACAACCTCAACATTGAAAAACACCAACAAATTCAAAAACAAACTCAACAATGCAAAACACCAAAAAATTCAACAACAATGGCAATATTGAAAAATATAAAAAAGTTCAAAAAATAACATTGATAATGCCAACAAAATCAACAACAAACTCACTATTGAAAATCTTCAACAAATTGAACAATATCAACATTGAAAATCGCCAACAAATTCAACAACAACCTCAACATTTAAAAGAAGAGAAAAAGTTCAAAAAAAACATTGATAACACCAACCAATTCAACGACCTCAATTTTGAAAGACACCAACAAATTCAACAACAACCTCAATATTGAAAGTCATCACCAAATTCAACATCAACCTCAATATTGAAAGACACCAACAAATTAAACAACAACCTCAACATTGAAAGACAAAAACAAATGCAACAACAACCTCAACACTGAAAAAACACTAGCAACTTCAACAACCTCAACAACGAAAAACACCAAAAATTTCAACAACAGCCTTAACATTGAAAAATACAGAAAATTCAAAAGTTATCATTGATAATAACCAACAAATTCAACAACAAACTCAATATTTATAATGACCAACAAATTCATCAAAATCAACATTGAAAAACACCAACAAATTAAACAACAACCTCAACATTGAAAGACAAAAACAAATGCAACAACACCCTCAACACTGAAAAAACACCAGCAACTTCAACAACCTCAACAACGAAAAACACCAAAAATTTCAACAACAGCCTTAACATTGAAAAATACAGAAAATTCAAAAGTTATCATTGATAATAACCAACAAATTCAACAACAAACTCAATATTTATAATGACCAACAAATTCATCAAAATCAACATTGAAAAACACCAACAAATTCAACAACAACCTCAACATTGAAAATCAAAAACAAATTCAACAACAACCTCAACTTTCAAAAATATAATAAATGTTCAAAAAATAACATTGATAACAGCAACAAATTCAACAATAAACTCAACATTGAAAAACAGCAACACACTCAACTACAACCTCAACAATGAAAAAAACCAACAACTTCAACAACAACCTCAACATTCAAAAATACCAACAAATTTAACAACAACCTCAACAATTAAAAACAACAAAAAATTCAACAGAAACCTCAATATTGAAAATCATCAACAAATTCAACAACAACCTCCACTTTTAAAAGAAGAGAAAAAGTTCAAAAAAAACATTGATAACACCAACAAATTCACCGACCTCAATATTGAAAGACACCAACAAATTCAACAACAACCTCAATATTAAAAGTCACCACCAAAATCAACAACAACCTCAATGTTGAAAGACACCAACAAATTCAAAAACAACCTCTACATTGAAAAACGCCAACAAATTAAACAACAACCTCAATATTGAAAATCACCAACAAATTCAACAACCTCAACATTGAAAAACACCACTAAATTCAACAACAACCTGAACTTTGAAAAACTCCAACAAATTCAACAACAACCTCAACATTGAAAAACACCAAAAAATTCAACAACAAAAGCAACATTGAAAAATACAAAAAAGTTCAATACATAACATTGATAATGCCAATAAATTCAACAACAAACTCAATATTGAATATCACAAACAACTTCAACAATATCAACATTGAAAAACACTAATAAATTCAACAACAACCTCAGCATTGAAAAACACTAACAAATTCAACAACAACCTAAACATTGAAAAACACCAACAAATTCCACATCAACCTCAACATTGAAAAATGCAAAGAAGTTCAAAAAATAACATTGATAACACCAACAAATTCAACAAGCTCAATATTGAAAATCACCAACAAATTCAACAACAACCTCAACATTGAAAAACGTCAACAAATTCAACAACAAACTCAACTTTTAAATGTACAAAAAAGTTCAAAAAAGATCATTGATAAAACCAAAAAATTCAACAACAACCTCAATATTGAAAATCACCAACAAATTCAACAACCTCAACATTGAAAAACACCAATAAATTCAACAACAACCTGAACTTTGAAAAACTCCAACAAATTCAACAACAACCTCAACATTGAAAAACACCAAAAACATTCAACAACAACCGCAACATTGAAAAATACAAAAAAGTTCAATACATTACATTGATAATGCCAATAAATTCAACAACAAACTCAATATTGAATATCACAAACAACTTCAACATTATCAACATTGAAAAACACTAACAAATTCAACAACAATCTCAGCATTGAAAAACACTAACAAATTCAACAACAACCTAAACATTGAAAAACACCAACAAATTCAACATCAACCTCGACATTGAAAAATGCAAAGAAGTTTTAAAAATAACATTGATAACATCAACAAATTCAACAACAACCTCAATATTGAAAACCATCAACAAATGCAACAACAACCTCAACATTGAAAAATGCCAACAAATTCAACAGCAAACTCAACTTTTAAAAATACAAACAACTTCAACAACAAAAAAAATGATAACACCAACAAATTTCACAAAAAACTCAATATTGGAAATCACCAACAAATTCAACAACATTAACATTGCAAAAAACAAACAAATTAAACAACAACCTCAACATTGAAAAACGCCAACAAATTCAACAACAACCTCAACCTTGAAAAGTACAAAAAAGTTCAAAAAAGAACTTTCATAACACCAAAAAGTTCAAGAACAACCTCAATATTGAAAATCACCAACAAATTCAATAACCTCAGCATTAAAAAACACCAACAAATTCAACAATGACCTTAACTTTTAAAAATACAAGCCAGTTCAACAAAAGACATTGATAACACCAACAAATTCAACAACAACCTCAACATTGAAAAACACCAACAAATTCAAAAACAAACTCAACAATGCAAAACACCAAAAATTCAACAACAATGGCAATATTGAAAAATATAAAAAAGTTCAAAAAATAACATTGATAATGCCAACAAAATCAACAACAAACTCACTATTGAAAATCATCAACAAATTGAACAATATCAACATTGAAAATCGCCAACAAATTCAACAACAACCTCAACATTTAAAAGAAGAGAAAAAGTTCAAAAAAAACATTGATAACACCAACAAATTCAACGACCTCAATTTTGAAAAACACCAACAAATTCAACAACAACCTCAATATTGAAAGTCATCACCAAATTCAACATCAACCTCAATATTGAAAGACACCAACAAATTAAACAACAACCTCAATATTGAAAGACAAAAACAAATTCAACAACAACCTCAACATTAAAAAACACCAGCAACTTCAAGAACCTCAACACTGAAAAACACCACTAAATTCAACAACAACCTGAACTTTGAAAAACTCCAACAAATTCAACAACAACCTCAACATTGAAAAACACCAAAAAATTCAACAACAACCGCAACATTGAAAAATACAAAAAAGTTCAATACATAACATTGATAATGCCAATAAATTCAACAACAAACTCAATACTGAATATCACAAACAACTTCAACAATATCAACATTGAAAAACACAAACAAATTCAACAACAACCTCAGCATTGAAAAACACTAACAAATTCAACAACAACCTAAGCATTGAAAAACACCAACATATTCAACATCAACCTCAACATTGAAAAATGCAAAGAAGTTCAAAAAATAACATTGATAACACCAACAAATTCAACAACAAGCTCAATATTGAAAATCACCAACAAATTCAATAACAACCTCAACATTGAAAAACGTCAACAAATTCAACAACAAACTCAACTTTTAAAAATACAAACAACTTCAACAAAAAAACATTGATAACACCAACAAATTCAACAAAAATCTCAAATTGGAAGTCACCAACAAATTCAACAACATCAACATTGCAAAAAACCAACAAATTAAACAACAACCTCAACATTGAATAACAACAACAAATTCAACAACAACCTCAACATTGAAAAATGCCAACAAATTCAACAACAACCTCAACCTTGAAAAGTACAAAAAAGTTCAAAAAACAACTTTCATAACACCAAAAAATTCAAGAACAACCTCAATATTGAAAATCACCATCAAATTCAATAACATCAGCATTAAAAAACACCAACAAATTCAACAATAACCTTAACTTTTAACAATACAAGCCAGTTCAACATAGACATTGATAACACCAACAAATTCAACAACAACCTCAACAATGAAAAACTCCAACAAATTCAACAACAAACTCAACATTGAAAAAACACCAACAACTTCAACAAACTCAACAATGAAAAACACCAAAAAATTCAACAACAACGGCTATATTGAAAAATATAAAAAAGTTCAAAAAATAACATTGATAATGCCAACAAAATCAACAACAAACTCACTATTGAAAATCTTCAACAAATTGAACAATATCAACATTGAAAATCGCCAACAAATTCAACAACAACCTCAACATTTAAAAGAAGAGAAAAAGTTCAAAAAAAACATTGATAACACCAACCAATTCAACGACCTCAATTTTGAAAGACACCAACAAATTCAACAACAACCTCAATATTGAAAGTCACCACCAAATTCAACATCAACCTCAATATTGAAAGACACCAACAAATTAAACAACAACCTCAATATTGAAAGACAAAAACAAATTCAACAACAACCTCAACATTGAAAAACACCAGCAACTTCAACAACCTCAACAACGAAAAACACCAAAAAATTCAACAACAGCCTTAACATTGAAAAATACAGAAAATTCAAAAGTTATCATTGATAATAACCAACAAATTCAACAACAAACTCAATATTTATAATGACAAACAAATTCATCAAAATCAACATTGAAAAACACCAACAAATTCAACAACAACCCCAATATTGAAAAACACCACTAAATTCAACAACAACCTCAACATTGAAAATCACAAACAAATTCAACAACAAACTCAGCATTGAAAAAAACCAACAAATTCAACAACAACCTCAACTTTCAAAAATATAATAAATGTTCAAAAAATAACATTGATAACAGCAACAAATTCAACAATAAACTCAACATTGAAAAACAGCAACACACTCAACTACAACCTCAACAATGAAAAAAACCAACAACTTCAACAACAACCTCAACATTCAAAAATACCAACAAATTTAACAACAACCTCAACAATTAAAAACAACAAAAAATTCAACAGAAACCTCAATATTGAAAATCATCAACAAATTCAACAACAACCTCCACTTTTAAAAGAAGAGAAAAAGTTCAAAAAAAACATTGATAACACCAACAAATTCACCGACCTCAATATTGAAAGACACCAACAAATTCAACAACAACCTCAATATTAAAAGTCACCACCAAAATCAACAACAACCTCAATGTTGAAAGACACCAACAAATTCAAAAACAACCTCTACATTGAAAAACGCCAACAAATTAAACAACAACCTCAATATTGAAAATCACCAACAAATTCAACAACCTCAACATTGAAAAACACCACTAAATTCAACAACAACCTGAACTTTGAAAAACTCCAACAAATTCAACAACAACCTCAACATTGAAAAACACCAAAAAATTCAACAACAAAAGCAACATTGAAAAATACAAAAAAGTTCAATACATAACATTGATAATGCCAATAAATTCAACAACAAACTCAATATTGAATATCACAAACAACTTCAACAATATCAACATTGAAAAACACTAATAAATTCAACAACAACCTCAGCATTGAAAAACACTAACAAATTCAACAACAACCTAAACATTGAAAAACACCAACAAATTCCACATCAACCTCAACATTGAAAAATGCAAAGAAGTTCAAAAAATAACATTGATAACACCAACAAATTCAACAAGCTCAATATTGAAAATCACCAACAAATTCAACAACAACCTCAACATTGAAAAACGTCAACAAATTCAACAACAAACTCAACTTTTAAATGTACAAAAAAGTTCAAAAAAGATCATTGATAAAACCAAAAAATTCAACAACAACCTCAATATTGAAAATCACCAACAAATTCAACAACCTCAACATTGAAAAACACCAATAAATTCAACAACAACCTGAACTTTGAAAAACTCCAACAAATTCAACAACAACCTCAACATTGAAAAACACCAAAAACATTCAACAACAACCGCAACATTGAAAAATACAAAAAAGTTCAATACATTACATTGATAATGCCAATAAATTCAACAACAAACTCAATATTGAATATCACAAACAACTTCAACATTATCAACATTGAAAAACACTAACAAATTCAACAACAATCTCAGCATTGAAAAACACTAACAAATTCAACAACAACCTAAACATTGAAAAACACCAACAAATTCAACATCAACCTCGACATTGAAAAATGCAAAGAAGTTTTAAAAATAACATTGATAACATCAACAAATTCAACAACAACCTCAATATTGAAAACCATCAACAAATGCAACAACAACCTCAACATTGAAAAATGCCAACAAATTCAACAGCAAACTCAACTTTTAAAAATACAAACAACTTCAACAACAAAAAAAATGATAACACCAACAAATTTCACAAAAAACTCAATATTGGAAATCACCAACAAATTCAACAACATTAACATTGCAAAAAACAAACAAATTAAACAACAACCTCAACATTGAAAAACGCCAACAAATTCAACAACAACCTCAACCTTGAAAAGTACAAAAAAGTTCAAAAAAGAACTTTCATAACACCAAAAAGTTCAAGAACAACCTCAATATTGAAAATCACCAACAAATTCAATAACCTCAGCATTAAAAAACACCAACAAATTCAACAATGACCTTAACTTTTAAAAATACAAGCCAGTTCAACAAAAGACATTGATAACACCAACAAATTCAACAACAACCTCAACATTGAAAAACACCAACAAATTCAAAAACAAACTCAACAATGCAAAACACCAAAAATTCAACAACAATGGCAATATTGAAAAATATAAAAAAGTTCAAAAAATAACATTGATAATGCCAACAAAATCAACAACAAACTCACTATTGAAAATCATCAACAAATTGAACAATATCAACATTGAAAATCGCCAACAAATTCAACAACAACCTCAACATTTAAAAGAAGAGAAAAAGTTCAAAAAAAACATTGATAACACCAACAAATTCAACGACCTCAATTTTGAAAGACACCAACAAATTCAACAACAACCTCAATATTGAAAGTCATCACCAAATTCAACATCAACCTCAATATTGAAAGACACCAACAAATTAAACAACAACCTCAATATTGAAAGACAAAAACAAATTCAACAACAACCTCAACATTAAAAAACACCAGCAACTTCAAGAACCTCAACACTGAAAAACACCACTAAATTCAACAACAACCTGAACTTTGAAAAACTCCAACAAATTCAACAACAACCTCAACATTGAAAAACACCAAAAAATTCAACAACAACCGCAACATTGAAAAATACAAAAAAGTTCAATACATAACATTGATAATGCCAATAAATTCAACAACAAACTCAATACTGAATATCACAAACAACTTCAACAATATCAACATTGAAAAACACAAACAAATTCAACAACAACCTCAGCATTGAAAAACACTAACAAATTCAACAACAACCTAAACATTGAAAAACACCAACATATTCAACATCAACCTCAACATTGAAAAATGCAAAGAAGTTCAAAAAATAACATTGATAACACCAACAAATTCAACAACAAGCTCAATATTGAAAATCACCAACAAATTCAATAACAACCTCAACATTGAAAAACGTCAACAAATTCAACAACAAACTCAACTTTTAAAAATACAAACAACTTCAACAAAAAAACATTGATAACACCAACAAATTCAACAAAAATCTCAAATTGGAAGTCACCAACAAATTCAACAACATCAACATTGCAAAAAACCAACAAATTAAACAACAACCTCAACATTGAATAACAACAACAAATTCAACAACAACCTCAACATTGAAAAATGCCAACAAATTCAACAACAACCTCAACCTTGAAAAGTACAAAAAAGTTCAAAAAACAACTTTCATAACACCAAAAAATTCAAGAACAACCTCAATATTGAAAATCACCATCAAATTCAATAACATCAGCATTAAAAAACACCAACAAATTCAACAATAACCTTAACTTTTAACAATACAAGCCAGTTCAACAAAAGACATTGATAACACCAACAAATTCAACAACAACCTCAACAATGAAAAACTCCAACAAATTCAACAACAAACTCAACATTGAAAAAACACCAACAACTTCAACAAACTCAACAATGAAAAACACCAAAAAATTCAACAACAACGGCTATATTGAAAAATATAAAAAAGTTCAAAAAATAACATTGATAATGCCAACAAAATCAACAACAAACTCACTATTGAAAATCTTCAACAAATTGAACAATATCAACATTGAAAATCGCCAACAAATTCAACAACAACCTCAACATTTAAAAGAAGAGAAAAAGTTCAAAAAAAACATTGATAACACCAACCAATTCAACGACCTCAATTTTGAAAGACACCAACAAATTCAACAACAACCTCAATATTGAAAGTCACCACCAAATTCAACATCAACCTCAATATTGAAAGACACCAACAAATTAAACAACAACCTCAATATTGAAAGACAAAAACAAATTCAACAACAACCTCAACATTGAAAAACACCAGCAACTTCAACAACCTCAACAACGAAAAACACCAAAAAATTCAACAACATCCTTAACATTGAAAAATACAGAAAATTCAAAAGTTATCATTGATAATAACCAACAAATTCAACAACAAACTCAATATTTATAATGACAAACAAATTCATCAAAATCAACATTGAAAAACACCAACAAATTCAACAACAACCCCAATATTGAAAAACACCACTAAATTCAACAACAACCTCAACATTGAAAATCACAAACAAATTCAACAACAACCTCAGCATTGAAAAAAACCAACAAATTCAACAACAACCTCAACTTTCAAAAATATAATAAATGTTCAAAAAATAACATTGATAACAGCAACAAATTCAACAATAAACTCAACCTTGAAAAACAGCAACACATTCAACTACAACCTCAACAATGAAAAACACCAACAAATTCAACAACAACCTCAACATTCAAAAATACCAACAAATTTAACAACAACCTCAACAATTAAAAACAACAAAAAATTCAACAGAAACCTCAATATTGAAAATCATCAACAAATTCAACAACAACCTCCACTTTTAAAAGAAGAGAAAAAGTTCAAAAAAAACATTGATAACACCAACAAATTCACCGACCTCAATATTGAAAGACACCAACAAATTCAACAACAACCTCAATATTAAAAGTCACCACCAAAATCAACAACAACCTCAATGTTGAAAGACACCACCAAATTCAAAAACAACCTCAACATTGAAAAACGCCAACAAATTAAACAACAACCTCAATATTGAAAATCACCAACAAATTCAACAACCTCAACATTGAAAAACACCAATAAATTCAACAACAACCTGAACTTTGAAAAACTCCAACAAATTCAACAACAACCTCAACATTGAAAAACACCAAAAAAATTCAACAACAACCACAACATTCAAAAATACAAAAAGGTTCAATACATAACATTGATAATGCCAATAAATTCAACAACAAACTCAATATTGAATATCACAAACAACTTCAACAATATCAACATTGAAAAACACAAACAAATTCAACAACAACCTCAGCATTGAAAAACACTAACAAATTCAACAACAACCTAAACATTGAACAACACCAACAAATTCAACATCAACCTCAACATTGAAAAAAGCAAAGGAGTTCAAAAAATAACATTGATAACATCAACAAATTCAACAACAACCTCAATATTGAAAAACATCAACAAATGCAACAACAACCTCAACATTGAAAAACGCCAACCAATTCAACAGCAAAGTCAACTTTTAAAAATTCAAACAACTTCAACAAAAAAAAAATGATAACACCAACAAATTTAACAAAAAACTCAATATTGGAAATCATCAACAAATTCAACAACATCAACATTGCAAAAAATCAACAAATTCAACAACAACTTCAACATTGAAAAACAACAATAAATTCAACAACAACCACAGCATTGAAAAACACCAACAAATTCAACAACAACCATCAACATTGAAAAACACCAACAAATTCAACAACAACCTCAACATTGAAAAATACAAAAAAGATCAAAAAATAACGTTGATAACACCAACAAATTCAACAACAACCTCAATTTTGAAAATCACTAACAAATTCAACAACATCACCATTGAAAAACACCAACAAATTCAACAAGCTCAACTTTCAAAAATACAATGAAGTTCAAAAAATAACATTGATAACAGCAACAAATTCAACAACAACCTCAACATTGACAAACACCAACAAATTCAACTACTTCTTTGATAAATACAAAAAAGTTCAAAAAAGAACATTGATAACAGCAACAAATTCAATAAGAACCTTAATATTCAATGACACCAACAAATTCAACACCAACTCAACATTGAAAAACACCACCAAATTCAACAATAACCTCATATTGAGAGACACCAACAATTTCAACAACATCCTCAACATTGAAAAACCGCAACAACTTCAACAACCTCTACAATGAAAAGCACCAAAAAATTAAAACAACAACCTCAACTTTGAAAAATACAAAAACGTTCAAAAAATAACATTAATAACACCAACAAATTCAACAAAAAAATCAACATTGAAAAACACCAACAAATTCAACAACAACCTCAACATTGAAAAACACCAATAAATTCATCAACAACCTCAACTTTGAAAAACACCAGCAAATTCAACAACAAGCTCAACATTGAAAAAAACCAACAAATTCGACAACAACCTCAACTTTCAAAACTATAATAAATGTTCAAAAAATAACATTGATAACAGCAACAAATTCAACAACAACCTCAACGTTGAAAAACATCAACAACTTCAACTACTACCTCAACAATGAAAAAAAACAACAACCTCAACATTCAAAAATACCAACAAATTCAACAACAAACTCAACAATGAATAACACCAATAAATTCAACAACGTCAACATTGAAAAACACCAACAAAATCAACCCGAACCTCAAAATTGAAAAATACAAAAAAGTTCCAAAAATAACATTGATAACAGCAACAAATTCAACAACAACCTCAATATTGAAAAATAAGAACAAATTCAATAACCTCAACATTGAAAAATAATTAAAAAATTCAACAAACTCAACATTGAAAAATACAAAAAAGTCCAAAAAATAACATTGATAACAGCAACAAATTCAACAACAACCTCAACATTGAAAATCAGCAACAAATTCAACTACAACCTCAACAATGAAAAACACCAACAAATTCAACAACAACCTCAACATTCAAAAATATCAACAAATTTAACAACAACCTCAACAATTAAAAACAAAAAATTCAACAGAAACCTCAATATTGAAAATCATCAACAAATTCAACAACAACCTCCACTTTTAAAAGAAGAGAAAAAGTTCAAAAAAAACATTGATAACACCAACGAATTCACCGATCTCAATATTGAAAGACACCAACAAATTCAACAACAACCTCAATATTAAAAGTCACCACCAAAATCAACAACAACCTCAATGTTGAAAGACACCAACAAATTCAAAAACAACCTCAACATTGAAAAACGCCAACAAATTCAACAACAACCTCTACTTTTAAATGTACAAAAAACTTCAAAAAAGATCATTGATAAAACCAAAAAATTCAACAACAACCTCAATATTGAAAATCACCAACAAATTCAACAACCTCAACATTGAAAAACACCAATAAATTCAACAACAACCTGAACTTTGAAAAACACCAAAAAATTCAACAATAACCGCAACATTGAAAAATACAAAAAAGTTCAATACATAACATTGATAATGCCAATAAATTCAACAACAAATTCAATATTGAATATCACAAACAACTTCAACAATATCAACATTGAAAAACACAAACAAATTCAACAACAACCTCAGCATTGCAAAACACTAACAAATTCAACAACAACCTAAACATTGAAAAAAACCAACAAATTCCACATCAACCTCAACATTGAAAAATGCAAAGAAGTTCAAAAAATAACATTGATAACAGCAACAAATTCAACAACAACCTCAACGTTGAAAAACATCAACAACTTCAACTACTACCTCAACAATGAAAAAAAACAACAACCTCAACATTCAAAAATACCAACAAATTCAACAACAAACTCAACAATGAATAACACCAATAAATTCAACAACGTCAACATTGAAAAACACCAACAAAATCAACCCGAACCTCAAAATTGAAAAATACAAAAAAGTTCCAAAAATAACATTGATAACAGCAACAAATTCAACAACAACCTCAATATTGAAAAATAAGAACAAATTCAATAACCTCAACATTGAAAAATAATTAAAAAATTCAACAAACTCAACATTGAAAAATACAAAAAAGTCCAAAAAATAACATTGATAACAGCAACAAATTCAACAACAACCTCAACATTGAAAATCAGCAACAAATTCAACTACAACCTCAACAATGAAAAACACCAACAAATTCAACAACAACCTCAACATTCAAAAATATCAACAAATTTAACAACAACCTCAACAATTAAAAACAAAAAATTCAACAGAAACCTCAATATTGAAAATCATCAACAAATTCAACAACAACCTCCACTTTTAAAAGAAGAGAAAAAGTTCAAAAAAAACATTGATAACACCAACGAATTCACCGATCTCAATATTGAAAGACACCAACAAATTCAACAACAACCTCAATATTAAAAGTCACCACCAAAATCAACAACAACCTCAATGTTGAAAGACACCAACAAATTCAAAAACAACCTCAACATTGAAAAACGCCAACAAATTCAACAACAACCTCTACTTTTAAATGTACAAAAAAGTTCAAAAAAGATCATTGATAAAACCAAAAAATTCAACAACAACCTCAATATTGAAAATCACCAACAAATTCAACAACCTCAACATTGAAAAACACCAATAAATTCAACAACAACCTGAACTTTGAAAAACACCAAAAAATTCAACAATAACCGCAACATTGAAAAATACAAAAAAGTTCAATACATAACATTGATAATGCCAATAAATTCAACAACAAACTCAATATTGAATATCACAAACAACTTCAACAATATCAACATTGAAAAACACAAACAAATTCAACAACAACCTCAGCATTGCAAAACACTAACAAATTCAACAACAACCTAAACATTGAAAAAAACCAACAAATTCCACATCAACCTCAACATTGAAAAATGCAAAGAAGTTCAAAAAATAACATTGATAACATCAACAAATTCAACAACAACCTCAATATTGAAAACCATCAACAAATGCAACAACAACCTCAACATTGAAAAATGCCAACAAATTCATAAGCAAACTCAACTTTTAAAAATACAAACAACTTCAACAAAAAAAAAATGATAACACCAACAAGTTTAACAAAAAACTCAATATTGGAAATCACCAACAAATTCAACAACATCAACATTGCAAAAAATCAACAAATTCAACAACATCCTCAACATCGAAAAACCGCAACAACTTCAACAACCTCTACAATGAAAAGCACCAAAAAATTAAAACAACAACCTAAACTTTGAAAAACACCATCAAATTCAACTACATCATCAACAATGAAAAAGACAAACAAATTCATCAACAACCTCAACATTCAAAAATACCAACCAATTCAACAACAACCTCAACAATGAAAAACACAAACAAATTCAACAACAACCTCAATGTTGAAAGACATCAACAAATTCAAGAACAACCTCAACGTTCAAAATTACCAACAAATACAACAACATCCTCAACATTGTAAAACGCCAACAAATTCAACAACAACCTCAATATTGAAAATCACCAACAAAATCAACAAAATCAACATTGAAAAACACCAACAAATTCAACAACAACCTCAACTTTTAAAGAATAGAAAAAGTTCAAAAAAAACATTGATAACACAAACAAATTCAACAACAACCTCAACATTGTAAAATGCAAACAAATTCAACAACAACCTCAACATTGAAAAACACCAACAAATTCAACAACAACCTCAACATTGAAAAACACCAAAATAATTCAACAACAACCTCAATATTGATAGTCACCAACAAATTCAACAACAACATGAACATTGAAAAACACCAGCAAATTCAACAACAACCTCAATATTGAAAGACACTAACAAATTCAACAACAACCTCAACATTGAAAATCACCCAACAAATTCAACAACTTCTTCAAAATTGAAAAAACCATCAAATTCAACTACAACCACAACAATGAAAAACACCAACAAATTCAACAACAACCTCAACAATGAAAAACAACAACAAATTCAACAACAACCGCAACATTGAAAAACACCAACAAATTCAACAACAACCTCAACAATGAAAAACACCAACAAATTCAACAACAACCTCAACATTGAAAATCACCCAACAAATTCAACAACTTTTTCAAAATTGAAAAAACCATCAAATTCAACTACAACCTCAACAATGAAAAACACCAAAAAATTCAACAACAACCGCAACATTGAAAAACACCAAAAAATTCAACAACAACCGCAACATTGAAAAACACCAACAAATTCAACAACAACCTCAACAATGAAAAACACCAACAACTTCAACAACAACCTCAGCTTTTAAAAGAAGAGAAAAGGTTCAAAAAAAACGTTGATAACACCAACAAATTCAACAACAACCTCAACAATGAAAAACACCAACAAATTCAACAACAAGCTCAATATTGAAAGACTTCAACAAATTCAACAACAACCTCAACATTCAAAATCACCAACAAATTCAACTACATCCATAATGAAAATTACCAAGCAATTCAACAATAACGTCAACATTGTAAAACGCCAACAAATTCAACAACAACTTCAACATTGAAAAACACCAACAAATTCAACAACAACCTCAACATTTAAAAGAAGAGAAAAAGTTCAAAAAAGACTTTGATAACACCAACAAATTCAACATCATCCCCAGTATTGAAAGTCACCAACAAATTCAACAACAACATCAACATTGAAAAACGCCAATAAATTCAACAAGAACCTCAATATTGAAAATCACCAACAAATTCAACAACAACTTCAACATTTAAAAAAAAACAACAAATTCAACAAGAACCTCAATATTGAAAATCACCAACAAATTCAACAACAACTTTAACATTTAAAAAAAACCAACAAATTCAACTACATTCTCAACAATTAAAAACACCAAAAAATTCAACAGAAACCTCAATATTGAAAATCATCAACAAATTCAACAACAACCTCCACTTTTAAAAGAAGAGAAAATGTTAAAAATAAACATTGATAACACCAACAAATTCATCGACCTCAATATTGAAAGACATCAACAAATTCAACAAAAACCTCAATATTAAAAGTCAACACCAAAATCAACAACAACCTCAAAGTTGAAAGACATCAACAAATTCAAAAACAACCTCAACATTGAAAAACGCCAACAAATTCAACAACAACCTCAACCTTTAAATGTACAAAAAAGTTCAAAAAAGATCATTGATAAAACCAAAAAATTCAACAACAACCTCAATATTGAAAATCACCAACAAATTCAACAACCTCAACATTGAAAAACACCAATAAATTCAACAACAACCTGAACTTTGAAAAACTCCAACAAATTCAACAACAACCTCAACATTGAAAAACACCAAAAAAATTCAACAACAACCACAACATTGAAAAATACAAAAAAGTTCAATACATAATTGATAATGCCAATAAATTCAACAACAAACTCAATACTGAATATCACAAACAACTTCAACAATATCAACATTGAAAAACACAAACAAATTCAACAACAACCTCAGCATTGAAAAACACTAACAAATTCAACAACAACCTAAACATTGAAAAACACCAACATATTCAACATCAACCTCAACATTGAAAAATGCAAAGAAGTTCAAAAAATAACATTGATAACACCAACAAATTCAACAACAAGCTCAATATTGAAAATCACCAACAAATTCAATAACAACCTCAACATTGAAAAACGTCAACAAATTCAACAACAAACTCAACTTTTAAAAATACAAACAACTTCAACAAAAAAACATTGATAACACCAACAAATTCAACAAAAATCTCAATATTGGAAGTCACCAACAAATTCAACAACATCAACATTGCAAAAAACCAACAAATTAAACAACAACCTCAACATTGAATAACAACAGCAAATTCAACAACAACCTCAACATTGAAAAACGCCAACAAATTCAACAACAACATCAACCGTGAAAAGTACAAAAAAGTACAAAAAACAACTTTCATAACACCAAAAAATTCAAAAACAACCTCAATATTGAAAATCACCAACAAATTCAATAACATCAGCATTAAAAAACACCAACAAATTCAACAATAACATTAACTTTTAACAATACAAGCCAGTTCAACAAAAGACATTGATAACACCAACAAATTCAACAACAACTTCAACAATGAAAAACTCCAACAAATTCAACAACAACCTCAACATTGAAAAACACCAACAAATTCAAAAACAAAATCAACATTGAAAAAACACCAACAACTTCAACAAACTCAACAATGCAAAACAACAAAAAATTCAACAGCAACGGCAATATTGAAAAATATAAAAAAATTCAAAAAATAACATTGATAATGCCAACAAAATCAACAACAAACTCACTATTGAAAATCATCAACAAATTGAACAATATCAACATTGAAAATCGCCAACAAATTCAACAACAACCTCAACATTTAAAAGAAGAGAAAAAGTTCAAAAAAAACATTGATAACACCAACCAATTCAACGACCTCAATTTTGAAAGACACCAACAAATTCAACAACAACCTCAATATTGAAAGTCATCACCAAATTCAACATCAACCTCAATATTGAAAGACACCAACAAATTAAACAACAACCTCAATATTGAAAGACAAAAACAAATTCAACAACAACCTCAACATTGAAAAACACCAGCAACTTCAACAACCTCAACAACGAAAAACACCAAAAATTTCAACAACAGCCTTAACATTGAAAAATACAGAAAATTCAAAAGTTATCATTGATAATAACCAACAAATTCAACAACAAACTCAATATTTATAATGACCAACAAATTCATCAAAATCAACATTGAAAAACACCAACAAATTCAACAACAACCCCAATATTGAAAAACACCACTAAATTCAACAACAACCTCAACATTGAAAATCACAAACAAATTCAACAACAACCTCAGCATTGAAAAAAAGCAACAAATTCAACAACAACCTCAACTTTCAAAAATATAATAAATGTTCAAAAAATAACATTGATAACAGCAACAAATTCAACAATAAACTCAACATGGAAAAACAGCAAGACATTCAACTACAACCTCAACAATGAAAAACACCAACAAATTCAACAACAACCTCAACATTCAAAAATATCAACAAATTTAACAACAACCTCAACAATTAAAAACAACAAAAAATTCAACAGAAACCTCAATATTGAAAATCATCAACAAATTCAACAACAACCTCCACTTTTAAAAGAAGAGAAAAAGTTCAAAAAAAACATTGATAACACCAACAAATTCACCGACCTCAATATTGAAAGACACCAACAAATTCAACAACAACCTCAATATTAAAAGTCACCACCAAAATCAACAACAACCTCAATGTTGAAAGACACCAACAAATTCAAAAACAACCTCAACATTGAAAAACGCCAACAAATTCAACAACAACCTCAATATTGAAAATCACCAACAAATTCAACAACCTCAACATTGAAAAACACCACTAAATTCAACAACAACCTGAACTTTGAAAAACTCCAACAAATTCAACAACAACCTCAACATTGAAAAACACCAAAAAATTCAACAACAACCGCAACATTGAAAAACACCAAAAAATTCAACAACAACCGCAACATTGAAAAATATAAAAAAGTTCAATACATAACATTGATAATGCCAATAAATTCAACAACAAACTCAATATTGAATATCACAAACAACTTCAACAATATCAACATTGAAAAAAATTAATAAATTCAACAACAACCTCAGCATTGAAAAACACTAACAAACTCAACAACAACCTAAACATTGAAAAACACCAACAAATTCAACATCAACCTCAACATTGAAAAAAGCAAAGGAGTTCAAAAAATAACATTGATAACATCAACAAATTCAACAACAACCTCAATATTGAAAAACATCAACAAATGCAACAACAACCTCAACATTGAAAAACGCCAACAAATTCAACAGCAAAGTCAACTTTTAAAAATACAAACAACTTCAACAAACAAAAAATGATAACACCAACAAATTCAACAACAACCTCAATATTGAAAAACATCAACAAATTCAAAAACAACCTCAACAATGAAAAACACCAACAAATTCAACAACAACCATCAACATTGAAAAACGCCAACAAATTCAACAACAACCTCAACATTGAAAAATACAAAAAAGATCAAAAAATAACGTTGATAACACCAACAAATTTAACAAAAAACTCAATGTTGGAAATCATCAACAAATTCAACAACATCAACATTGCAAAAAATCAACAAATTCAACAACAACTTCAACATTGAAAAACAACAATAAATTCAACAACAACCACAGCATTGAAAAACACCAACAAATTCAACAACAACCATCAACATTGAAAAACACCAACAAATTCAACAACAACCTCAACATTGAAAAATACAAAAAAGATCAAAAAATAACGTTGATAACACCAACAAATTCAACAACAACCTCAATTTTGAAAATCACTAACAAATTCAACAACATCACCATTGAAAAACACCAACAAATTCAACAAGCTCAACTTTCAAAAATACAATGAAGTTCAAAAAATAACATTGATAACAGCAACAAATTCAACAACAACCTCAACATTGACAAACACCAACAAATTCAACTACTTCTTTGATAAATACAAAAAAGAACATTGATAACAGCAACAAATTCAATAAGAACCTTAATATTCAATGACACCAACAAATTCAACACCAACTCAACATTGAAAAACACCACCAAATTCAACAATAACCTCATATTGAGAGACACCAACAATTTCAACAACATCCTCAACATTGAAAAACCGCAACAACTTCAACAACCTCTACAATGAAAAGCACCAAAAAATTAAAACAACAACCTCAACTTTGAAAAATACAAAAACGTTCAAAAAATAACATTAATAACACCAACAAATTCAACAACAAAATCAACATTGAAAAACACCAACAAATTCAACAACAACCTCAACATTGAAAAACACCAATAAATTCATCAACAACCTCAACTTTGAAAAACACCAGCAAATTCAACAACAAGCTCAACATTGAAAAAAACCAACAAATTCGACAACAACCTCAACTTTCAAAACTATAATAAATGTTCAAAAAATAACATTGATAACAGCAACAAATTCAACAACAACCTCAACGTTGAAAAACATCAACAACTTCAACTACTACCTCAACAATGAAAAAAAACAACAACCTCAACATTCAAAAATACCAACAAATTCAACAACAAACTCAACAATGAATAACACCAATAAATTCAACAACGTCAACATTGAAAAACACCAACAAAATCAACCCGAACCTCAAAATTGAAAAATACAAAAAAGTTCCAAAAATAACATTGATAACAGCAACAAATTCAACAACAACCTCAATATTGAAAAATAAGAACAAATTCAATAACCTCAACATTGAAAAATAATTAAAAAATTCAACAAACTCAACATTGAAAAATACAAAAAAGTCCAAAAAATAACATTGATAACAGCAACAAATTCAACAACAACCTCAACATTGAAAATCAGCAACAAATTCAACTACAACCTCAACAATGAAAAACACCAACAAATTCAACAACAACCTCAACATTCAAAAAATCAACAAATTTAACAACAACCTCAACAATTAAAAACAACAAAAAATTCAACAGAAACCTCAATATTGAAAATCATCAACAAATTCAACAACAACCTCCACTTTTAAAAGAAGAGAAAAAGTTCAAAAAAAACATTGATAACACCAACGAATTCACCGATCTCAATATTGAAAGACACCAACAAATTCAACAACAACCTCAATATTAAAAGTCACCACCAAAATCAACAACAACCTCAATGTTGAAAGACACCAACAAATTCAAAAACAACCTCAACATTGAAAAACGCCAACAAATTCAACAACAACCTCTACTTTTAAATGTACAAAAAAGTTCAAAAAAGATCATTGATAAAACCAAAAAATTCAACAACAACCTCAATATTGAAAATCACCAACAAATTCAACAACCTCAACATTGAAAAACACCAATAAATTCAACAACAACCTGAACTTTGAAAAACACCAAAAAATTCAACAACAACCGCAACATTGAAAAATACAAAAAAGTTCAATACATAACATTGATAATGCCAATAAATTCAACAAACTCAATATTGAATATCACAAACAACTTCAACAATATCAACATTGAAAAACACAAACAAATTCAACAACAACCTCAGCATTGCAAAACACTAACAAATTCAACAACAACCTAAACATTGAAAAAAACAAACAAATTCCACATCAACCTCAACATTGAAAAATGCAAAGAAGTTCAAAAAATAACATTGATAACATCAACAAATTCAACAACAACCTCAATATTGAAAACCATCAACAAATGCAACAACATCCTCAACATCGAAAAACCGCAACAACTTCAACAACCTCTACAATGAAAAGCACTAAAAAATTAAAACAAAAACCTAAACTTTGAAAAACACCATCAAATTCAACTACATCATCAACAATGAAAAAGACAAACAAATTCATCAACAACCTCAACATTCAAAAATACCAACCAATTCAACAACAACCTCAACAATGAAAAACACAAACAAATTCATCAACAACCTCAATGTTGAAAGACATCAACAAATTCAAGAACAACCTCAACGTTCAAAATTACCAACAAATACAACAACATCCTCAACATTGTAAAACGCCAAAAAATTCAACAACAGCCTCAATATTGAAAATCACCAACAAAATCAACAAAATCAACATTGAAAAACACCAACAAATTCAACAACAACCTCAACTTTTAAAGAATAGAAAAAGTTCAAAAAAAACATTGATAACACAAACAAATTCAACAACAACCTCAACATTGTAAAATGCAAACAAATTCAACAACAACCTCAACATTGAAAAACACCAACAAATTCAACAACAACCTCAACATTGAAAAACACCAAAATAATTCAACAACAACCTCAATATTGATAGTCACCAACAAATTCAACAACAACATGAACATTGAAAAACACCAGCAAATTCAACAACAACCTCAATATTGAAAGACACTAACAAATTCAACAACAACCTCAACATTGAAAATCACCCAACAAATTCAACAACTTCTTAAAAATTGAAAAAACCATCAAATTCAACTACAACCTCAACAATGAAAAACACCAAAAAATTCAACAACAACCGCAACATTGAAAAACACCAAAAAATTCAACAACAACCTCAACAATGAAAAACACCAACAACTTCAACAACAACCTCAGCTTTTAAAAGAAAAGAAAAAGTTCAAAAAAAACGTTGATAACACCAACAAATTCAACAACAACCTCAACAATGAAAAACACCAACAAATTCAACAACAAGCTCAATATTGAAAGACTTCAACAAATTCAACAACAACCTCAACATTCAAAATCACCAACAAATTCAACTACATCCATAATGAAAATTACCAAGCAATTCAACAATAACGTCAACATTGTAAAACGCCAACAAATTCAACAACAACTTCAACATTGAAAAACACCAACAAATTCAACAACAACCTCAACATTTAAAAGAAGAGAAAAAGTTCAAAAAAGACTTTGATAACACCAACAAATTCAACATCATCCCCAGTATTGAAAGTCACCAACAAATTCAACAACAACATCAACATTGAAAAACGCCAATAAATTCAACAAGAACCTCAATATTGAAAATCACCAACAAATTCAACAACAACCTCAACATTTAAAAAAAACCAACAAATTCAACAAGAACCTCAATATTGAAAATCACCAACAAATTCAACAACAACTTCAACATTTAAAAAAAACCAACAAATTCAACTACATTCTCAACAATTAAAAACACCAAAAAATTCAACAACAACCGCAACAGTGAAAAACACCAACAAATTCATCAACAAACTCAACAATGAAAAACACCAACAAATTCAACAACAACCTCAAATTTGAAAAACACCAACAACTTCAGCAACCTCAACAATGAAAAACACCAGAAAAATAACAACCGCAACATTGAAAAATACAAAAAAGTTCAAAAAATAACATTGAAAACACCAACATATTCAACATGAAACACAACATTGAAAATTAACAACAAATTCAACAACTTCAATATTGAAAATCACCAACAAATTCAACAACAACCTCAACATTGAAAGACACCAACAAATTCAACAACAACCTGAACATTGAAAATCACACAACAAATTCAACAACTTCTTCAAAATTGAAAAAACCATCAAATTCAACTACAACCTCAACAATGAAAAACACGGACAAATTCTACAACAACCTCAACATTGAAAATCATCAATAAATTTAACAACAACCTCAACATTGAAAAACAACGACAAATTCAGCAAAAATCTCAATATTAAAAAAAAACCAACAAATTCAACAAAAAGCTCAACTTTCAAAAATACAATAAATGTTCAAAAAATAACATTGATAACAGCAACAAATTCAACAACAACCTCAACATTGAAAAACACCATCAAATTCAACTACATCTTCAACAATGAAAAAGACAAACAAATTCAACAACAACCTCAACATTCAAAAATACCAACCAATTCAACAACAACCTCAACAATGAAAAACACAAACAAATTCAACAACAACCTCAATGTTGAAAGACATCAACAAATTCAAGAACAACCTCAACGTTCAAAATTGCCAACAAATACAACAACATCCTCAACATTGTAAAATGCCAACAAATTCAACAACAACCTCAACATTGAAAAACACCAACAAATTCAACAACAACCTCATCATTGAAAAACGCCAAAATAATTCAACAACAACCTCAATATTGAAAGACACCAACAAATTCAACAATAACCTCAACATTGAAAATCACAAAACAAATTCAACAAATTCTTCAAAATTGAAAAAACCATCAAATTCAACTACAACCTCAACAATGAAAAACACCAAAAAATTCAACAACAACCGCAACATTGAAAAACACCAACAAATTCAACAACAACCTCAACAATGAAAAACACCAACAAATTCAACAACAACCTGAACATTGAAAAACACCAACAACTTCAACAACAACCTCAGCTTTTAAAAGAAGAGAAAAAGTTCAAAAAAAACATTGATAACACCAACAAATTCAACAACAACCTCAACAATGAAAAACACCAAGAAATTCAACAACAAGCTCAATATTGAAAAAAACCAACAAATTCAACAACAACCTCAACATTCAAAATTACCAACAAATTCAACAACATCCATAGTGAAAATTACCAAACAATTCAACAATAACGTCAACATTGTAAAACGCCAAAAAATTCAACAACAACCTCAACAATGAAAAACACCAAAAAATTCAACAACAACCGCAACATTGAAAAACACCAACAAATTCAACAACAACCTCAACAATGAAAAACACCAACAAATTCAACAACAACCTGAACATTGAAAAACACCAACAACTTCAACAACAACCTCAGCTTTTAAAAGAAGAGAAAAAGTTCAAAAAAAACATTGATAACACCAACAAATTCAACAACAACCTCAACAATGAAAAACACCAAGAAATTCAACAACAAGCTCAATATTGAAAAAAACCAACAAATTCAACAACAACCTCAACATTCAAAATTACCAACAAATTCAACAACATCCATAGTGAAAATTACCAAGCAATTCAACAATAACGTCAACATTGTAAAAAGCCAACAAATTCAACAACAACCTCAACATTGAAAAACACCAACAAATTCAACAACAACCTCAACATTTAAAAGAAGAGAAAAAGTTCAAAAAAAACTTTGATAACACCAACAAATTCAACATCATCCCCAGTATTGAAAGTCACCAACAAATTCAACAACAACATCAACATTGAAAAACACCAGCAAATTCAACAACAAGCTCAATATTGAAAATCACACAACAAATTCAATAACTTCAATATTGAAAATCACCAACAAATTCAACAACAACCTCAACATTGAAAAACGCCAATAAATTCAACAACAAGCTCAATATTGAAAATCACCATCAAATTCAACAACAACTTCAACATTTAAAAAAAAACAACAAATTCAACTACATTCTCAACAATTAAAAACACCAACAAATTCAACAACAACCTCAACATTGAAAAACACCAACAACTTCAGCAACCTCAACAATGAAAAACACCAGAAAAATAACAACCGCAACATTGAAAAATACAAAAAAGATCAATAAATAACATTGATAACGCCAACAAATTCAACAAGAACCTCAACGTTGAAAAATACAAAAAAGTTCAAAAAATAACATTGATAACACCAACATATTCAACATGAAACTCAACTTTGAAATTTAACAACAAATTCAACAACAACCTCAAAATTGAAAATCACCAACAAATTCACCAAATTACACATTGAAAAACACGAACAAATTCTACAACAACCTCAACATTGAAAATCATCAATAAATTCAACAACAACCTCAACATAGAAAAACACCGACAAATTCAAGAAATATCTCAATATTAAAAAAAACCAACAAATTCAACAAAAAGCTCAACTTTCAAAAATACAATAAATGTTCAAAAAATAACATTGATAACAGCAACAAATTCAACAACAACATCAACATTGAAAAACACCAGCAAATTCAACAACAACCTCAATATTGAAAGACACCAACAAATTCAACAACAACCTCAACATTGAAAATCACCCAACAAATTCAACAACTTCTTCAAAATTGAAAAAACCATCAAATTCAACTACAACCTCAACTATGAAAAACACCAAAAAATTCAACAACAACCGCAACATTGAAAAACACACGACAAATTCAACAACAACCTGAACATTGAAAAACACCAACAACTTCAACAACCTCAACAAAGAAAAACACATGAAAAATCAACAACCGCAGCATTGAAAAATACAGAAAAGTTCAAAAAATAACATTGATAACACAAAAAAATTCAACAACAAGCTCAATATTGAAAATCAACAATAAATTCACAACCTCAACATTGTAAAACACGAACAAATTGAACAACAACCTCAACATTGAAAAAAACCTACAATTTCAACAAAAACCTCAACTTTCAAAAATACAATAAATGTTCAAAAAATAACATTGATAACAGCAACAAATTCAACAACAACATCAACATTCAAAAATACCAACCAATTCAACAACAACCTCAACAATGAAAAACACCAAAAAATTCAACAACAACCTCAATATTGAAAGACATCAACAAATTCAAGAACAACCTCAACATTCACAATTACCAACAAATTCAACAACATCCTCAATATTGAAAATCACCAACAAATTCAACAAAATCAACATTGAAAAACACCAACCAATTCAACAACAACCTCAACAATGAAAAACACCAACAAATTCAACAACAACCTCAATATTGAAAGGCATCAACAAATTCAAGAACAACCACAACATTCAAAATTACCAACAAATTCAACAACATCCTCAGTATTTAAAATCACCAACAAATTCAACAAAATCAACATTGAAAAACAGCATCAAATTCAACTACAACCTCAACAATGAAAAAGACAAACAAATTCAACAACAACCTCAACATTCAAAAATACCAAACAATTCAACAACAAGCTCAACAATGAAAAACACAAACAAATTCAACAACATCCTCAACGTTGAAAGACATCAACAAATTCAAGAACAACCTCAACGTTCAAAATTAACAACAAATTCAACAACATCCTCAACATTGTAAAACGCCAACAAATTCAACAACAACCTCAATATTGAAAATCACCAACAAATTCAACAAAATCAACATTGAAAAACACCAACAAATTTAACAACAACCTCAACTTTTAAAGAATAGAAAAAGTTCAAAAAATACATTGATAACACAAATAAATTCAACAACAACCTCAACATTGTAAAACGCAAACAAATTCAACAACAACCTCAACATTGAAAAACACCAACAAATTCAACAACAACCTCAACATTGAAAAACGCCAAAATAATTCAACAACAACCTCAATATTGAAAGTCACCAACAAATTCAACAACAACATGAACATTGAAAAACACCAGCAAATTCAACAACCTCAATATTGAAAGACACCAAAAAATTCAACAACAACCTCCACATTCAAAATCACCCAACAAATTCAACAACTTCTTCAAAATTGAAAAAAACATCAAATTCAACTACAACCTCAACAATGAAAAACACCAAAAAATTCAACAACAACCGCAACATTGAAAAACACCAACAAATTCAACAACAACCTCAACAATGAAAAACACCAACAAATTCAACAACAACCTGAACTTTGAAAAACACCAACAACTTCAACAACCTCAACAAAGAAAAACACATGAAAAATCAACAACCGCAACATTGAAAAATACAAAAAAGTTCAAAAAATAACATTAACAACACCAACAAATTCAACACAACCTCAACATTGAAAAATACAAAAAATTTCAAATAATAACATTGATAACACAAACAAATTCAACAACAAGCTCAATATTGAAAATCAACAATAAATTCAACAAGCTCAACATTGAAAAACACGAACAAATTCAAAAAAAACCTCAACATTGAAAAAAATCTACAATTTCAACAATATGCTCAACATTGAAAAACACCAACAAATTCAACATCAACCTCAATATTGAAAGACACCAACAAACTCAAAAACAACCTCAACATTGAAAATCACCCAACAAATTCAACAACTTCAATACTGAAAATCACCAACAAATTCAACAACCACCTGATCATTGAAAAACACCGACAAATTCAACAAAAATCTCAACCTTGAAAAAAACCAACAAATTCAACAAAAAGCTCAACTTTCAAAAATACAATAAATGTTCAAAAAATAACATTGATAACAGCAACAAATTCAACAACAACCTCAACATTGAAAAACACCAACAAATTCAACAACAACCTCAACATTCAAAAATACCAACCAATTCAACAACAACCTCAACAGTGAAAAACACCAACAAATTCAACAACATCCTCAATATTGAAAGACATCAACAAATACAAGAACAACCTCAACATTCAAAATTACCAACAAATTCAACAACATCCTCAATATTGAAAATCATCAACAAATTCAACAAAATCAACATTGAAAAACACCAACAAATTCAACAACAACCTCAACTTTTAAAAGTATAGAAAAAGTTCAAAAAAAATATTGACAACACAAACAAATTCAACAACAACCTCAACATTGTAAAACGCCAACAAATTCAACAACATCCTCAACATTGAAAAACACCAACAACTTCAACAACAACCTCAACATTGAAAAACGCCAAAATAATTCAACAACAACCTCAATATTGAAAGTCACCAACAAATTCAACAACAACATGAACATTGAAAAACACCAGCAAATTCAACAACAACCTCAAAATTGAAAGACACCAACAAATTCAACAACAACCTCAACATTGAAAATCACCCAACAAATTCAACAACTTCTTCAACATTGAAAAAACCAACAAATTCAACTAAAACCTCAACAATGAAAAACACCAAAAAATTCAACAACAACCGCAACATTGAAAAACACCAACAAATTCAACAACAACCTGAACATTGTAAAACACCAACAACTTCAACAACCTCAACAATGAAAAACACCAGAATAATCAACAACCGCAACATTGAAAAATACAGAAAAGTTCAAAAAATAACATTGATAACACCAACCAAATTCAACAACAACATCAACGTTTTTAAAACATAAAAAAAGTTCAAAAAATAACATTGATAACACCAACAAATTCAACAGCAAACTCAAAATTGAAAATTAACAACAAATTCAACAACAACCTCAACATTGAAAAGCACCATCACCTTCAACAACAAGCTCAACATTGAAAAACACCAACAACTTCACCAACCTCAACAATGAAAAACACCAGAAAAATCAACAACCGCAACATTGAGAAGTACAAAAAAGTTCAAAAAATAATATTAATAACACCAACAAATTCAACAACAACCTCAACGTTGAAAAATACAAAAAAGTTCAAAAAATAACATTGATAACACCAACAAATTCAACAGCAAGCTCAATATTGAAAATTACCAACAAATTCAACAACAAGCTCAACGTTGAAAAACACCAACAAATTCCACAACAACCTCAACTTTTAAAAGAAGTGAAAAAGTTCAAAAAAAACATTGATAACACCAGCAAATTCAACAAAAAACTCATCAATGAAAATCACCAACAAATTCAACAACAACCTCAACATTGAAAAACAACAAAAAATTCAACAACAACTGCAAAATCGAAAAAAAATCAACAAATTCAACAACAATCTCATATTTCAAAAATAAAAATAGCTCAAAAAATAACATTACTAAAACCAACATATTCAACAACTACCTCAATATTGAAAATCACCAACAAATTCAACAAAATCAACATTTAAAAACACCAACAAATTCAACAACAACTTCAACATTGAAAAACACCAACAAATTTAACAACGATCTCCTCATTGAAAAAAATCCACAAATTCAACGACAAGCTCAATTTTCAAAAGTACAATAAGTGTTCCAAAAATAACATTGATAACAGCAACAAATTCAACAACAACCTCGACTTTGAAAAACACCAACAAATTCGACTACAACCTCAACATTGAAAAGCAGCAACAAATTCAACAACAACCTCAACATTGAAAAAGACCAGCAAAATCAACAACAACCTCAATATTGAAAATCACCAACAAATTCAACAACAACCTCTACATTGAAAAACACCAACAAATTCAACAACAACCTCAACATTTAGTAGAAGAGAAAAAGTTCGAAAAAAACATTGATAACACCAACAAATTCAACAACAACCTCAATATAGAAAGTCACCAACAAATTCAATGACAACATCAACATTGAAAAACACGAGCAAATTCAATAACAAGCTGAATATTGAAATACACCAACAATTTCAACAACAACCTCAACATTGATAATCACCCACCAAATTCAATAACTTCAATATCGAAAATCACCAACAAATTCAACAACAACCTCAACATTGAAAAACGCCAATAAATTCAACAAGAACGTCAATATTGAAAATCACCATCAAATTCAACAACAACTTCAACATTGAAAAAAACCAACAAATTTAACTATAACCTCAACAATTGAAAACACCAAAAAATTCATCAACAACCGCAACAGTGAAAAACACCAATAAATTCATCATCAACATCAACAATGAAAAACACCAACAAATTCAACAGCAACCTCAACATTGAAAAACGCCAACCAATTCAACAACAACCTCAACAATGAAAAACACCAACAAATTCAACGACAACCTCAACATTGTAAAACGCCAGCAAATTGAACAACAACCTCAGTATTGAAAAGCACCAACAAATTCAACTACAACCTCAATATTGTAAAACGCCAACAAATTCAACAACAACCTCATAATTGAAAGTCACCAACAAATTCAACAACAACATGAACATTGAAAATCACACAACAAATTCAACAACAACCGCAACATTGAAAAAGACCAACAAATGCAACAACAACCTCAACAATGAAAAACACCAACAAATTCAACAACAACCTGAACACTGTAAAACACCAACAACTTCAACAACCTCAACAATGAAAAACACCAGAATAATCAACAACCGCAACATTGAAAAATACAAAAAAGTTCAAAAAATACCATTGATAACACCAACCAAATTCAACAACAACATCAAAGTTTTTAAAATATAAAAAAAGTTCAAAAAATAACATTGATAACACCAACAAATTCAACAGCAAACTCAAAATTAACAACAAATTCAACAACAACCTAAACATCGAAAAGCACCATCACCTTCAACAACAAGCTCAACATTGAAAAACACCAACAACTTCACCAACCTCAACAATGAAAAACACGAGAAAAATCAACAACCGCAACATTGAAAAATACAAAATTTCAAAAAATAACATTGATAACACTAACAAATTCAACAGCAAGCTCAATATTGAAAATTACCAACAAATTCAACAACAACCTCAACTTTTAAAAGAAGTGAAAAAGTTCAAAAAAAACATTGATAACACCAACAAATTCAACAAAAAACTCATCAAGGAAAATCACCAACAAATTCAACAACAACCTCAACATTGAAAAACAACAAAAAATTCAACAACAACCGCAAAATCGAAAAAAATCAACAAATTCAACAACAATCTCATATTTCAAAAATAAAAATAGCTCAAAAAATAACATTACTAAAACCAACAAATTCAACAACAACCTCAACATTGTAAAACACCAACAAATTCAACAACAACCTCAATATTGAAAATCACCAACAAATTCAACTACAGCCTCAACATTGAAAAACACCAACAAATTCAACAACAACCTCCACTTTAAAAGAAGAGAAAAAGTTAAAAAAAAACACTGATAACATCATCAACTTCAACAACAACTTCAACATTGAAAAACGCCTACAAATTCAACAACAACCTCAAGATGGAAAGTCACCAACAAATTCAACAACAGCATCAACATTGGAAAACACCAGGAAATTCAACAACCTCAATATTGAAAGACACCAACAAATTCCACAACAACCTCAACAATGAACAACATCAACAAATTCAACAACAACCTGAACATTGAAGAACACCAAAAACTTCAACAACCTCAACAATGAGAAACACCAGAAAAATCAACAACCACAACATTGAAAAATACAAAAAAGTTCAAAAAATAACATTGATAACACCAACAAATTCAACAACCACCTCAACATTGAAAAACACCAACAAATTCAACAACAACCTCAACTTTTAAAAGAACAGAAAGACTTCAAATAAAACATTGATAACACCAACAAATTCAACAACAAAATCAACATTGAACAACGCCAACAAATTGGACCAGAACCTCAATATTGAAAATCAACAACAAATTCAACAACAACCTCAACAGTGAAAAAAACGAACAAATTCAACTACAACCACAACAATGAAAAACACCAAAAAATTCAACAACAACCGCAACATTGAACAATGCCAACAAATTCGACCAGAACCTCAATATTGAAAATCACCAACAAATTCAACAACAACCTCAACAATGAAAAAAACCACCAAATTCAACTACAACCTCAACAATGAAAAACACCCACAAATTCAACAACAACCTCAACATTGAATAACGCCAACAAATTCGACCAGAACCTCAACATTGAAAATCACCAACAAATTCAACAACAATCTCAACAATGAAAAAAATCAACAAATTCAACTACAACCTCAACATTGATAAACACCAACAACTTCAACAACCTAAACAATGAAAAACACCAAAAAATTAAACAACCACAACAATGAAAAATACCAACAAATTCAACAACAATCTTAACTTTTAAAAGAAGAGAAAAAGTTCTAAAAGAACATTGATAACGCCAACAATTTCAACCACAACCTCAACATTGAAAAATACAAAAAAGTTCGAAAAATAACATTGATAACACCAACAAATTCAACAACAACGTCAACATTGAAAAATACAAAAAAGTTCAAAAAATAACATTGATAACATCAACAAATTCTATGACAAACTCGATATTGAAAATCAACAACAAATTCAACAACAACCTCAACATTGAAAACCACCCAAAAATTCAGCAACAGCCTCAACTTTTAAAGACAGAGAAAAAGCTCAAAAACGAACATTGATAAAACCAACAAATTCAACAACAACCTCAATATTGAAAATCACCAACAAATTGAACAACCTCAACATTGAAAAACACAAACAAATTCTACAACAACCTTAACTTTTAAAAAAAACAAGTTCAACAAAAAACATTGATAACACCAACAAATTCAACAACAACCTCAACAGTAAAAAACACCAACAAATTCAACAACCACCTCAACATTGTAAAAGACCAACAACTTCAACAAACTCAACAATGAAAGACACCGAAAAATTCTACAACAGCAAAAATGAAAAATACCAACAGATTCAACAACAATCTCAACTTTTAAAAGAAGAGAAATAGTTTAAAAAAAGCATTGATAACACCAACAAATTCAACAACAACCTCAACAATGAAAAACACCAACAAATTCAACAACAACCTTGAAATTGAAAAACACCAACAAATTCAACAACAACCTCAATATTGAAAATCACCAACAAATTGAACAACCTCAACATTGAAAAACACCAACAAATTCAACAACAACCTTAACTTTTAAAAATACAAACAAGTTCAACAAAGAACATTGATAACACCAACAAATTCAACAACAACCTCAACAATGAAAAACACCAACAAATTCAACAACAACCACTACATTGAAAATCACCAACAAATTCAACAACAACCTCAACAATGAAAAACAACAAAAAATTCAACAACAACTTAACATTGAAAAACACCAACAAATTCAACAACAACCTTAATTTTAAAAATACAAACAATTTCAACAAAAACTTCAACAAAGAAAAACATCAACATTCAACAACAAACTCAACATTGAAAAGCAGCAATAAATTCAACAACAACCTCAACAATGAAAAACACCAACAAATACAACAACATCAGTATTGAATATCATCAACCATTTCAACAACAACCTCAACATTGAAAAATACCAACAAATTCAACAACAACATCAACTTGGAAAACACAGAAACGTTCGAAAAATAACATTGATAATACCAACAAATGCAACAACAACCTCAATATTGAAAACCACCAACAAATTCAACAATATCCTCAACATTGAAAGAAACCAACAAATTCAACAACAACCTCAACATTGGAAAATACAGAAACGATCAAAAAATAACATTGATAATACCAACAAATTCAACTACAAACTCAATATTGAAAACGACCAACAAATTCAACAATATCCTCAACATCGAAAAACACCAAAAAAATTCAACAACAACCTCAAATTTTAAAAGAATGGAAAAAGTTCAAAAAAAACATTGATAACACCAACAAATTCAACAACAACCTCAACGTTTAAAAATACAAAAATGTTCGAAAAATAACATAGATAACACCAACAAATTCAGCAACAAACTCAATATTGAAAAACATCAAATTTAACAACAACATCAACAATGAAAACACAAACAAATTCAACAACAACCTCAACAATGAACAGCACCAAAAAATTCAACAACAAGCTCAACTTTCAAAAATACAATAAATTTTCAAAAAACAACATTGATAACATCAACAAATTAGCAACAACTTCAACGTTGAAAAACACCAACAAATTCAACAACAACCTTAAAATTGAAAAACAGCAACAAATTCAACAACAACCTCAATATTGAAAGACAACAACAAATTCAACAACAACCTCAACGTTGAAAAATACCAACAATTACAACAACAACCTTAATTTTAAAAATACAAACAAGATCAACATAAAACATTGATAACACCAACAAATTCAACAAAAACCTCAACAATGAAAAACATCAACATTCAACAACAAACTCAACATTGAAAAGCAGCAACAAATTCAACAACAACATCAACATTGAAAAACAGCACCAAATTCAACAATAACCTCAATTTTGAAAGACACCAACACTTTCAGCAACGACCTCAACATTGAAAATCAGGGAAAAATTCAAAAACAATCTCAACATTGAACAACGCCAACAAATTAAACAACAACTTCTACTTTGAAAATCACCACGAAATTCAAAAACAACCTCAACATTGAAAAACACCAACAAATTCAACAACAACCTGAATATTGAAAGACACCAACAAATTCAACAACAACCTCAACATTGAAAATCACCAACAAATTCAAACAACATCAATATTCAAAATCATCAACAAATTCAACAACAACCTCATCATTGAAAAACGCCGACAAATTCAACAACAACCTCAATATTTAAAATCACCAACAAATTCAACAACAACCTCAACATTGAAAAACACCAACAAATTCAACAACAACCTCAACATTGAAAAATACCAAAAAATTCAACAACAACCTCAACATTGGAAAATACAGAAACGTTCAAAAAATAACATTGATAACACCAATAAATTCAACAACATCCTCAATATTGAACGATACCAACAAGTTCAACAACAACCACAATATTGAAAAACGCCAACAAATTCAACAACAACCTCATTGTTGAAAAATACAAAAATGTTCGAAAAATAACATAGATAACACCAACAAATTCAGAAACAAACTCAATATTGAAAAAAAACATCAAATTTAACAACAACCTCATCAATGAAAATCACCAACAAATTCAACAACAACCTCAACATTGAAAAACAACAAAAAATTCAACAACAACTGCAAAATCGAAAAAAAATCAACAAATTCAACAACAATCTCATATTTCAAAAATAAAAATAGCTCAAAAAATAACATTACTAAAACCAACATATTCAACAACTACCTCAATATTGAAAATCACCAACAAATTCAACAAAATCAACATTTAAAAACACCAACAAATTCAACAACAACTTCAACATTGAAAAACACCAACAAATTTAACAACGATCTCCTCATTGAAAAAAATCCACAAATTCAACGACAAGCTCAATTTTCAAAAGTACAATAAGTGTTCCAAAAATAACATTGATAACAGCAACAAATTCAACAACAACCTCGACTTTGAAAAACACCAACAAATTCGACTACAACCTCAACATTGAAAAGCAGCAACAAATTCAACAACAACCTCAACATTGAAAAAGACCAGCAAAATCAACAACAACCTCAATATTGAAAATCACCAACAAATTCAACAACAACCTCTACATTGAAAAACACCAACAAATTCAACAACAACCTCAACATTTAGTAGAAGAGAAAAAGTTCGAAAAAAACATTGATAACACCAACAAATTCAACAACAACCTCAATATAGAAAGTCACCAACAAATTCAATGACAACATCAACATTGAAAAACACGAGCAAATTCAATAACAAGCTGAATATTGAAATACACCAACAATTTCAACAACAACCTCAACATTGATAATCACCCACCAAATTCAATAACTTCAATATCGAAAATCACCAACAAATTCAACAACAACCTCAACATTGAAAAACGCCAATAAATTCAACAAGAACGTCAATATTGAAAATCACCATCAAATTCAACAACAACTTCAACATTGAAAAAAACCAACAAATTTAACTATAACCTCAACAATTGAAAACACCAAAAAATTCATCAACAACCGCAACAGTGAAAAACACCAATAAATTCATCATCAACATCAACAATGAAAAACACCAACAAATTCAACAGCAACCTCAACATTGAAAAACGCCAACCAATTCAACAACAACCTCAACAATGAAAAACACCAACAAATTCAACGACAACCTCAACATTGTAAAACGCCAGCAAATTGAACAACAACCTCAGTATTGAAAAGCACCAACAAATTCAACTACAACCTCAATATTGTAAAACGCCAACAAATTCAACAACAACCTCATAATTGAAAGTCACCAACAAATTCAACAACAACATGAACATTGAAAATCACACAACAAATTCAACAACAACCGCAACATTGAAAAAGACCAACAAATGCAACAACAACCTCAACAATGAAAAACACCAACAAATTCAACAACAACCTGAACACTGTAAAACACCAACAACTTCAACAACCTCAACAATGAAAAACACCAGAATAATCAACAACCGCAACATTGAAAAATACAAAAAAGTTCAAAAAATACCATTGATAACACCAACCAAATTCAACAACAACATCAAAGTTTTTAAAATATAAAAAAAGTTCAAAAAATAACATTGATAACACCAACAAATTCAACAGCAAACTCAAAATTAACAACAAATTCAACAACAACCTAAACATCGAAAAGCACCATCACCTTCAACAACAAGCTCAACATTGAAAAACACCAACAACTTCACCAACCTCAACAATGAAAAACACGAGAAAAATCAACAACCGCAACATTGAAAAATACAAAATTTCAAAAAATAACATTGATAACACTAACAAATTCAACAGCAAGCTCAATATTGAAAATTACCAACAAATTCAACAACAACCTCAACTTTTAAAAGAAGTGAAAAAGTTCAAAAAAAACATTGATAACACCAACAAATTCAACAAAAAACTCATCAAGGAAAATCACCAACAAATTCAACAACAACCTCAACATTGAAAAACAACAAAAAATTCAACAACAACCGCAAAATCGAAAAAAATCAACAAATTCAACAACAATCTCATATTTCAAAAATAAAAATAGCTCAAAAAATAACATTACTAAAACCAACAAATTCAACAACAACCTCAACATTGTAAAACACCAACAAATTCAACAACAACCTCAATATTGAAAATCACCAACAAATTCAACTACAGCCTCAACATTGAAAAACACCAACAAATTCAACAACAACCTCCACTTTAAAAGAAGAGAAAAAGTTAAAAAAAAACACTGATAACATCATCAACTTCAACAACAACTTCAACATTGAAAAACGCCTACAAATTCAACAACAACCTCAAGATGGAAAGTCACCAACAAATTCAACAACAGCATCAACATTGAAAAACACCAGGAAATTCAACAACCTCAATATTGAAAGACACCAACAAATTCCACAACAACCTCAACAATGAACAACATCAACAAATTCAACAACAACCTGAACATTGAAGAACACCAACAACTTCAACAACCTCAACAATGAAAAACACCAGAAAAATCAACAACCACAACATTGAAAAATACAAAAAAGTTCAAAAAATAACATTGATAACACCAACAAATTCAACAACCACCTCAACATTGAAAAACACCAACAAATTCAACAACAACCTCAACTTTTAAAAGAACAGAAAGACTTCAAATAAAACATTGATAACACCAACAAATTCAACAACAAAATCAACATTGAACAACGCCAACAAATTGGACCAGAACCTCAATATTGAAAATCAACAACAAATTCAACAACAACCTCAACAGTGAAAAAAACGAACAAATTCAACTACAACCACAACAATGAAAAACACCAAAAAATTCAACAACAACCGCAACATTGAACAATGCCAACAAATTCGACCAGAACCTCAATATTGAAAATCACCAACAAATTCAACAACAACCTCAACAATGAAAAAAACCACCAAATTCAACTACAACCTCAACAATGAAAAACACCCACAAATTCAACAACAACCTCAACATTGAATAACGCCAACAAATTCGACCAGAACCTCAACATTGAAAATCACCAACAAATTCAACAACAATCTCAACAATGAAAAAAATCAACAAATTCAACTACAACCTCAACATTGATAAACACCAACAACTTCAACAACCTAAACAATGAAAAACACCAAAAAATTAAACAACCACAACAATGAAAAATACCAACAAATTCAACAACAATCTTAACTTTTAAAAGAAGAGAAAAAGTTCTAAAAGAACATTGATAACGCCAACAATTTCAACAACAACCTCAACATTGAAAAATACAAAAAAGTTTGAAAAATAACATTGATAACACCAACAAATTCAACAACAACGTCAACATTGAAAAATACAAAAAAGTTCAAAAAATAACATTGATAACATCAACAAATTCTATGACAAACTCGATATTGAAAATCAACAACAAATTCAACAACAACCTCAACATTGAAAACCACCCAAAAATTCAGCAACAGCCTCAACTTTTAAAGACAGAGAAAAAGTTCAAAAACGAACATTGATAAAACCAACAAATTCAACAACAACCTCAATATTGAAAATCACCAACAAATTGAACAACCTCAACATTGAAAAACACAAACAAATTCTACAACAACCTTAACTTTTAAAAAAAACAAGTTCAACAAAAAACATTGATAACACCAACAAATTCAACAACAACCTCAACAGTAAAAAACACCAACAAATTCAACAACCACCTCAACATTGTAAAAGACCAACAACTTCAACAAACTCAACAATGAAAGACACCGAAAAATTCTACAACAGCAAAAATGAAAAATACCAACAGATTCAACAACAATCTCAACTTTTAAAAGAAGAGAAATAGTTTAAAAAAAGCATTGATAACACCAACAAATTCAACAACAACCTCAACAATGAAAAACACCAACAAATTCAACAACAACCTTGAAATTGAAAAACACCAACAAATTCAACAACAACCTCAATATTGAAAATCACCAACAAATTGAACAACCTCAACATTGAAAAACACCAACAAATTCAACAACAACCTTAACTTTTAAAAATACAAACAAGTTCAACAAAGAACATTGATAACACCAACAAATTCAACAACAACCTCAACAATGAAAAACACCAACAAATTCAACAACAACCACTACATTGAAAATCACCAACAAATTCAACAACAACCTCAACAATGAAAAACAACAAAAAATTCAACAACAACTTAACATTGAAAAACACCAACAAATTCAACAACAACCTTAATTTTAAAAATACAAACAATTTCAACAAAAACTTCAACAAAGAAAAACATCAACATTCAACAACAAACTCAACATTGAAAAGCAGCAATAAATTCAACAACAACCTCAACAATGAAAAACACCAACAAATACAACAACATCAGTATTGAATATCATCAACCATTTCAACAACAACCTCAACATTGAAAAATACCAACAAATTCAACAACAACATCAACTTGGAAAACACAGAAACGTTCGAAAAATAACATTGATAATACCAACAAATGCAACAACAACCTCAATATTGAAAACCACCAACAAATTCAACAATATCCTCAACATTGAAAGAAACCAACAAATTCAACAACAACCTCAACATTGGAAAACACAGAAACGATCAAAAAATAACATTGATAATACCAACAAATTCAACTACAAACTCAATATTGAAAACGACCAACAAATTCAACAATATCCTCAACATCGAAAAACACCAAAAAAATTCAACAACAACCTCAAATTTTAAAAGAATGGAAAAAGTTCAAAAAAAACATTGATAACACCAACAAATTCAACAACAACCTCAACGTTTAAAAATACAAAAATGTTCGAAAAATAACATAGATAACACCAACAAATTCAGCAACAAACTCAATATTGAAAAACATCAAATTTAACAACAACATCAACAATGAAAACACAAACAAATTCAACAACAACCTCAACAATGAACAGCACCAAAAAATTCAACAACAAGCTCAACTTTCAAAAATACAATAAATTTTCAAAAAACAACATTGATAACATCAACAAATTAGCAACAACTTCAACGTTGAAAAACACCAACAAATTCAACAACAACCTTAAAATTGAAAAACAGCAACAAATTCAACAACAACCTCAATATTGAAAGACAACAACAAATTCAACAACAACCTCAACGTTGAAAAATACCAACAATTACAACAACAACCTTAATTTTAAAAATACAAACAAGATCAACATAAAACATTGATAACACCAACAAATTCAACAAAAACCTCAACAATGAAAAACATCAACATTCAACAACAAACTCAACATTGAAAAGCAGCAACAAATTCAACAACAACATCAACATTGAAAAACAGCACCAAATTCAACAATAACCTCAATTTTGAAAGACACCAACACTTTCAGCAACGACCTCAACATTGAAAATCAGGGAAAAATTCAAAAACAATCTCAACATTGAACAACGCCAACAAATTAAACAACAACTTCTACTTTGAAAATCACCACGAAATTCAAAAACAACCTCAACATTGAAAAACACCAACAAATTCAACAACAACCTGAATATTGAAAGACACCAACAAATTCAACAACAACCTCAACATTGAAAATCACCAACAAATTCAAACAACATCAATATTCAAAATCATCAACAAATTCAACAACAACCTCATCATTGAAAAACGCCGACAAATTCAACAACAACCTCAATATTTAAAATCACCAACAAATTCAACAACAACCTCAACATTGAAAAACACCAACAAATACAACAACATCAGTATTGAATATCATCAACCATTTCAACAACAACCTCAACATTGAAAAATACCAACAAATTCAACAACAACATCAACTTGGAAAACACAGAAACGTTCGAAAAATAACATTGATAATACCAACAAATGCAACAACAACCTCAATATTGAAAACCACCAACAAATTCAACAATATCCTCAACATTGAAAGAAACCAACAAATTCAACAACAACCTCAACATTGGAAAACACAGAAACGATCAAAAAATAACATTGATAATACCAACAAATTCAACTACAAACTCAATATTGAAAACGACCAACAAATTCAACAATATCCTCAACATCGAAAAACACCAAAAAAATTCAACAACAACCTCAAATTTTAAAAGAATGGAAAAAGTTCAAAAAAAACATTGATAACACCAACAAATTCAACAACAACCTCAACGTTTAAAAATACAAAAATGTTCGAAAAATAACATAGATAACACCAACAAATTCAGCAACAAACTCAATATTGAAAAACATCAAATTTAACAACAACATCAACAATGAAAACACAAACAAATTCAACAACAACCTCAACAATGAACAGCACCAAAAAATTCAACAACAAGCTCAACTTTCAAAAATACAATAAATTTTCAAAAAACAACATTGATAACATCAACAAATTAGCAACAACTTCAACGTTGAAAAACACCAACAAATTCAACAACAACCTTAAAATTGAAAAACAGCAACAAATTCAACAACAACCTCAATATTGAAAGACAACAACAAATTCAACAACAACCTCAACGTTGAAAAATACCAACAATTACAACAACAACCTTAATTTTAAAAATACAAACAAGATCAACATAAAACATTGATAACACCAACAAATTCAACAAAAACCTCAACAATGAAAAACATCAACATTCAACAACAAACTCAACATTGAAAAGCAGCAACAAATTCAACAACAACATCAACATTGAAAAACAGCACCAAATTCAACAATAACCTCAATTTTGAAAGACACCAACACTTTCAGCAACGACCTCAACATTGAAAATCAGGGAAAAATTCAAAAACAATCTCAACATTGAACAACGCCAACAAATTAAACAACAACTTCTACTTTGAAAATCACCACGAAATTCAAAAACAACCTCAACATTGAAAAACACCAACAAATTCAACAACAACCTGAATATTGAAAGACACCAACAAATTCAACAACAACCTCAACATTGAAAATCACCAACAAATTCAAACAACATCAATATTCAAAATCATCAACAAATTCAACAACAACCTCATCATTGAAAAACGCCGACAAATTCAACAACAACCTCAATATTTAAAATCACCAACAAATTCAACAACAACCTCAACATTGAAAAACACCAACAAATTCAACAACAACCTCAACATTGAAAAATACCAAAAAATTCAACAACAACCTCAACATTGGAAAATACAGAAACGTTCAAAAAATAACATTGATAACACCAATAAATTCAACAACATCCTCAATATTGAACGATACCAACAAGTTCAACAACAACCACAATATTGAAAAACGCCAACAAATTCAACAACAACCTCATTGTTGAAAAATACAAAAATGTTCGAAAAATAACATAGATAACACCAACAAATTCAGAAACAAACTCAATATTGAAAAAAAACATCAAATTTAACAACAAGCTCAACAATGAAAACACCAACAAATTCAACAAAAACCTCACCATTGAAAAACACAAACAAATTCAACAACAATCTCAACAATGAAAAACAACCAACAAATTCAAAATCAACCTCAACGTTTAAATGTACAAAAAAGTTCAACAAAATAAACATTGATAACATCAATAAATTCAGCAAAAACCTCAACTTTGAAAAACACAAAAAAGTTCAAAAAAAACCATTGATAACCCCAACAAATTCAAGAGCAACAGCAATATTGAAAATCACCAACCAATTCAACGACCTCAACTTTCAAAAACACCAACAGATTCAAGAACTTCCTCAACTTTTAAAAATACAAACAAGTTCAAAAAAAAACATTGATAACACCAACAAATTCAACATCAACCTCAACAATGAAAAGCACCAACAAATTCAACAACAACCTCAACATTGAAAAACACCAACAAATTCAACATCAACCTCAACAATGAAAAGCACCAACAAATTCAACAACAACCTCAACATTGAAAAACACCAACAAATTCAACAACAACCATAATTTTAAAAATACAAACAAGTTCAACAAAAAACATTGATAACAGCAATAATTTCATCAAAAACCTCAACAATAAAAAACACGAAAAAATTCAACAACAACCTCAACGTTGAAAAATACCAACAAATTCAACAACAACCTTAACTATTAAAAATACAAACAAGTTCAACAAAAAACATTGATAACACCATCAAATTCAACAACAACCTCAACAATGAAAAACACCAACAATTTCAACAACAACCTCAACATTGAAAAACACCAACAACTTCAACAACCTCAACATTGAAAATCTGCAACCAATTCAACAACAACCTCAACAATGAAAAACACAAAAAAATTCAACAACAACCTGAAAATTGAAAAAAAACAACAAATTCAACAACAACCTCAAAATTGAAAAGCAGCAACAAATTCAACAACAACATCAACAATGAAAAACATCAACAAATTCAACAACAACCTCAACATTGAAAAATACCAACAAAATCAACAACAACCTCAACATTGAAAAATACAATAAAGTTCAATAAATAACATTGATAACACCAACAAATTGAACAACAACCTCAATATTGAAAATCAACAACAAATTCACCAACAACCTCAACATTGAAAAACACCATCAAATTCAACAACAATCTCAATATTGAACAAGGCCAACAAATTCAACAACAACCACAATTCTGAATATCACCAGGAAATTCAAAAACAACCTCAATATTGAAAGACACCAACAAATTCAACAACAACCTCAACATTGAAAACCACCAACCAATTCAAAAATATCAATATTGAAAATCATCAACAAATTCAACAACAAACTCAGCAATGAAAAACGCCGACAAATTCAACAACAACCTCAATATTGAAAATCACCAACAAGTTCAACAACAACCTCAGCATTGAAAAACACCAAGAAATTCAACAACAACCTCAACAATGAAAAACACCAACAAATACAACAACATCAGTATTGAATATCATGAACCATTTCAACAACAACCTCAACATTAAAAAAAAACACTGATAACATCATCAACTTCAACAACAACTTCAACATTGAAAAACGCCTACAAATTCAACAACAACCTCAAGATGGAAAGTCACCAACAAATTCAACAACAGCATCAACATTGAAAAACACCAGGAAATTCAACAACCTCAATATTGAAAGACACCAACAAATTCCACAACAACCTCAACAATGAACAACATCAACAAATTCAACAACAACCTGAACATTGAAGAACACCAACAACTTCAACAACCTCAACAATGAGAAACACCAGAAAAATCAACAACCACAACATTGAAAAATACAAAAAAGTTCAAAAAATAACATTGATAACACCAACAAATTCAACAACCACCTCAACATTGAAAAACACCAACAAATTCAACATCAACCTCAACATTGAAAAACACCAACAACTTCAACAACCTCAACAATGAAAAACACCAGAAAAATCAGCAACCGCAACATTGAAAAATGAAAATAAGTTCAAAAAATAACATTGAGAACACCAACAAATGCAACAGCAAACTCAATATTGAAAATTAACAACAATTTCAACAACAACCTCAACGTTGAAATTCATCAACAAATTCAACAACCACCTCAATATTGAAAAAACCAACAAATTCAACAACAAGCTCAACGTTGAAAAACACCAACAAATTCAACAACAACCTCAACTTTTAAAAGAAGAGAAAAAGTTCAAAAAAAACATTGATAACACAAAAAAATTCAACAAATACCTCAGCAATGAAAATCACCAACAAATTCAACAACAACCTCAACACTGAAAAACACCAACAAATTCAACAACAACCTCAACATTGAAAAAAATCAACAAATTCAACAACAATCTCAACTTTCAAAAATAAAAATAGTACAAAAAATAACATTGCCAACACCAACAAATTCAACAGCAACCTCAATATTGAAAATCACCAACAAATTAAACAAAATCAACATTTAAAAACATCAACAATTTCGACAACAACCTCAACATTGAAAAACACCATGAAATTCAACAACGATCTCAACATTGAAAAAAACCCACAAATTCAACAAGAAGCTCAACTTTCAAAATTACAATAAATGTTCAAAAAATAACAATGATAACAGCAACAAATTCAACAACAACCTCAACAATGAAAAACACCATCAAATTCGACTACAACCTCAACAATGAAAAACACCAACAAATTCAACTACAACCTCAACATTGAAAAGCAGCAACAATTTCAACAACAACCTCAATATTGAAAATCACCAACAAATTCAACAACAACCTCAACTTTGAAAAAAACCAACAAATTGATCAACTTCAATATTGAAAAACACCAACAAATTCAACAACAAACTTAACTTTTAAAAATACAAACAAGTTCAACAAAAATCATTGATAACACCAACAATTTCAACAACAACCTCAACAATGAAAAACACCAACAAACTGAACAACAACCTCAACATTGAAAAACACCAACAACTTCAACAACCTCAACAATGAAAAACACCACAAATTCAACAACCGCAACATTGAATAATACCAACAAATTCAACAACAACCTCAACTTTTAAAAGAACAGAAAAAGTACAAAAAAAACATTGACCACACCAACAAATTCAACAACAACCTCAACAATGAAAAACACCAACAACTTCAACAACAACCTCAACATTGAAAAACACCAACAAATTCAACTACAACCTCAAAAATGAAAAACACCAACAAATTCAACAACAACCTCAACATTCAAAAATACCAACCAATTCAACAACAACCTCAACAATGAAAAACACCAACAAATTCAACAACAACATCAATATTGAAAGACATCAACAAATACAACAACAACATCAACATTATAAAACGCCAACAAATTCAACAACAACCTCAGTATTAAAAATCAGCAACTAATTCAACTACAACCCCAACTTTAAAAGTACAAAAAAAACATTGATAACATCAACAACTTCAACAACAACCTCAACATTGAAAAAGGCCAACATATTCAACAACAACCTCATAATTGAAAGTCACCAACAAATTCAATAACAACATGAACATTGAAAAACAGCAGCAAATACAACAACAACCTCAATATTGAATGACACCAACAAATTCAACAACAACCTCAACATTGAAAATCACACAACAAATTCAACAACAACCGCAACATTGAAAAAGACTAACAAATTCAACAACAACCTCAACACTGAAAAACACCACAAATTCAACAACCGAAACATTGAAAAATACCAACAAATTCAACAACAACCTCAACATTTAAAAGAAGAGAAAAAGTTCAAAAAAAACATTGATCACACCAACAAATTCAACAACAATCTCAACTTTCAAAAATACAAAATGTTCAAAAAAGAACATTGCTAACACCAACAAATTCAACAACAACCTCAGTATTGAAAATCACCAACAAATTCAAAAACAACCTCAACATTGAAAAACACCAACAAATTCAACTACAACCTCAAAAATGAAAAACACCAACAAATTCAACAACAACCTCAACATTCAAAAATACCAACCAATTCAACAACAACCTCAACAATGAAAAACACCAACAAATTCAACAACAACCTCAATATTGAAAGACATCAACAAATTCAAGAACAACGTCAACATTCAAAGTTACCATGAAATTCAACAAAAAACCTCAGTATTGAAAATCAACAACAAATTCAACTGCAAACTCAACATTGAAAAACACCAACAAATCCAACAACAACCTCAACTTTAAAAGAAGACAAAAAGTTCAAAAAAAACATTGATGACATCAACAACTTCAACAACAACCTGAACATTGAAAAAGGCCAACAAATATTCAACAACAACCTCATAATTGAAAGTCACCAACAAATTCAACAACAACATGAACATTGAAAAACACCAGCAAATTCAACAACAACCTCAATATTGAATGACACCAACAAATTCAACAACAACCTCAACATTGAAAAACACCAACAAATTCGACTACAACCTCAACAATGAAAAACACCAGCAAATTCAAATACAACCTCAACATTGAAAAGCAGCAACAATTTCAACAACAACCTCAACATTGAAAAACACCAACAAATTCAACAACAAACTTAACTTTTAAAAATACAAACAAGTTCAACAAAAATCATTGATAACACCAACAATTTCAACAACAACCTCAACAATGAAAAACACCAACAAACTGAACAACAACCTCAACATTGAAAAACACAACCAACTTCAACAACCTCAACAATGAAAAACACCACAAATTCATCAACCGACACATTGAAAAATAGCAACAAATTCAACAACAACCTCAACTTTTAAAAGAAGAGAAAAAGTTCAAAAAAAACATTGATCACACCAACAAATTCAACAACAACCTCAACAATGAAAAAATCGAACAAATTCAACAACAATCTCAGTATTGAAAATCACCAACAAATTCAACAAAATCAACATTGACAAACACCAACAAATTCAACAACAACCTCAACATTGAAAAACACCAACAAATTCAACTACAAGCTCAACATTCAAAAATACCAACCAATTCAACAACAACCTCAACAATGAAAAACACCAACAAATTCAACAACAACCTCAACATTGTAAAACGCCAGCAAATTCAACAACAACCTCAGTATTGAAAATCAACAACAAATTCAACTACAACCTCAACATTGAAAAACACCAACAAATCCAACAACAACCTCAACTTTAAAAGAAGACAAAAAGTACAAAAAAAAATTGATGACATCAACAACTTCAACAACAACTTCAACATTGAAAAAGGCCAACAAATTCAACAACAACCTCATAATTGAAAGTCACCAACAAATTCAGCAACAACATGAACATTGAAAAACACCAGCAAATTCAACAACAACCTCAATATTGAATGACACCAACAAATTCAACAACAACCTCAACATTGAAAATCACACAACAAATTCAACAACCACCGCAACATTGAAAAAGACCAATAAATTCAACAACAACCTCAATATTGAAAATCACCAACAAATTCAACAACAACCTCTACATTGAAAAACACCAACAAATTCAACAACAACCTCAACATTTAGTAGAAGAGAAAAAGTTCGAAAAAAACATTGATAACACCAACAAATTCAACAACAACCTCAATATAGAAAGTCACCAACAAATTCAATGACAACATCAACATTGAAAAACACGAGCAAATTCAATAACAAGCTGAATATTGAAATACACCAACAATTTCAACAACAACCTCAACATTGATAATCACCCACCAAATTCAATAACTTCAATATCGAAAATCACCAACAAATTCAACAACAACCTCAACATTGAAAAACGCCAATAAATTCAACAAGAACGTCAATATTGAAAATCACCATCAAATTCAACAACAACTTCAACATTGAAAAAAACCAACAAATTTAACTATAACCTCAACAATTGAAAACACCAAAAAATTCATCAACAACCGCAACAGTGAAAAACACCAATAAATTCATCATCAACATCAACAATGAAAAACACCAACAAATTCAACAGCAACCTCAACATTGAAAAACGCCAACCAATTCAACAACAACCTCAACAATGAAAAACACCAACAAATTCAACGACAACCTCAACATTGTAAAACGCCAGCAAATTGAACAACAACCTCAGTATTGAAAAGCACCAACAAATTCAACTACAACCTCAATATTGTAAAACGCCAACAAATTCAACAACAACCTCATAATTGAAAGTCACCAACAAATTCAACAACAACATGAACATTGAAAATCACACAACAAATTCAACAACAACCGCAACATTGAAAAAGACCAACAAATGCAACAACAACCTCAACAATGAAAAACACCAACAAATTCAACAACAACCTGAACACTGTAAAACACCAACAACTTCAACAACCTCAACAATGAAAAACACCAGAATAATCAACAACCGCAACATTGAAAAATACAAAAAAGTTCAAAAAATACCATTGATAACACCAACCAAATTCAACAACAACATCAAAGTTTTTAAAATATAAAAAAAGTTCAAAAAATAACATTGATAACACCAACAAATTCAACAGCAAACTCAAAATTAACAACAAATTCAACAACAACCTAAACATCGAAAAGCACCATCACCTTCAACAACAAGCTCAACATTGAAAAACACCAACAACTTCACCAACCTCAACAATGAAAAACACGAGAAAAATCAACAACCGCAACATTGAAAAATACAAAATTTCAAAAAATAACATTGATAACACTAACAAATTCAACAGCAAGCTCAATATTGAAAATCACCAACAAATTCAACAACAACCTCAACTTTTAAAAGAAGTGAAAAAGTTCAAAAAAAACATTGATAACACCAACAAATTCAACAAAAAACTCATCAAGGAAAATCACCAACAAATTCAACAACAACCTCAACATTGAAAAACAACAAAAAATTCAACAACAACCGCAAAATCGAAAAAAATCAACAAATTCAACAACAATCTCATATTTCAAAAATAAAAATAGCTCAAAAAATAACATTACTAAAACCAACAAATTCAACAACAACCTCAACATTGTAAAACACCAACAAATTCAACAACAACCTCAATATTGAAAATCACCAACAAATTCAACTACAGCCTCAACATTGAAAAACACCAACAAATTCAACAACAACCTCCACTTTAAAAGAAGAGAAAAAGTTAAAAAAAAACACTGATAACATCATCAACTTCAACAACAACTTCAACATTGAAAAACGCCTACAAATTCAACAACAACCTCAAGATGGAAAGTCACCAACAAATTCAACAACAGCATCAACATTGAAAAACACCAGGAAATTCAACAACCTCAATATTGAAAGACACCAACAAATTCCACAACAACCTCAACAATGAACAACATCAACAAATTCAACAACAACCTGAACATTGAAGAACACCAACAACTTCAACAACCTCAACAATGAAAAACACCAGAAAAATCAACAACCACAACATTGAAAAATACAAAAAAGTTCAAAAAATAACATTGATAACACCAACAAATTCAACAACCACCTCAACATTGAAAAACACCAACAAATTCAACAACAACCTCAACTTTTAAAAGAACAGAAAGACTTCAAATAAAACATTGATAACACCAACAAATTCAACAACAAAATCAACATTGAACAACGCCAACAAATTGGACCAGAACCTCAATATTGAAAATCAACAACAAATTCAACAACAACCTCAACAGTGAAAAAAACGAACAAATTCAACTACAACCACAACAATGAAAAACACCAAAAAATTCAACAACAACCGCAACATTGAACAATGCCAACAAATTCGACCAGAACCTCAATATTGAAAATCACCAACAAATTCAACAACAACCTCAACAATGAAAAAAACCACCAAATTCAACTACAACCTCAACAATGAAAAACACCCACAAATTCAACAACAACCTCAACATTGAATAACGCCAACAAATTCGACCAGAACCTCAACATTGAAAATCACCAACAAATTCAACAACAATCTCAACAATGAAAAAAATCAACAAATTCAACTACAACCTCAACATTGATAAACACCAACAACTTCAACAACCTAAACAATGAAAAACACCAAAAAATTAAACAACCACAACAATGAAAAATACCAACAAATTCAACAACAATCTTAACTTTTAAAAGAAGAGAAAAAGTTCTAAAAGAACATTGATAACGCCAACAATTTCAACAACAACCTCAACATTGAAAAATACAAAAAAGTTTGAAAAATAACATTGATAACACCAACAAATTCAACAACAACGTCAACATTGAAAAATACAAAAAAGTTCAAAAAATAACATTGATAACATCAACAAATTCTATGACAAACTCGATATTGAAAATCAACAACAAATTCAACAACAACCTCAACATTGAAAACCACCCAAAAATTCAGCAACAGCCTCAACTTTTAAAGACAGAGAAAAAGTTCAAAAACGAACATTGATAAAACCAACAAATTCAACAACAACCTCAATATTGAAAATCACCAACAAATTGAACAACCTCAACATTGAAAAACACAAACAAATTCTACAACAACCTTAACTTTTAAAAAAAACAAGTTCAACAAAAAACATTGATAACACCAACAAATTCAACAACAACCTCAACAGTAAAAAACACCAACAAATTCAACAACCACCTCAACATTGTAAAAGACCAACAACTTCAACAAACTCAACAATGAAAGACACCGAAAAATTCTACAACAGCAAAAATGAAAAATACCAACAGATTCAACAACAATCTCAACTTTTAAAAGAAGAGAAATAGTTTAAAAAAAGCATTGATAACACCAACAAATTCAACAACAACCTCAACAATGAAAAACACCAACAAATTCAACAACAACCTTGAAATTGAAAAACACCAACAAATTCAACAACAACCTCAATATTGAAAATCACCAACAAATTGAACAACCTCAACATTGAAAAACACCAACAAATTCAACAACAACCTTAACTTTTAAAAATACAAACAAGTTCAACAAAGAACATTGATAACACCAACAAATTCAACAACAACCTCAACAATGAAAAACACCAACAAATTCAACAACAACCACTACATTGAAAATCACCAACAAATTCAACAACAACCTCAACAATGAAAAACAACAAAAAATTCAACAACAACTTAACATTGAAAAACACCAACAAATTCAACAACAACCTTAATTTTAAAAATACAAACAATTTCAACAAAAACTTCAACAAAGAAAAACATCAACATTCAACAACAAACTCAACATTGAAAAGCAGCAATAAATTCAACAACAACCTCAACAATGAAAAACACCAACAAATACAACAACATCAGTATTGAATATCATCAACCATTTCAACAACAACCTCAACATTGAAAAATACCAACAAATTCAACAACAACATCAACTTGGAAAACACAGAAACGTTCGAAAAATAACATTGATAATACCAACAAATGCAACAACAACCTCAATATTGAAAACCACCAACAAATTCAACAATATCCTCAACATTGAAAGAAACCAACAAATTCAACAACAACCTCAACATTGGAAAACACAAAAACGATCAAAAAATAACATTGATAATACCAACAAATTCAACTACAAACTCAATATTGAAAACGACCAACAAATTCAACAATATCCTCAACATCGAAAAACACCAAAAAAATTCAACAACAACCTCAAATTTTAAAAGAATGGAAAAAGTTCAAAAAAAACATTGATAACACCAACAAATTCAACAACAACCTCAACGTTTAAAAATACAAAAATGTTCGAAAAATAACATAGATAACACCAACAAATTCAGCAACAAACTCAATATTGAAAAACATCAAATTTAACAACAACATCAACAATGAAAACACAAACAAATTCAACAACAACCTCAACAATGAACAGCACCAAAAAATTCAACAACAAGCTCAACTTTCAAAAATACAATAAATTTTCAAAAAACAACATTGATAACATCAACAAATTAGCAACAACTTCAACGTTGAAAAACACCAACAAATTCAACAACAACCTTAAAATTGAAAAACAGCAACAAATTCAACAACAACCTCAATATTGAAAGACAACAACAAATTCAACAACAACCTCAACGTTGAAAAATACCAACAATTACAACAACAACCTTAATTTTAAAAATACAAACAAGATCAACATAAAACATTGATAACACCAACAAATTCAACAAAAACCTCAACAATGAAAAACATCAACATTCAACAACAAACTCAACATTGAAAAGCAGCAACAAATTCAACAACAACATCAACATTGAAAAACAGCACCAAATTCAACAATAACCTCAATTTTGAAAGACACCAACACTTTCAGCAACGACCTCAACATTGAAAATCAGGGAAAAATTCAAAAACAATCTCAACATTGAACAACGCCAACAAATTAAACAACAACTTCTACTTTGAAAATCACCACGAAATTCAAAAACAACCTCAACATTGAAAAACACCAACAAATTCAACAACAACCTGAATATTGAAAGACACCAACAAATTCAACAACAACCTCAACATTGAAAATCACCAACAAATTCAAACAACATCAATATTCAAAATCATCAACAAATTCAACAACAACCTCATCATTGAAAAACGCCGACAAATTCAACAACAACCTCAATATTTAAAATCACCAACAAATTCAACAACAACCTCAACATTGAAAAACACCAACAAATTCAACAACAACCTCAACATTGAAAAATACCAAAAAATTCAACAACAACCTCAACATTGGAAAATACAGAAACGTTCAAAAAATAACATTGATAACACCAATAAATTCAACAACATCCTCAATATTGAACGATACCAACAAGTTCAACAACAACCACAATATTGAAAAACGCCAACAAATTCAACAACAACCTCATTGTTGAAAAATACAAAAATGTTCGAAAAATAACATAGATAACACCAACAAATTCAGAAACAAACTCAATATTGAAAAAAAACATCAAATTTAACAACAAGCTCAACAATGAAAACACCAACAAATTCAACAAAAACCTCACCATTGAAAAACACAAACAAATTCAACAACAATCTCAACAATGAAAAACAACCAACAAATTCAAAATCAACCTCAACGTTTAAATGTACAAAAAAGTTCAACAAAATAAACATTGATAACATCAATAAATTCAGCAAAAACCTCAACTTTGAAAAACACAAAAAAGTTCAAAAAAAACCATTGATAACCCCAACAAATTCAAGAGCAACAGCAATATTGAAAATCACCAACCAATTCAACGACCTCAACTTTCAAAAACACCAACAGATTCAAGAACTTCCTCAACTTTTAAAAATACAAACAAGTTCAAAAAAAAACATTGATAACACCAACAAATTCAACATCAACCTCAACAATGAAAAGTACCAACAAATTCAACAACAACCTCAACATTGAAAAACACCAACAAATTCAACATCAACCTCAACAATGAAAAGCACCAACAAATTCAACAACAACCTCAACATTGAAAAACACCAACAAATTCAACAACAACCATAATTTTAAAAATACAAACAAGTTCAACAAAAAACATTGATAACAGCAATAATTTCATCAAAAACCTCAACAATAAAAAACACGAAAAAATTCAACAACAACCTCAACGTTGAAAAATACCAACAAATTCAACAACAACCTTAACTATTAAAAATACAAACAAGTTCAACAAAAAACATTGATAACACCATCAAATTCAACAACAACCTCAACAATGAAAAACACCAACAATTTCAACAACAACCTCAACATTGAAAAACACCAACAACTTCAACAACCTCAACATTGAAAATCTGCAACCAATTCAACAACAACCTCAACAATGAAAAACACAAAAAAATTCAACAACAACCTGAAAATTGAAAAAAAACAACAAATTCAACAACAACCTCAAAATTGAAAAGCAGCAACAAATTCAACAACAACATCAACAATGAAAAACATCAACAAATTCAACAACAACCTCAACATTGAAAAATACCAACAAAATCAACAACAACCTCAACATTGAAAAATACAATAAAGTTCAATAAATAACATTGATAACACCAACAAATTGAACAACAACCTCAATATTGAAAATCAACAACAAATTCACCAACAACCTCAACATTGAAAAACACCATCAAATTCAACAACAATCTCAATATTGAACAAGGCCAACAAATTCAACAACAACCACAATTCTGAATATCACCAGGAAATTCAAAAACAACCTCAATATTGAAAGACACCAACAAATTCAACAACAAACTTAACTTTTAAAAATACAAACAAGTTCAACAAAAATCATTGATAACACCAACAATTTCAACAACAACCTCAACAATGAAAAACACCAACAAACTGAACAACAACCTCAACATTGAAAAACACCAACAACTTCAACAACCTCAACAATGAAAAACACCACAAATTCAACAACCGCAACATTGAATAATACCAACAAATTCAACAACAACCTCAACTTTTAAAAGAAGAGAAAAAGTACAAAAAAAACATTGACCACACCAACAAATTCAACAACAACCTCAAAAATGAAAAACACCAACAAATTCAACAACAACCTCAACATTCAAAAATACCAACCAATTCAACAACAACCTCAACAATGAAAAACACCAACAAATTCAACAACAACATCAATATTGAAAGACATCAACAAATACAACAACAACATCAACATTATAAAACGCCAACAAATTCAACAACAACCTCAGTATTAAAAATCAGCAACTAATTCAACTACAACCCCAACTTTAAAAGTACAAAAAAAACATTGATAACATCAACAACTTCAACAACAACCTCAACATTGAAAAAGGCCAACATATTCAACAACAACCTCATAATTGAAAGTCACCAACAAATTCAATAACAACATGAACATTGAAAAACAGCAGCAAATACAACAACAACCTCAATATTGAATGACACCAACAAATTCAACAACAACCTCAACATTGAAAATCACACAACAAATTCAACAACAACCGCAACATTGAAAAAGACTAACAAATTCAACAACAACCTCAACACTGAAAAACACCACAAATTCAACAACCGAAACATTGAAAAATACCAACAAATTCAACAACAACCTCAACATTTAAAAGAAGAGAAAAAGTTCAAAAAAAACATTGATCACACCAACAAATTCAACAACAATCTCAACTTTCAAAAATACAAAATGTTCAAAAAAGAACATTGCTAACACCAACAAATTCAACAACAACCTCAGTATTGAAAATCACCAACAAATTCAAAAACAACCTCAACATTGAAAAACACCAACAAATTCAACTACAACCTCAAAAATGAAAAACACCAACAAATTCAACAACAACCTCAACATTCAAAAATACCAACCAATTCAACAACAACCTCAACAATGAAAAACACCAACAAATTCAACAACAACCTCAATATTGAAAGACATCAACAAATTCAAGAACAACGTCAACATTCAAAGTTACCATGAAATTCAACAAAAACCTCAGTATTGAAAATCAACAACAAATTCAACTGCAAACTCAACATTGAAAAACACCAACAAATCCAACAACAACCTCAACTTTAAAAGAAGACAAAAAGTTCAAAAAAAACATTGATGACATCAACAACTTCAACAACAACCTGAACATTGAAAAAGGCCAACAAATATTCAACAACAACCTCATAATTGAAAGTCACCAACAAATTCAACAACAACATGAACATTGAAAAACACCAGCAAATTCAACAACAACCTCAATATTGAATGACACCAACAAATTCAACAACAACCTCAACATTGAAAAACACCAACAAATTCAACAACAACCTCAACATTGAAAATCACACAACAAATTCAACAACAACCGCAACATTGAAAAAGACTAACAAATTCAACAACAACCTCAACACTGAAAAACACCACAAATTCAACAACCGAAACATTGAAAAATACCAACAAATTCAACAACAACCTCAACATTTAAAAGAAGAGAAAAAGTTCAAAAAAAACATTGATCACACCAACAAATTCAACAACAATCTCAACTTTCAAAAATACAAAATGTTCAAAAAAGAACATTGCTAACACCAACAAATTCAACAACAACCTCAGTATTGAAAATCACCAACAAATTCAAAAACAACATGAACATTGAAAAACACCAACAAATTCAACTACAACCTCAAAAATGAAAAACACCAACAAATTCAACAACAACCTCAACATTCAAAAATACCAACCAATTCAACAACAACCTCAACAATGAAAAACACCAACAAATTCAACAACAACCTCAATATTGAAAGACATCAACAAATTCAAGAACAACGTCAACATTCAAAGTTACCATGAAATTCAACAAAAACCTCAGTATTGAAAATCAACAACAAATTCAACTGCAAACTCAACATTGAAAAACACCAACAAATCCAACAACAACCTCAACTTTAAAAGAAGACAAAAAGTTCAAAAAAAACATTGATGACATCAACAACTTCAACAACAACCTGAACATTGAAAAAGGCCAACAAATATTCAACAACAACCTCATAATTGAAAGTCACCAACAAATTCAACAACAACATGAACATTGAAAAACACCAGCAAATTCAACAACAACCTCAATATTGAATGACACCAACAAATTCAACAACAACCTCAACATTGAAAAACACCAACAAATTCGACTACAACCTCAACAATGAAAAACACCAGCAAATTCAAATACAACCTCAACATTGAAAAACACCAACAAATTCAACAACAAACTTAACTTTTAAAAATACAAACAAGTTCAACAAAAATCATTGATAACACCAACAATTTCAACAACAACCTCAACAATGAAAAACACCAACAAACTGAACAACAACCTCAACATTGAAAAACACAACCAACTTCAACAACCTCAACAATGAAAAACACCACAAATTCATCAACCGACACATTGAAAAATAGCAACAAATTCAACAACAACCTCAACTTTTAAAAGAAGAGAAAAAGTTCAAAAAAAACATTGATCACACCAACAAATTCAACAACAACCTCAACAATGAAAAAATCGAACAAATTCAACAACAATCTCAGTATTGAAAATCACCAACAAATTCAACAAAATCAACATTGACAAACACCAACAAATTCAACAACAACCTCAACATTGAAAAACACCAACAAATTCAACTACAAGCTCAACATTCAAAAATACCAACCAATTCAACAACAACCTCAACAATGAAAAACACCAACAAATTCAACAACAACCTCAACATTGAAAAACACCAACAAATTCAACTACAAGCTCAACATTCAAAAATACCAACCAATTCAACAACAACCTCAACAATGAAAAACACCAACAAATTCAACAACAACCTCAACATTGTAAAACGCCAGCAAATTCAACAACAACCTCAGTATTGAAAATCAACAACAAATTCAACTACAACCTCAACATTGAAAAACACCAACAAATCCAACAACAACCTCAACTTTAAAAGAAGACAAAAAGTACAAAAAAAACATTGATGACATCAACAACTTCAACAACAACTTCAACATTGAAAAAGGCCAACAAATTCAACAACAACCTCATAATTGAAAGTCACCAACAAATTCAGCAACAACATGAACATTGAAAAACACCAGCAAATTCAACAACAACCTCAATATTGAATGACACCAACAAATTCAACAACAACCTCAACATTGAAAATCACACAACAAATTCAACAACAACCGCAACATTGAAAAAGACCAATAAATTCAACAACAACCTCAACATTGAAAAACACCAACAAATTCGACTACAACCTCAACAATGAAAAACACCAGCAAATTCAAATACAACCTCAACATTGAAAAGCAGCAACAATTTCAACAACAACCTCAACATTGAAAAACACCAACAAATTCAACAACAAACTTAACTTTTAAAAATACAAACAAGTTCAACAAAAATCATTGATAACACCAACAATTTCAACAACAACCTCAACAATGAAAAACACCAACAAACTGAACAACAACCTCAACATTGAAAAACACAACCAACTTCAACAACCTCAACAATGAAAAACACCACAAATTCATCAACCGACACATTGAAAAATAGCAACAAATTCAACAACAACCTCAACTTTTAAAAGAAGAGAAAAAGTTCAAAAAAAACATTGATCACACCAACAAATTCAACAACAACCTCAACAATGAAAAAATCGAACAAATTCAACAACAATCTCAGTATTGAAAATCACCAACAAATTCAACAAAATCAACATTGACAAACACCAACAAATTCAACAACAACCTCAACATTGAAAAACACCAACAAATTCAACTACAAGCTCAACATTCAAAAATACCAACCAATTCAACAACAACCTCAACAATGAAAAACACCAACAAATTCAACAACAACCTCAACATTGTAAAACGCCAGCAAATTCAACAACAACCTCAGTATTGAAAATCAACAACAAATTCAACTACAACCTCAACATTGAAAAACACCAACAAATCCAACAACAACCTCAACTTTAAAAGAAGACAAAAAGTACAAAAAAAACATTGATGACAATCAACAATTCAACAACAACCTCAACATTGAAAAAGGCCAACAAATTCAACAACAACCTCATAATTGAAAGTCACCAACAAATTCAACAACAACATGAACATTGAAAAACACCAGCAAATTCAACAACAACCTCAATATTGAATGACACCAACAAATTCAACAACAACCTCAACATTGAAAATCACACAACAAATTCAACAACCACCGCAACATTGAAAAAGACCAACAAATTCAACAACAACCTCAACATTGAAAAACACCAACAAATTCAACAACGTTCTCCACATTGAAAAATACCCACAAATTCAACAACAAGCTCAACTTTCAAAAGTACAATAAATGTTCCAAAAATAACATTGATAACAGCAACAAATTCAACAACAACCTCAACATTGAAAAACACCAACCAATTCGACTACAACCTCAACAATGAAAAACACCAACAAATTGAACTACAACCTCAACATTGAAAAGCAGCAACAAATTCAACAACAACCTCAACAATGAAAAACACCAACAAATTCAACAACAACCTCAATATTGAAAATCACCAACAAATTCAACAACAACCTCAACATTGAAAAACACCAACAAATTGAACAACCACAGCATTGAAAAACACAAACCAATTCAACAACAACCTTAACTTTTAAAAATACAAAGAAGTTCAAAAAAAATCATTGATAACACCAACAATTTCAACAACAACCTCAACAACGAATAACACCAACAACTTCAACAACCTCAACAATGAAAAACACCAAAAATTCAACAACCGCAACATTGAAAAATACCAACAAATTCAACAACAGCTTCAACTTTTAAAAGAAGAGAAAAAGTTAAAAAAAAACATTGATAACAACAACAAATTCAACAGCAATGTCAACAATGAAAAACAGCAACAAATTCAACAACAACTTCAATATTGAAAAACATCAATAAATTCAACAACAACCTCAGCATTCAAAATCACCAACAAATTCTATAACATCAATATTGAAAATCACACACAAATCCAACAACAACCTCAACATTGAAAAACGCCAACAAATTCAACAACAACCTCAACTATTAAAAGAAGAGAAAAAGATCAAAAAAAACATTGATAACACAAACAAATTCAACAACAACCTCGACATGTTAAAACGCCAACAAATGCAACAACAAACTCAATATTGAAAGTCACCAACAAATTCAACAACAACCTCAACTTTTAAAAGAACAGAAAGACTTCAAATAAAACATTGATAACACCAACAAATTCAACAACAAAATCAACATTGAACAACGCCAACAAATTGGACCAGAACCTCAATATTGAAAATCAACAACAAATTCAACAACAACCTCAACAGTGAAAAAAACGAACAAATTCAACTACAACCACAACAATGAAAAACACCAAAAAATTCAACAACAACCGCAACATTGAACAATGCCAACAAATTCGACCAGAACCTCAATATTGAAAATCACCAACAAATTCAACAACAACCTCAACAATGAAAAAAACCACCAAATTCAACTACAACCTCAACAATGAAAAACACCCACAAATTCAACAACAACCTCAACATTGAATAACGCCAACAAATTCGACCAGAACCTCAACATTGAAAATCACCAACAAATTCAACAACAATCTCAACAATGAAAAAAATCAACAAATTCAACTACAACCTCAACATTGATAAACACCAACAACTTCAACAACCTAAACAATGAAAAACACCAAAAAATTAAACAACCACAACAATGAAAAATACCAACAAATTCAACAACAATCTTAACTTTTAAAAGAAGAGAAAAAGTTCTAAAAGAACATTGATAACACCAACAATTTCAACAACAACCTCAACATTGAAAAATACAAAAAAGTTTGAAAAATAACATTGATAACACCAACAAATTCAACAACAACGTCAACATTGAAAAATACAAAAAAGTTCAAAAAATAACATTGATAACATCAACAAATTCTATGACAAACTCGATATTGAAAATCAACAACAAATTCAACAACAACCTCAACATTGAAAACCACCCAAAAATTCAGCAACAGCCTCAACTTTTAAAGACAGAGAAAAAGTTCAAAAACGAACATTGATAAAACCAACAAATTCAACAACAACCTCAATATTGAAAATCACCAACAAATTGAACAACCTCAACATTGAAAAACACAAACAAATTCTACAACAACCTTAACTTTTAAAAAAAACAAGTTCAACAAAAAACATTGATAACACCAACAAATTCAACAACAACCTCAACAGTAAAAAACACCAACAAATTCAACAACCACCTCAACATTGTAAAAGACCAACAACTTCAACAAACTCAACAATGAAAGACACCGAAAAATTCTACAACAGCAAAAATGAAAAATACCAACAGATTCAACAACAATCTCAACTTTTAAAAGAAGAGAAATAGTTTAAAAAAAGCATTGATAACACCAACAAATTCAACAACAACCTCAACAATGAAAAACACCAACAAATTCAACAACAACCTTGAAATTGAAAAACACCAACAAATTCAACAACAACCTCAATATTGAAAATCACCAACAAATTGAACAACCTCAACATTGAAAAACACCAACAAATTCAACAACAACCTTAACTTTTAAAAATACAAACAAGTTCAACAAAGAACATTGATAACACCAACAAATTCAACAACAACCTCAACAATGAAAAACACCAACAAATTCAACAACAACCACTACATTGAAAATCACCAACAAATTCAACAACAACCTCAACAATGAAAAACAACAAAAAATTCAACAACAACTTAACATTGAAAAACACCAACAAATTCAACAACAACCTTAATTTTAAAAATACAAACAATTTCAACAAAAACTTCAACAAAGAAAAACATCAACATTCAACAACAAACTCAACATTGAAAAGCAGCAATAAATTCAACAACAACCTCAACAATGAAAAACACCAACAAATACAACAACATCAGTATTGAATATCATCAACCATTTCAACAACAACCTCAACATTGAAAAATACCAACAAATTCAACAACAACATCAACTTGGAAAACACAGAAACGTTCGAAAAATAACATTGATAATACCAACAAATGCAACAACAACCTCAATATTGAAAACCACCAACAAATTCAACAATATCCTCAACATTGAAAGAAACCAACAAATTCAACAACAACCTCAACATTGGAAAATACAGAAACGATCAAAAAATAACATTGATAATACCAACAAATTCAACTACAAACTCAATATTGAAAACGACCAACAAATTCAACAATATCCTCAACATCGAAAAACACCAAAAAAATTCAACAACAACCTCAAATTTTAAAAGAATGGAAAAAGTTCAAAAAAAACATTGATAACACCAACAAATTCAACAACAACCTCAACGTTTAAAAATACAAAAATGTTCGAAAAATAACATAGATAACACCAACAAATTCAGCAACAAACTCAATATTGAAAAACATCAAATTTAACAACAACATCAACAATGAAAACACAAACAAATTCAACAACAACCTCAACAATGAACAGCACCAAAAAATTCAACAACAAGCTCAACTTTCAAAAATACAATAAATTTTCAAAAAACAACATTGATAACATCAACAAATTAGCAACAACTTCAACGTTGAAAAACACCAACAAATTCAACAACAACCTTAAAATTGAAAAACAGCAACAAATTCAACAACAACCTCAATATTGAAAGACAACAACAAATTCAACAACAACCTCAACGTTGAAAAATACCAACAATTACAACAACAACCTTAATTTTAAAAATACAAACAAGATCAACATAAAACATTGATAACACCAACAAATTCAACAAAAACCTCAACAATGAAAAACATCAACATTCAACAACAAACTCAACATTGAAAAGCAGCAACAAATTCAACAACAACATCAACATTGAAAAACAGCACCAAATTCAACAATAACCTCAATTTTGAAAGACACCAACACTTTCAGCAACGACCTCAACATTGAAAATCAGGGAAAAATTCAAAAACAATCTCAACATTGAACAACGCCAACAAATTAAACAACAACTTCTACTTTGAAAATCACCACGAAATTCAAAAACAACCTCAACATTGAAAAACACCAACAAATTCAACAACAACCTGAATATTGAAAGACACCAACAAATTCAACAACAACCTCAACATTGAAAATCACCAACAAATTCAAACAACATCAATATTCAAAATCATCAACAAATTCAACAACAACCTCATCATTGAAAAACGCCGACAAATTCAACAACAACCTCAATATTTAAAATCACCAACAAATTCAACAACAACCTCAACATTGAAAAACACCAACAAATTCAACAACAACCTCAACATTGAAAAATACCAAAAAATTCAACAACAACCTCAACATTGGAAAATACAGAAACGTTCAAAAAATAACATTGATAACACCAATAAATTCAACAACATCCTCAATATTGAACGATACCAACAAGTTCAACAACAACCACAATATTGAAAAACGCCAACAAATTCAACAACAACCTCATTGTTGAAAAATACAAAAATGTTCGAAAAATAACATAGATAACACCAACAAATTCAGAAACAAACTCAATATTGAAAAAAAACATCAAATTTAACAACAAGCTCAACAATGAAAACACCAACAAATTCAACAAAAACCTCACCATTGAAAAACACAAACAAATTCAACAACAATCTCAACAATGAAAAACAACCAACAAATTCAAAATCAACCTCAACGTTTAAATGTACAAAAAAGTTCAACAAAATAAACATTGATAACATCAATAAATTCAGCAAAAACCTCAACTTTGAAAAACACAAAAAAGTTCAAAAAAAACCATTGATAACCCCAACAAATTCAAGAGCAACAGCAATATTGAAAATCACCAACCAATTCAACGACCTCAACTTTCAAAAACACCAACAGATTCAAGAACTTCCTCAACTTTTAAAAATACAAACAAGTTCAAAAAAAAACATTGATAACACCAACAAATTCAACATCAACCTCAACAATGAAAAGCACCAACAAATTCAACAACAACCTCAACATTGAAAAACACCAACAAATTCAACATCAACCTCAACAATGAAAAGCACCAACAAATTCAACAACAACCTCAACATTGAAAAACACCAACAAATTCAACAACAACCATAATTTTAAAAATACAAACAAGTTCAACAAAAAACATTGATAACAGCAATAATTTCATCAAAAACCTCAACAATAAAAAACACGAAAAAATTCAACAACAACCTCAACGTTGAAAAATACCAACAAATTCAACAACAACCTTAACTATTAAAAATACAAACAAGTTCAACAAAAAACATTGATAACACCATCAAATTCAACAACAACCTCAACAATGAAAAACACCAACAATTTCAACAACAACCTCAACATTGAAAAACACCAACAACTTCAACAACCTCAACATTGAAAATCTGCAACCAATTCAACAACAACCTCAACAATGAAAAACACAAAAAAATTCAACAACAACCTGAAAATTGAAAAAAAACAACAAATTCAACAACAACCTCAAAATTGAAAAGCAGCAACAAATTCAACAACAACATCAACAATGAAAAACATCAACAAATTCAACAACAACCTCAACATTGAAAAATACCAACAAAATCAACAACAACCTCAACATTGAAAAATACAATAAAGTTCAATAAATAACATTGATAACACCAACAAATTGAACAACAACCTCAATATTGAAAATCAACAACAAATTCACCAACAACCTCAACATTGAAAAACACCATCAAATTCAACAACAATCTCAATATTGAACAAGGCCAACAAATTCAACAACAACCACAATTCTGAATATCACCAGGAAATTCAAAAACAACCTCAATATTGAAAGACACCAACAAATTCAACAACAACCTCAACATTGAAAACCACCAACCAATTCAAAAATATCAATATTGAAAATCATCAACAAATTCAACAACAAACTCAGCAATGAAAAACGCCGACAAATTCAACAACAACCTCAATATTGAAAATCACCAACAAGTTCAACAACAACCTCAGCATTGGAAAACACCAAGAAATTCAACAACAACCTCAACAATGAAAAACACCAACAAATACAACAACATCAGTATTGAATATCATCAACCATTTCAACAACAACCTCAACATTGAAAAATACCAACAAATTCAACAACAACCTCAACTTGGAAAACACAGAAACGTTCGAAAAATAACATTGATAATACCAACAAATTCAACAACAACCTCAATATTGAAAACCACCAACAAATTCAACAATATCCTCAACATTGAAAGAAACCAACAAATTCTACAACAACGTCAACATTTAATAACACCAGTAAATTCATCAACAACCTTAACTTTTAAAAATACAAACAAGTTCTAAAAAATACATTGATAACACGAACAAATTCAACATCAACCTCAACATTGAAAAACACCAACAACTTCAACAACCTCAACATTGAAAATCACCAACAAATTCAATAACAACCTCAACATTGAAAAACACCAACAACTTCAACAACCTCAACATTGAAAATCACCAACAAATTCAATAACAACCTCAACAATGAAATCACCAAAAAATTCAGCAACAACCTGATCATTGAAAAACACCAACAATTTCAACAACGACCTCAACATTGAATATCAGTGAAAATTTCAACAACAATCTCAACATTGAAAAACGCTAACAAATTCAACAACAACCTCAATTTTGAAAAATACCTACAAATTCAACAACAACGTCAATATTAAAAGACAACAACATATTCAACAACAACCTCAACATTGAAAATAACCAACAAATTCAAGAACATCAATATTGAAAATCATCAACAAATTCAACAACAACCTCAACATTAAAAAACGCCAACAAATTCAACAACGACCTCAATATTGAAAATCACCAACAAATTCAACAGCAACCTCAACAATGAAAAACGCCAGCAAATTCAACAACAACCTCAATATTGAAAATCACCATCTAGTTCAACAGCAACCTCAACATTGAAAAACACCAACAAATTCAACAACAACCTCTACATTGAAAAACGCCAACAAATTCAACAACAACCTCAACATTGAAAATCACCAACAAATTCAACAACTTCAATATTGAAAATCACCCACAAATTCAATAACAACCTCAACATTGAAAAACGTCAGCAAAATCAACAAGAAACATAATATTGAAAATCAGGAACAAATTCAATAATAACCTAAACATTGAAAATAACCAACTAATTCAACTACAACCTCAACAGTGAAAAATACCAAAAAAATCATCAACTGCAACATTGAAAAACACAAACAACTTCAACAACCTCAACAATGAAAAACACCAAAAAACTCAACAACAACCTCAAATTTTAAAAGAAGAGAAAAAGTTCAAAAAAAACATTGATAAGACTAAGAAATTCAAAAACAACCGCAACATTGAAAAATACAAAAAAGTTCAAAAAATTACATTGATAACATCAACAGATTCAACAATAACCTCAACATTGAAAAATACAAAAAAGTTCAAAAAATATCATTGATAACTCCACCAAATTCGGCAACAACATCAATATTGAAAATAACCAACAAATTCAACAACAACCTCAACATTGAAAAACACCAACAAATTCAACAACAACCACAATTTTGAAAGACACCAACAATTCAACGACAACCTCAACATTGAAAATCACCAACCAATTCAAGAACATACATATTGAAAGTCAGCAACAAATTCAAGAAAAATCCCAACCTTGAAAAATACAAAACTGTTCAAAAAATAACATTGATAACACCAACAAATTCAACAACAACCTCAACATTCAAAAACACCAACAAATTAAAAAAAAAGTCAATATTGAAAGCCACCAACAAATTCAACAAAACCTCAACATTGAAAGTCACCAACAAATTCAAGAACATACATATTGAAAATCATCAACAAATTCAACAACAACCTCAATTTTGAAAATCACCAACAAACTCAACAACAGCTTCAACATTGAAAAACACCAAAAAATCCAACAGCAACCTCAACTTTTAAAAGAATAGAAAAAGTTCAAAAAAAACATTGAAAAACGCCAACAAATTCAACAACAACCTCAACATTGAAAATCACCAACAGATTCAACAGCAACCTCAACATTGAAAAACACCAACAAATTCAACAACAAAATCAATATTGAAAGTCACCACCAAATTCAACAAAAAGCTCAACATTGAAAATCAACAACAAATTCAACAACTTCAATATTGAAAATCACCAACAATTTCAACAAAACCCTCAACATTGTAAAACGCCAACAAATTCAACAAGAACATTAATATTGAAAATCACCAACAAATTCAATAATAACCTCAACATTTAAAAAAACCAACAAATTCAACTACAACCTCAACAATGAAAAATACCAAACAATTTAACAACAACCGCAACATTGAAAAACACCAACAAATTCAACAACAACCTCAACTTTTAAAAGAAGAGAAAATGTTCAAAAAAAACATTCATAACACCAAGAAATTCAACAACAACCTCAACATTGAAATATACAAAAAAGTTCGAAAAATAACATTGATAACATCAACAAATTCAACAACAACCTCAACATTGAAACATACAAAAAAGTTCAAAAAATATCACTGATAACACCAACAAATTCAACAACAACCTCAACATTGAAAATCACCACCAAATTCAAAAAAAACCTCAACATTGAAAAACACCAACAAATTCAACAACAACCTCAACATTGAAAAACACCAACAATTTCAACAACAACCTAAACTTTTAAAAATACAAAAAAGTTCAACAATATCATTGATAACACCAACAAATTCAACAACAACCTCAACATTGATAAACACCAACAAATTTAACAACAACCTCAACATTGAAAAACAGCAACAAATTCAACAACAACCTCAACTTTGAAAAATACAGAAAAGTTCAACAAATTACATTGATAACACCAACAAATTCAACAACAATGTCAATATTGAAAATCACCAACAAATGCAACAACAACCACAACAATGAAAAACACCAACAAATCCAACAACAACCTCAACTTTTAAAAGAAGAGAAAAAGTTCAAAAAAGACATTGATAACACCAACAAATTCAACAACAACCTCAACGTTGAAAAACACCAACAAATTCAACAACAATGTCAATATTGAAAATCACCAACAAATGCAACAACAACCACAACAATGAAAAACACCAACAAATCCAACAACAACCTCAACTTTTAAAAGAAGAGAAAAAGTTCAAAAAAAACATTGATAACATCAACAAATTCAACAACAACCTCAAGATTGAAAAACGCCAACAAATTCAACAACAACCTCAATATTGAAAGTCACCAACAAATTCAACAACAACCTCAACATTCAAAAACACCAAAAAATTCAACAACAAAATCAATATTGAAAGACACCAACAAATTCAACAACAACCTCAACATTGAAAATCACCAATAAATTCAACAACTTCAATATTGAAAAGCACCAACAAATTCAACAACAACCTCAACATTGAAGAACACCAACAAATTCAACAACAACCTCGACATTGAAAAACACCAACAATTCAACAACAACCTTAACTTTTAAAAATACAAACAAGTTCAACAAAAAACCTTCATAACACCAACAAATTCAACAACAACCTCAACATTGAAAAATTCAAAAAAGTTCAAAAAATTACATTGATAACACCATCAAATTCAACATCAAACTCAATATTGAAAACAACAACAATTCAACAACAACCTCAACTTTGAAAAGAAACAACAAATTCAACAACAAGCTCAACATTGAAAAATACCAACAAATTCAACAACAACCTCAACATTGAAAATCAACAACAAATTCAACAAAAACCTCAACAATGAAAAACACCAACAAATTCAACAACAACCTCAACAATGAAAAACACCAACAAATTGAACAACAACCTCAACATTTAAAAATACCAACAAATTCAACAACAACCTAAACATTGAAAAATACAAATAAGTTCAAAAAATAACCTTGATAACACCCACAAAATGAACAACAACCACTTTATTGAAAGACACCAACAAATTCAACAACAACCTCAACATTGAAAATCATCAACAAATTCAACATTGAAAAACACCAACAAGTTCAACAGCAACCTCAACATTGAAAAACACCAATAAATTCAACTACCTCCACAATGAAAAATACCAACAAGTTCAAAAAATAACATTGATAACCCCAACAAATTCAACAACAACCTCAATATTGAAAATCACCAACAAATTGAACAACCTCAGCATTGATAAAACCAACAAATTCAACAACAACCTCAACATTGAAAAATGCAAAAAAGGTCAAAAAATAACATTGATAACACCAACAAATTCAACAATAACCTCAACATTGAAAAATACAAAAAATTTCAAAAATTAACATTGATACACCAACAAATTCAACAACAAAATCAACATTGAAGAATACCAACAAATTCAACATCAACCTCAACTTTGAAAAAAACCAACAAATTCAACAACAAGCTCAACATTGAAGAATACCAACAAATTCAACAACAACCTCAACATTGAAAAACACCAACAAATTTAACAACAACTTCAACATTGAAAAAAACCAACAAATTCAAAAACAACCTCAATATTGAAAGACAAGAACAAGTTCAAAAACGACCTGAACATTGAAAATCAGCATAAAATTCAACAACAATCTCAACATTGAAAAACGACAACAAATTCAACAACAACCTCAATTTTGAACATCACCAAGAAATTCAACAACAACCTCAACATTTAAAAACAACAACAAATTCAACAATAACCTCAATATTGAAAGATACCAACAAATTCAGCAACAACCTCAAATTTGAAAATCGCCAACAAATTCAACAACAACCTCTACTTTGAAAATCACCAACAAATTCAACAACAACCTGAACATTGAAAAACACCAACAAATTCAACAACAACCTCAACTTTTAAAATAAGAGAAAAAGTTCAAAAAAAAATTGATAACACCAACAAATTCAACAACGACCTCAACATTGAAAAACACCAACAACTTCTAAAGCCTCATCAAAGAAAAACACCAAAAAATTCAACAACTTCCACAATGAAAAACAGCAATAAATTCAACAATAACCTCAATATTGAAAATCACAAACAAATTGAACAACCTCAACATTGATAAAACCAAGACATTCAACAACAACCTCAACATTGAAAAATACAAAAAAGTTCAAAAATTAACATTGATAACACAACAAATTCAACAAAAAACTCAATATTAAAAATCAACAACAAATTCATCAACAACCTCAACATTGAAAATCAATAACAAATTCAAACTACCTCTACTTTTAAAAGAAGAGAAAAAGTTCAAAAAAAACATTGATAACACCAACAAATTCAACAACAAACTCAACATTGAAAAACGCCAACAATTTCAACAACCTCAATATTGAAAGTCACAAACAAATTCAACCACATCCTCAACATTGAAAAAGACGAACAAATTCAACACAACCTCAACATTGAAAATCACCAACAAATTCAACAACTTCAATATTGAAAATCTCCAAAAAATTCAACATTGAAAAGCGCCAACAAATTCAACAACAACCATAACTTTTAAAAGAAGAGAAAAAGTTAAAAAAAAACAAAGATAACCCCCACAAATGCAACAACAACCTCAACATTGAAAAATACCAAAAAGTTTGAAAAATAACATTGATAACACCCACAAATTCAACTAAAACCTCAACATTGAAAAATACAAAAAAGGTCAATAAATAGCATTGATAACACCATCAAATTTAACAACAAACTCGATAGTGAAAAATAAACAACAATTTAAACAACAACCTCAACGTTAAAAAAAACCAACAAATTCAACAACAAGCTCAACATTGAAAAACAGCAACAAATTCAACAACAACCTCAACTTTTAAAAGAAGAGAAAAAGTTCAAAATAGAACATTGGTAAAACCAACAAGTTCAACAACGACCTCAATATTGAAAATCACCAACAAATTGAAAAACCTCAACATTGATAAACACCAACAAATTCTACAACAACCGTAACTTTTAAAAATACAAACAAGTTCAACAAAAAACAATGATAACACCAACAAAATCAACAACAACCTCAACAATGAAAAACACCAACAAATTCAACAACAACCTCAACATTGAAAATCACCAACCAATTCAACAGCATCAATATTGAAATTCAACAGCAAATTCAACCACAACCGCAGCATTGAAAAACGCCGACAAATTCAACAACAACCTCAATATTGAAAATCACCAACAAATTCAACAACCAACTCAGCATTGAAAAACACCAACAAATTCAACAACAACATCAACATTGAAAAACAACAACAAATTCAACATCAACCTGAACATTGAAAAATACTAAAAAGTTCAAAAAATAACATTGATAACAACAACAAATTCAACAACAACCTCAACATTGAAAAGTACTAAAAAGTTCAAAAAATAACATTGATAACACCAACAAATTCAACAACATCCTCAATATTGTAATGCACCAAAAAGTTCAACAACGTCCTCAACATTGAAAATCAGCAACATATTCAACAACAATCTCAACATTGAAAAACACCAACAAATTCAACGACAACCTCAATTTTGAAAATCACCAACAAATTCAACAACAACCTCAACAATGAAAAACCCCAACAAATTCAACAACAACCTCAACTTTAAAAGGAAGAGAAAGAGTTCAAAAAAACATTGATAACTCCATCATATTCAACAACAACCTCAACAATGAAAAACACCAACAAATTCAACAACAATCTCAACATTGAAAAATACAGAAAAGTTCAAAAAGTAACTTTGATAATACCAACAAATTCAACAACATCCTCAATAATGAAAGAGAACAACCAGTTCAACAAGGACCTAAACATTGAAAGTCAGCAACAAATTCAAGAAAAATCCCAACCTTGAAAAATACAAAACTGTTCAAAAAATAACATTGATAACACCAACAAATTCAACAACAACCTCAACATTCAAAAACACCAACAAATTAAAAAAAAAGTCAATATTGAAAGCCACCAACAAATTCAACAAAACCTCAACATTGAAAGTCACCAACAAATTCAAGAACATACATATTGAAAATCATCAACAAATTCAACAACAACCTCAATTTTGAAAATCACCAACAAACTCAACAACAGCTTCAACATTGAAAAACACCAAAAAATCCAACAGCAACCTCAACTTTTAAAAGAATAGAAAAAGTTCAAAAAAAACATTGAAAAACGCCAACAAATTCAACAACAACCTCAACATTGAAAATCACCAACAGATTCAACAGCAACCTCAACATTGAAAAACACCAACAAATTCAACAACAAAATCAATATTGAAAGTCACCACCAAATTCAACAAAAAGCTCAACATTGAAAATCAACAACAAATTCAACAACTTCAATATTGAAAATCACCAACAATTTCAACAAAACCCTCAACATTGTAAAACGCCAACAAATTCAACAAGAACATTAATATTGAAAATCACCAACAAATTCAATAATAACCTCAACATTTAAAAAAACCAACAAATTCAACTACAACCTCAACAATGAAAAATACCAAACAATTTAACAACAACCGCAACATTGAAAAACACCAACAAATTCAACAACAACCTCAACTTTTAAAAGAAGAGAAAATGTTCAAAAAAAACATTCATAACACCAAGAAATTCAACAACAACCTCAACATTGAAATATACAAAAAAGTTCGAAAAATAACATTGATAACATCAACAAATTCAACAACAACCTCAACATTGAAACATACAAAAAAGTTCAAAAAATATCACTGATAACACCAACAAATTCAACAACAACCTCAACATTGAAAATCACCACCAAATTCAAAAAAAACCTCAACATTGAAAAACACCAACAAATTCAACAACAACCTCAACATTGAAAAACACCAACAATTTCAACAACAACCTAAACTTTTAAAAATACAAAAAAGTTCAACAATATCATTGATAACACCAACAAATTCAACAACAACCTCAACATTGATAAACACCAACAAATTTAACAACAACCTCAACATTGAAAAACAGCAACAAATTCAACAACAACCTCAACTTTGAAAAATACAGAAAAGTTCAACAAATTACATTGATAACACCAACAAATTCAACAACAATGTCAATATTGAAAATCACCAACAAATGCAACAACAACCACAACAATGAAAAACACCAACAAATCCAACAACAACCTCAACTTTTAAAAGAAGAGAAAAAGTTCAAAAAAGACATTGATAACACCAACAAATTCAACAACAACCTCAACGTTGAAAAACACCAACAAATTCAACAACAATGTCAATATTGAAAATCACCAACAAATGCAACAACAACCACAACAATGAAAAACACCAACAAATCCAACAACAACCTCAACTTTTAAAAGAAGAGAAAAAGTTCAAAAAAAACATTGATAACATCAACAAATTCAACAACAACCTCAAGATTGAAAAACGCCAACAAATTCAACAACAACCTCAATATTGAAAGTCACCAACAAATTCAACAACAACCTCAACATTCAAAAACACCAAAAAATTCAACAACAAAATCAATATTGAAAGACACCAACAAATTCAACAACAACCTCAACATTGAAAATCACCAATAAATTCAACAACTTCAATATTGAAAAGCACCAACAAATTCAACAACAACCTCAACATTGAAGAACACCAACAAATTCAACAACAACCTCGACATTGAAAAACACCAACAATTCAACAACAACCTTAACTTTTAAAAATACAAACAAGTTCAACAAAAAACCTTCATAACACCAACAAATTCAACAACAACCTCAACATTGAAAAATTCAAAAAAGTTCAAAAAATTACATTGATAACACCATCAAATTCAACATCAAACTCAATATTGAAAACAACAACAATTCAACAACAACCTCAACTTTGAAAAGAAACAACAAATTCAACAACAAGCTCAACATTGAAAAATACCAACAAATTCAACAACAACCTCAACATTGAAAATCAACAACAAATTCAACAAAAACCTCAACAATGAAAAACACCAACAAATTCAACAACAACCTCAACAATGAAAAACACCAACAAATTGAACAACAACCTCAACATTTAAAAATACCAACAAATTCAACAACAACCTAAACATTGAAAAATACAAATAAGTTCAAAAAATAACCTTGATAACACCCACAAAATGAACAACAACCACTTTATTGAAAGACACCAACAAATTCAACAACAACCTCAACATTGAAAATCATCAACAAATTCAACATTGAAAAACACCAACAAGTTCAACAGCAACCTCAACATTGAAAAACACCAATAAATTCAACTACCTCCACAATGAAAAATACCAACAAGTTCAAAAAATAACATTGATAACCCCAACAAATTCAACAACAACCTCAATATTGAAAATCACCAACAAATTGAACAACCTCAGCATTGATAAAACCAACAAATTCAACAACAACCTCAACATTGAAAAATGCAAAAAAGGTCAAAAAATAACATTGATAACACCAACAAATTCAACAATAACCTCAACATTGAAAAATACAAAAAATTTCAAAAATTAACATTGATACACCAACAAATTCAACAACAAAATCAACATTGAAGAATACCAACAAATTCAACATCAACCTCAACTTTGAAAAAAACCAACAAATTCAACAACAAGCTCAACATTGAAGAATACCAACAAATTCAACAACAACCTCAACATTGAAAAACACCAACAAATTTAACAACAACTTCAACATTGAAAAAAACCAACAAATTCAAAAACAACCTCAATATTGAAAGACAAGAACAAGTTCAAAAACGACCTGAACATTGAAAATCAGCATAAAATTCAACAACAATCTCAACATTGAAAAACGACAACAAATTCAACAACAACCTCAATTTTGAACATCACCAAGAAATTCAACAACAACCTCAACATTTAAAAACAACAACAAATTCAACAATAACCTCAATATTGAAAGATACCAACAAATTCAGCAACAACCTCAAATTTGAAAATCGCCAACAAATTCAACAACAACCTCTACTTTGAAAATCACCAACAAATTCAACAACAACCTGAACATTGAAAAACACCAACAAATTCAACAACAACCTCAACTTTTAAAATAAGAGAAAAAGTTCAAAAAAAAATTGATAACACCAACAAATTCAACAACGACCTCAACATTGAAAAACACCAACAACTTCTAAAGCCTCATCAAAGAAAAACACCAAAAAATTCAACAACTTCCACAATGAAAAACAGCAATAAATTCAACAATAACCTCAATATTGAAAATCACAAACAAATTGAACAACCTCAACATTGATAAAACCAAGACATTCAACAACAACCTCAACATTGAAAAATACAAAAAAGTTCAAAAATTAACATTGATAACACAACAAATTCAACAAAAAACTCAATATTAAAAATCAACAACAAATTCATCAACAACCTCAACATTGAAAATCAATAACAAATTCAAACTACCTCTACTTTTAAAAGAAGAGAAAAAGTTCAAAAAAAACATTGATAACACCAACAAATTCAACAACAAACTCAACATTGAAAAACGCCAACAATTTCAACAACCTCAATATTGAAAGTCACAAACAAATTCAACCACATCCTCAACATTGAAAAAGACGAACAAATTCAACACAACCTCAACATTGAAAATCACCAACAAATTCAACAACTTCAATATTGAAAATCTCCAAAAAATTCAACATTGAAAAGCGCCAACAAATTCAACAACAACCATAACTTTTAAAAGAAGAGAAAAAGTTAAAAAAAAACAAAGATAACCCCCACAAATGCAACAACAACCTCAACATTGAAAAATACCAAAAAGTTTGAAAAATAACATTGATAACACCCACAAATTCAACTAAAACCTCAACATTGAAAAATACAAAAAAGGTCAATAAATAGCATTGATAACACCATCAAATTTAACAACAAACTCGATAGTGAAAAATAAACAACAATTTAAACAACAACCTCAACGTTAAAAAAAACCAACAAATTCAACAACAAGCTCAACATTGAAAAACAGCAACAAATTCAACAACAACCTCAACTTTTAAAAGAAGAGAAAAAGTTCAAAATAGAACATTGGTAAAACCAACAAGTTCAACAACGACCTCAATATTGAAAATCACCAACAAATTGAAAAACCTCAACATTGATAAACACCAACAAATTCTACAACAACCGTAACTTTTAAAAATACAAACAAGTTCAACAAAAAACAATGATAACACCAACAAAATCAACAACAACCTCAACAATGAAAAACACCAACAAATTCAACAACAACCTCAACATTGAAAATCACCAACCAATTCAACAGCATCAATATTGAAATTCAACAGCAAATTCAACCACAACCGCAGCATTGAAAAACGCCGACAAATTCAACAACAACCTCAATATTGAAAATCACCAACAAATTCAACAACCAACTCAGCATTGAAAAACACCAACAAATTCAACAACAACATCAACATTGAAAAACAACAACAAATTCAACATCAACCTGAACATTGAAAAATACTAAAAAGTTCAAAAAATAACATTGATAACAACAACAAATTCAACAACAACCTCAACATTGAAAAGTACTAAAAAGTTCAAAAAATAACATTGATAACACCAACAAATTCAACAACATCCTCAATATTGTAATGCACCAAAAAGTTCAACAACGTCCTCAACATTGAAAATCAGCAACATATTCAACAACAATCTCAACATTGAAAAACACCAACAAATTCAACGACAACCTCAATTTTGAAAATCACCAACAAATTCAACAACAACCTCAACAATGAAAAACCCCAACAAATTCAACAACAACCTCAACTTTAAAAGGAAGAGAAAGAGTTCAAAAAAACATTGATAACTCCATCATATTCAACAACAACCTCAACAATGAAAAACACCAACAAATTCAACAACAATCTCAACATTGAAAAATACAGAAAAGTTCAAAAAGTAACTTTGATAATACCAACAAATTCAACAACATCCTCAATAATGAAAGAGAACAACCAGTTCAACAAGGACCTAAACATTGAAAGTCAGCAACAAATTCAAGAAAAATCCCAACCTTGAAAAATACAAAACTGTTCAAAAAATAACATTGATAACACCAACAAATTCAACAACAACCTCAACATTCAAAAACACCAACAATTTCAACAACCTCAATATTGAAAGTCACAAACAAATTCAACCACATCCTCAACATTGAAAAAGACGAACAAATTCAACACAACCTCAACATTGAAAATCACCAACAAATTCAACAACTTCAATATTGAAAATCTCCAAAAAATTCAACATTGAAAAGCGCCAACAAATTCAACAACAACCATAACTTTTAAAAGAAGAGAAAAAGTTAAAAAAAAACAAAGATAACCCCCACAAATGCAACAACAACCTCAACATTGAAAAATACCAAAAAGTTTGAAAAATAACATTGATAACACCCACAAATTCAACTAAAACCTCAACATTGAAAAATACAAAAAAGGTCAATAAATAGCATTGATAACACCATCAAATTTAACAACAAACTCGATAGTGAAAAATAAACAACAATTTAAACAACAACCTCAACGTTAAAAAAAACCAACAAATTCAACAACAAGCTCAACATTGAAAAACAGCAACAAATTCAACAACAACCTCAACTTTTAAAAGAAGAGAAAAAGTTCAAAATAGAACATTGGTAAAACCAACAAGTTCAACAACGACCTCAATATTGAAAATCACCAACAAATTGAAAAACCTCAACATTGATAAACACCAACAAATTCTACAACAACCGTAACTTTTAAAAATACAAACAAGTTCAACAAAAAACAATGATAACACCAACAAAATCAACAACAACCTCAACAATGAAAAACACCAACAAATTCAACAACAACCTCAACATTGAAAATCACCAACCAATTCAACAGCATCAATATTGAAATTCAACAGCAAATTCAACCACAACCGCAGCATTGAAAAACGCCGACAAATTCAACAACAACCTCAATATTGAAAATCACCAACAAATTCAACAACCAACTCAGCATTGAAAAACACCAACAAATTCAACAACAACATCAACATTGAAAAACAACAACAAATTCAACATCAACCTGAACATTGAAAAATACTAAAAAGTTCAAAAAATAACATTGATAACAACAACAAATTCAACAACAACCTCAACATTGAAAAGTACTAAAAAGTTCAAAAAATAACATTGATAACACCAACAAATTCAACAACATCCTCAATATTGTAATGCACCAAAAAGTTCAACAACGTCCTCAACATTGAAAATCAGCAACATATTCAACAACAATCTCAACATTGAAAAACACCAACAAATTCAACGACAACCTCAATTTTGAAAATCACCAACAAATTCAACAACAACCTCATCAATGAAAAACCCCAACAAATTCAACAACAACCTCAACTTTAAAAGGAAGAGAAAGAGTTCAAAAAAACATTGATAACTCCATCATATTCAACAACAACCTCAACAATGAAAAACACCAACAAATTCAACAACAATCTCAACATTGAAAAATACAGAAAAGTTCAAAAAGTAACTTTGATAATACCAACAAATTCAACAACATCCTCAATAATGAAAGAGAACAACCAGTTCAACAAGGACCTAAACATTGAAAGTCAGCAACAAATTCAAGAAAAATCCCAACCTTGAAAAATACAAAACTGTTCAAAAAATAACATTGATAACACCAACAAATTCAACAACAACCTCAACATTCAAAAACACCAACAAATTAAAAAAAAAGTCAATATTGAAAGCCACCAACAAATTCAACAAAACCTCAACATTGAAAGTCACCAACAAATTCAAGAACATACATATTGAAAATCATCAACAAATTCAACAACAACCTCAATTTTGAAAATCACCAACAAACTCAACAACAGCTTCAACATTGAAAAACACCAAAAAATCCAACAGCAACCTCAACTTTTAAAAGAATAGAAAAAGTTCAAAAAAAACATTGAAAAACGCCAACAAATTCAACAACAACCTCAACATTGAAAATCACCAACAGATTCAACAGCAACCTCAACATTGAAAAACACCAACAAATTCAACAACAAAATCAATATTGAAAGTCACCACCAAATTCAACAAAAAGCTCAACATTGAAAATCAACAACAAATTCAACAACTTCAATATTGAAAATCACCAACAATTTCAACAAAACCCTCAACATTGTAAAACGCCAACAAATTCAACAAGAACATTAATATTGAAAATCACCAACAAATTCAATAATAACCTCAACATTTAAAAAAACCAACAAATTCAACTACAACCTCAACAATGAAAAATACCAAACAATTTAACAACAACCGCAACATTGAAAAACACCAACAAATTCAACAACAACCTCAACTTTTAAAAGAAGAGAAAATGTTCAAAAAAAACATTCATAACACCAAGAAATTCAACAACAACCTCAACATTGAAATATACAAAAAAGTTCGAAAAATAACATTGATAACATCAACAAATTCAACAACAACCTCAACATTGAAACATACAAAAAAGTTCAAAAAATATCACTGATAACACCAACAAATTCAACAACAACCTCAACATTGAAAATCACCACCAAATTCAAAAAAAACCTCAACATTGAAAAACACCAACAAATTCAACAACAACCTCAACATTGAAAAACACCAACAATTTCAACAACAACCTAAACTTTTAAAAATACAAAAAAGTTCAACAATATCATTGATAACACCAACAAATTCAACAACAACCTCAACATTGATAAACACCAACAAATTTAACAACAACCTCAACATTGAAAAACAGCAACAAATTCAACAACAACCTCAACTTTGAAAAATACAGAAAAGTTCAACAAATTACATTGATAACACCAACAAATTCAACAACAATGTCAATATTGAAAATCACCAACAAATGCAACAACAACCACAACAATGAAAAACACCAACAAATCCAACAACAACCTCAACTTTTAAAAGAAGAGAAAAAGTTCAAAAAAGACATTGATAACACCAACAAATTCAACAACAACCTCAACGTTGAAAAACACCAACAAATTCAACAACAATGTCAATATTGAAAATCACCAACAAATGCAACAACAACCACAACAATGAAAAACACCAACAAATCCAACAACAACCTCAACTTTTAAAAGAAGAGAAAAAGTTCAAAAAAAACATTGATAACATCAACAAATTCAACAACAACCTCAAGATTGAAAAACGCCAACAAATTCAACAACAACCTCAATATTGAAAGTCACCAACAAATTCAACAACAACCTCAACATTCAAAAACACCAAAAAATTCAACAACAAAATCAATATTGAAAGACACCAACAAATTCAACAACAACCTCAACATTGAAAATCACCAATAAATTCAACAACTTCAATATTGAAAAGCACCAACAAATTCAACAACAACCTCAACATTGAAGAACACCAACAAATTCAACAACAACCTCGACATTGAAAAACACCAACAATTCAACAACAACCTTAACTTTTAAAAATACAAACAAGTTCAACAAAAAACCTTCATAACACCAACAAATTCAACAACAACCTCAACATTGAAAAATTCAAAAAAGTTCAAAAAATTACATTGATAACACCATCAAATTCAACATCAAACTCAATATTGAAAACAACAACAATTCAACAACAACCTCAACTTTGAAAAGAAACAACAAATTCAACAACAAGCTCAACATTGAAAAATACCAACAAATTCAACAACAACCTCAACATTGAAAATCAACAACAAATTCAACAAAAACCTCAACAATGAAAAACACCAACAAATTCAACAACAACCTCAACAATGAAAAACACCAACAAATTGAACAACAACCTCAACATTTAAAAATACCAACAAATTCAACAACAACCTAAACATTGAAAAATACAAATAAGTTCAAAAAATAACCTTGATAACACCCACAAAATGAACAACAACCACTTTATTGAAAGACACCAACAAATTCAACAACAACCTCAACATTGAAAATCATCAACAAATTCAACATTGAAAAACACCAACAAGTTCAACAGCAACCTCAACATTGAAAAACACCAATAAATTCAACTACCTCCACAATGAAAAATACCAACAAGTTCAAAAAATAACATTGATAACCCCAACAAATTCAACAACAACCTCAATATTGAAAATCACCAACAAATTGAACAACCTCAGCATTGATAAAACCAACAAATTCAACAACAACCTCAACATTGAAAAATGCAAAAAAGGTCAAAAAATAACATTGATAACACCAACAAATTCAACAATAACCTCAACATTGAAAAATACAAAAAATTTCAAAAATTAACATTGATACACCAACAAATTCAACAACAAAATCAACATTGAAGAATACCAACAAATTCAACATCAACCTCAACTTTGAAAAAAACCAACAAATTCAACAACAAGCTCAACATTGAAGAATACCAACAAATTCAACAACAACCTCAACATTGAAAAACACCAACAAATTTAACAACAACTTCAACATTGAAAAAAACCAACAAATTCAAAAACAACCTCAATATTGAAAGACAAGAACAAGTTCAAAAACGACCTGAACATTGAAAATCAGCATAAAATTCAACAACAATCTCAACATTGAAAAACGACAACAAATTCAACAACAACCTCAATTTTGAACATCACCAAGAAATTCAACAACAACCTCAACATTTAAAAACAACAACAAATTCAACAATAACCTCAATATTGAAAGATACCAACAAATTCAGCAACAACCTCAAATTTGAAAATCGCCAACAAATTCAACAACAACCTCTACTTTGAAAATCACCAACAAATTCAACAACAACCTGAACATTGAAAAACACCAACAAATTCAACAACAACCTCAACTTTTAAAATAAGAGAAAAAGTTCAAAAAAAAATTGATAACACCAACAAATTCAACAACGACCTCAACATTGAAAAACACCAACAACTTCTAAAGCCTCATCAAAGAAAAACACCAAAAAATTCAACAACTTCCACAATGAAAAACAGCAATAAATTCAACAATAACCTCAATATTGAAAATCACAAACAAATTGAACAACCTCAACATTGATAAAACCAAGACATTCAACAACAACCTCAACATTGAAAAATACAAAAAAGTTCAAAAATTAACATTGATAACACAACAAATTCAACAAAAAACTCAATATTAAAAATCAACAACAAATTCATCAACAACCTCAACATTGAAAATCAATAACAAATTCAAACTACCTCTACTTTTAAAAGAAGAGAAAAAGTTCAAAAAAAACATTGATAACACCAACAAATTCAACAACAAACTCAACATTGAAAAACGCCAACAATTTCAACAACCTCAATATTGAAAGTCACAAACAAATTCAACCACATCCTCAACATTGAAAAAGACGAACAAATTCAACACAACCTCAACATTGAAAATCACCAACAAATTCAACAACTTCAATATTGAAAATCTCCAAAAAATTCAACATTGAAAAGCGCCAACAAATTCAACAACAACCATAACTTTTAAAAGAAGAGAAAAAGTTAAAAAAAAACAAAGATAACCCCCACAAATGCAACAACAACCTCAACATTGAAAAATACCAAAAAGTTTGAAAAATAACATTGATAACACCCACAAATTCAACTAAAACCTCAACATTGAAAAATACAAAAAAGGTCAATAAATAGCATTGATAACACCATCAAATTTAACAACAAACTCGATAGTGAAAAATAAACAACAATTTAAACAACAACCTCAACGTTAAAAAAAACCAACAAATTCAACAACAAGCTCAACATTGAAAAACAGCAACAAATTCAACAACAACCTCAACTTTTAAAAGAAGAGAAAAAGTTCAAAATAGAACATTGGTAAAACCAACAAGTTCAACAACGACCTCAATATTGAAAATCACCAACAAATTGAAAAACCTCAACATTGATAAACACCAACAAATTCTACAACAACCGTAACTTTTAAAAATACAAACAAGTTCAACAAAAAACAATGATAACACCAACAAAATCAACAACAACCTCAACAATGAAAAACACCAACAAATTCAACAACAACCTCAACATTGAAAATCACCAACCAATTCAACAGCATCAATATTGAAATTCAACAGCAAATTCAACCACAACCGCAGCATTGAAAAACGCCGACAAATTCAACAACAACCTCAATATTGAAAATCACCAACAAATTCAACGACCAACTCAGCATTGAAAAACACCAACAAATTCAACAACAACATCAACATTGAAAAACAACAACAAATTCAACATCAACCTGAACATTGAAAAATACTAAAAAGTTCAAAAAATAACATTGATAACAACAACAAATTCAACAACAACCTCAACATTGAAAAGTACTAAAAAGTTCAAAAAATAACATTGATAACACCAACAAATTCAACAACATCCTCAATATTGTAATGCACCAAAAAGTTCAACAACGTCCTCAACATTGAAAATCAGCAACATATTCAACAACAATCTCAACATTGAAAAACACCAACAAATTCAACGACAACCTCAATTTTGAAAATCACCAACAAATTCAACAACAACCTCAACAATGAAAAACCCCAACAAATTCAACAACAACCTCAACTTTAAAAGGAAGAGAAAGAGTTCAAAAAAACATTGATAACTCCATCATATTCAACAACAACCTCAACAATGAAAAACACCAACAAATTCAACAACAATCTCAACATTGAAAAATACAGAAAAGTTCAAAAAGTAACTTTGATAATACCAACAAATTCAACAACATCCTCAATAATGAAAGAGAACAACCAGTTCAACAAGGACCTAAACATTGAAAGTCAGCAACAAATTCAAGAAAAATCCCAACCTTGAAAAATACAAAACTGTTCAAAAAATAACATTGATAACACCAACAAATTCAACAACAACCTCAACATTCAAAAACACCAACAAATTAAAAAAAAAGTCAATATTGAAAGCCACCAACAAATTCAACAAAACCTCAACATTGAAAGTCACCAACAAATTCAAGAACATACATATTGAAAATCATCAACAAATTCAACAACAACCTCAATTTTGAAAATCACCAACAAACTCAACAACAGCTTCAACATTGAAAAACGCCAAAAAATCCAACAGCAACCTCAACTTTTAAAAGAATAGAAAAAGTTCAAAAAAAACATTGAAAAACGCCAACAAATTCAACAACAACCTCAACATTGAAAATCACCAACAGATTCAACAGCAACCTCAACATTGAAAAACACCAACAAATTCAACAACAAAATCAATATTGAAAGTCACCACCAAATTCAACAAAAAGCTCAACATTGAAAATCAACAACAAATTCAACAACTTCAATATTGAAAATCACCAACAATTTCAACAAAACCCTCAACATTGTAAAACGCCAACAAATTCAACAAGAACATTAATATTGAAAATCACCAACAAATTCAATAATAACCTCAACATTTAAAAAAACCAACAAATTCAACTACAACCTCAACAATGAAAAATACCAAACAATTTAACAAAAACCGCAACATTGAAAAACACCAACAAATTCAACAACAACCTCAACTTTTAAAAGAAGAGAAAATGTTCAAAAAAAACATTCATAACACCAAGAAATTCAACAACAACCTCAACATTGAAATATACAAAAAAGTTCGAAAAATAACATTGATAACATCAACAAATTCAACAACAACCTCAACATTGAAACATACAAAAAAGTTCAAAAAATATCACTGATAACACCAACAAATTCAACAACAACCTCAACATTGAAAATCACCACCAAATTCAAAAAAAACCTCAACATTGAAAAACACCAACAAATTCAACAACAACCTCAACATTGAAAAACACCAACAATTTCAACAACAACCTAAACTTTTAAAAATACAAAAAAGTTCAACAATATCATTGATAACACCAACAAATTCAACAACAACCTCAACATTGATAAACACCAACAAATTTAACAACAACCTCAACATTGAAAAACACCAACAAATTCATCAACAACCTCAATATTGAAAATCAGCAACAAATTCAACAACAAACGCAACATTGAAAAACACCAACAAATTCAACAACAACCTCAACATTTAAAAGTACAAAAAAGTTTAAAAAAGAAAATTGATAAAACCAACAAATTCAACAACCTCAATATTGAAAATCACGAACAAATTGAACAACCTCATCATTGAAAAAAAACAAGTTCAACAACAACCTTAACTTTTAAAAATGCAAATAAGTTCATCAAAAAACATTGATTAAACCAACAAATTCAACAACAATCTCAACAATGAAAAAAACCAACAAATTCAACAACAACCTCAACTTTTAAAAAAGAGAAAGTTCAAAAAAAAGATTGATAACACCAACAAATTCAACAACAACCTCAACATTGAAAAACAACAACAATTTCAACAACAACCTCAACATTGAAAAACACCAACAAATTCAACAACCTCAACATTGAAAAACACCAACAAGTTCAACAACAACCTCAATATTGAAAGACACCAACAGATTCAACAACAACCTCAACAATGAAAAACACCAACTAATTCAACAAGCTCAACATTGAAAAACACCAACAAATTCAACAACAACATCAACATGTAAAATCACCAACAAATTCAACAACTTCAATATTGAAAATCACCAACAAATTTAACAGCAACCTCAACATTGAAAAACACCAAAAATTCAACATGAACCACAACATTGAAAAACACCAACAAATTCAACAACAACCTCAACAATGAAAAACACCAACAAATTCAATAACAACTTCAACATTGAAAAACACCAAAAATTCAACATGAACCACAATATTGAAAATCACCAACAAATTCAACAACAACCTCGACATTGAAAAACACCAACATATTCAACAACAACCTCAATATTGAAAGACACCAACAAATTCAACAACTACCTCAACATTTAAAATCACCAACAAATTCAACAACTTCAATATTGAAAATCACCAACAAATTCAACAACAAACTCAACACTGAAAACCACCAAAAATTCAACATGAACCATAATATTGAAAATCACCAACAAATTCAACAACAACCGCAACATTGAAAAATACCAACAAATTCAACAACAACCTCAACTTCTAAAAGGAGAGAAAAAGTTCAAAAAATACATTGATAACAACAACAAATTAAACAACAACCTGAACATTGAAACATACAAAAAGTTCAAAAAATAACATCGATAACACCAACAAATATTCAAAACCAACTCAACATTGAAAATCAACAACAAATTCAACAACAATCTCAACATTGAAAAATATCAACTAATTCAACAACTTCAATATTGAAAATCACCAACAAATTCAACAACAACCTCAACATTGAAAATCACCAACAAATTCAACAACTTCAATATTGAAAGTCACCAACAATTCTACAACAACCTCAACATTGAAAAACACCAACAAATTCAACAACAACCTCAAATTTCATTGAGAAGAAATGGCTTGAAGAAGCCTTTTGTCTTTGTTTCTGAATATTATATGCAAAGATGGGTTATTCTAATTTCCACTCCTTGAACATTGGATTTCTGTAACTTTTTTTAGCAGCCGCACACCACAGAAGAAAACCTCAGTAGGTCTTACGTATCCTGCTCAAGTGCTGCACTACTTCTGTGCAAGAGTCAAAATAAAAATTAGGATAAGAAGTCAAACTGCAGTTCTCCATACAATTTGTATTTCACATATTTTATAGATTTCCAGATCACTCATTCCTCAGCTAACTGAAGACCCATGTAGAAAAGTTTATTTGATTGTTAATTGAATTTTGCCACTGACCATATCCCATCTTTGAGTCCGTTATCTGTTGCATGGATTACTGCTGTTAATTGCTGCTGCCTATGGAGCACTTTCTCAACAGTTTCAATAAATAAAAACCTGGCTTGAATTACAAATCATTTTAAGAATATAGCTATATTTTAGATAGAAAATCTGCTACGTCTGGATATGAGTTTGATGTATAATTCAATATGTGGATGTCTTCTCCCAAAGCAAGTCTTGCTTTTGGATTACTCCTTCCCTTGTTGATCTATATTGGCTCTCTGTTAACTGGCACATTAGCCATTAAATTTTTATTCCTCACCCTTTAAATCCCTCTGTGTCCCACATCATCCTATTTCTAGAATATTCCCTAGCCCAATATTGTCTTACCACACTTATGAACTTTCCTAAAATTTGTACCTTTTTATGTATTTCCCCATTCCCTTTGCCATGCATTTGTCAACAGAGCTGACCAATCTCTGTTTTCCTTGCATCTGAAAAACCTCCAAGGTATTTTCTACATTAAAGGTCTATGCAAATGCAAGTTGTTAAATGATTCGCTGAAAATTACACTATTAAGTGGGGATATTAAGTTATACTACAACACATGAAAATGAAAAATACATGAAAAAGCACTTGCTATGCCTTTCATATCCTCATGATGCTAAAGCGCTTACTTTTTAAACTTAAATACTTATGCAGTGCAGTTACTGTTGCTATGTAAGCATATAATGGAACCAGTCTTGGCACAGCAAGGGCCCACAATTGACAAATGAGGTAAATGACCAAGTTGTTTTTGTGTATTAGTAGAGGTATCAGTATTGTTCTGGGTATTGAGAGAACTGCCTCCTCTACAAATTATTACCCTGGGATCTTTTATGTTGACTTAAATTGACTGACAGGGACATGTCATCCAAAAGATGGCACCACTGACATTGCAGTACTCCCTCAGTTCTGAGCTTGATAGCATTACTTGACATTGTTATAAAGTCTTTCATGTTTCTAGAGCGTGCAATTGTGCTTTATGCATTCTGGAAAAAGGAAACTTCTTTGTAAAATGAAAAAGCTCTATAATCCAAAATGACACCATTATTATCTTGAGAAATTTGTACTTCTGTTTTCTTAATGCTGCCACCAGCTGTTATGACACTTCTGTCTTCTCATCAAACATTAGCCGCAAACTTAAAAAGTACATAATAAGCTTGACTTCAGTTGTGGTTTTGCTGAGGAGAGCTGCCAGAATTGTATAAAATTTGTACAAAATGGTGATCATATGAATGCAGTTCTGTGGCTCAAGATACTAAGAAATAGCCACAATTCTAATTATGATGTTTAAAGCAGTTATTTTCTTTTTGTTCCATGTTAACATCCTTTTAAATCCCACTGTGGAGCACAGAAAGGAAGGCTGCATTTCTGCAGCACCTTTCATGATCTCAGGACATCTCAAAGCTCCTTTTGATCAATGAAGTGTTTGTTGAATGCAGTCGCTGTTGTAATATGAGTTTGACAGCCAGGTTTTACACTGCAAGCTTTGACAAAACAGCAATGTGGTAGTAACCAGATAATCTCTTTTTTTGTGATATTGATTGAGGGATAAATATTGATAAACAATCCACTGTGAAATGTAATACTCCACCCAGGAGATATGATTGTAATTCCTGTTCACGGGTTTACTCAGGAAATGCTGGGTATTCCTTCTGTGACCAGATTCCCTGTACAGCAAATGACACAAGGCAATATGATTTTAAATAATAGTAAAAATTCTCTTGGAAACTGCCTAATTAGATTTGTTTGATGCTGATAGATTTTTATAGGATAGGAATCCAGGCTGACACTCCCAGTGCAGTGCTGAGGGCATGCTGTACAATTGGGGGTGCAATCTTTCAAATGGCACATGAGGCCCTGTCTATCTCTTCAGGTGGATGTAAAAGATCCCATGGCACTATTTTGAAGAAGAACAGGGAAGTTGTCTCCAGTGCCCTGACAAATATTTATCCCTCTATTAATATCACAAAAAACATTATCCGGTCAGTATCACATGGCTGTTTTTTTGGGAGTTTGTTGTAATGTTGGAAACACAAATTCACTGCACAGTAAACTTACTTCAATAGCTGTAAAGCACTTTAGGAGGTATTGAGGTAATGAAAGGTGTTCTATGAATTTAATGTCTTTTTATTATAGTTTGCCTAGGGCTACTCTAGTTTTTAGCTAAAGGTCTTGATCGAATACACTTAAAATTTTTCAATCGTAAAATATTTCTATCCAACAAGTATTTTGTGCAGTGATATTTAACTGTAGGTAGTTAGGAGACAATAGGATAAGAAGTTTTAAAACAAAATATGCTTCGTACTATTTTGTGTAAAAGCATTGTAGTATTGTCCTGTATGTAGTGTTACTTCATTGAATTATAACTGAAGCATAGTGAGATGTGTGAGACATGTAATGCTATATTTCATGTAAAAATGTGTTGAGCCAAGGAGCAGGTTAATTTCAAGGAAAAGTTTAATATTTTTACAACGAGACCTGTGTGGCCTTCAACCTGAGATAGCATAAAACTGGCCTGAAGCACAGTATCCTGATTTAAGAGGCTATTTGCTTTGGCTAATATGGTTACAATTAGCAAAAAAAACCCAAAGGAAGCTGGTGAACTTTTTGAAAACCATATGAAATTTTCTTAGTAGTTTGGTAAATTGTTCATAATTTGTACCAAAACACAGCTGAAGTTAATTTCATTTAGCTCTTCGCTGACTGGCACCTCAAACAATGTTGTTTTAAATGTCCTTCAAAAACTGCATCAACAAACTTTATAAAGATGCTGCTAAACTGACCACTGTCTAGTCTTTGCTGTGTAATTGATGGTTTAGTTGCCTGTTACAGTTTGTTGTATACGGAGACAGAGAACTCTAATTGGAGTTAATAGGCAGATTTAATTGTGGATGTTTATAGAACTGTCAAATCAAGTTTCACCACATAATTACCATATTTAGCAAATCGGTATTTACCTGAAGTAATTGTAGTTTAGGCGTACAGTCTTTGAGCCTTAACAGGTATTCAGTCAAGGAATAGAATGCCTGGGCTTGCTTATGGCATTGTATATAATATATATCTTTATCCTACCCTCATTAAGAAAACATATATATATGTGCGTGTGTGTGTGTATGTATATATATACATACTTTCTTATAAGTATGTTGGGATAGGATTAATATATCTCTCACCCCTTCCCCTTTCACTTATTTCCAGCCTGTGTCACAGCAGAACAAAGAAGTGTGTGGGAGGGGAAAGTAGCTGACTATAGATGTACGTACAGGATTTGAGGACAGCTGTAAGTTAACCATTATTCCATTGCCTATGGCAAATGAACCATGCCTCAGGACAGCTAAGTTCTGTCAATTGCTGCCTGGTAAAACAATTGATGTCAGTGTTCAATAGACATAAAACTGAATTTTAGGCATGGTGTTGCACATCTGAACTTCAACAGAGACACAATGAGATTACAGAGTCAGTTCCTTCCTATGGTTTGCTTATCTGGATCATGCCAGAGGCTTGTTTCCCTCAGCAACAACAGCTTGGACTTATTTTTATTAAATGGAAGATGTTGTACATGCCAAGGCCTTTTGCAGGAGTATTATTGACATTAGGACTTGATCAAAAGCTTGGTCAAAGAGGTAAATTTTACTGAGGATCTCAAAGAAGGGCAGAAGTAGAGAGGAAGGGAATTCAGAGTTGGGCTTCCTTATCTACTTTTGAACATCAGTGCTAAATTAACAGGTTATGCAAATGGTTTGCATATTGTAGATCCCTCCCTTCTGATATAATGCATTTCAAAATGAAGTTATTTTGTATATATCTGAGCAGACGAATTAGGGGAAATATACCTCTCAACTGGACTTGAAAAGTGCGATAAAATTCCATGATCTCAATGTCCCAAAACACAAGCTGGCTGATTAAGTACTGTTGGAAGAGTCACCATTGCTGTAATGTAGACGCAGCAACCATTTTGCATATAACAAATCACCAAATGACCAGGTAATCTTTTTTAATAAGTGTCGGCTGAGGAGTAAATATTGAGGAAAATGTTCCTTTTTTCAGAATAATGCCACTGGATCGTTCATGTACACCTGAGAGTGCAAATAGGGCCATGATTGAATGCAGGCTTTCCCTCCTCACTCACTCTCACTTTGTCTCTGCCCCTCCACCCACGTACTCTCGCTGACCACCTCGTGTGCATGCCCGCCCTCCTCCTCCTCCTCTCCCCCACCCCAAGCTCACTTTCTCAGATGCCATTGGGCACTGCTCCTGCTGCCTCGTGTTCCGTTTCCGGCTGCCTGGGCCCTGATCCAGCGGCCACAGTGGCCAGGCTCCGAACTCACCGGCTCTGGAGTTTGCTGATCCTCCAGTCACTAATTGTTTCTTTCCCACATTTGCTGCTGTTAGGCTCACGGGAGAGAAACAGCTTGTGATTGGAAGAACATCACGGGAGAGAAACAGCTTGCGATTGGAAGAACATCACGGGAGAGAAACAGCTTGCGATTGGAAGAACATCACGGGAGAGAAACAGCTTGCGATTGGAAGAACATCACGGGAGAGAAACAGCTTGCGATTAGAAGAACATCACGGGAGAGAAACAGCTTGTGATTGGAAGAACATCACGGGAGAGAAACAGCTTGTGATTGGAAGAACAGCTCCATACCGAATCTTCCATTCAAACTTAACTGTTTGATTGACATTTTGAAAATTAGCCCCGGGGGCCGCTTAGAGAGGCTTCACGGCGGCCGGTGGGCCGTACATTGGACAAGCCTGGTTTAACATCTGTTCTGAAAGCCAGCACCTCTGACAGAGCAGCACTCCTTCAGTGCTGCATTGAAGTGCTGGCTTAGGTTTCTGTGCTCACCTCTCTGGAGTGAAGCATGAACCTGGAACCACCTGAGACTGAAGCAAAAATGCTACCACTGCGCCAGTTCAGCTGAAAGTCTCTCACAATCGCTATGTCAAGCTGAACAGGGTTATTGGGGTACAGCAGCATCGTAGTAAGGTTATTGTACGTGTACATTAGATGTTGGCGTAGAAGTCAATCTAAGAAGACTCCAAAAATCATTCCAAAAATGGTGGTTGACTTATATACTGAGTATAGCAGATGAACTGCCAGAGTGGGTGGTCGCCATTTTGAAATATGAGAACAAAAACACAATACCGGTAATTCATATTAAATTAATGTGGCATGATTTATTGAATAAACTAATTATACAAATATACTTCCAACCACAATGAAAGTGCTTTAAAACCTGTCAAATTCATTGTCTTCAGCATCCAATGCAAAGAGTTAATCGAACTCATGGGTCACTTGGCTGTGGCATCGTCATAAGGATCCCACTCTCGATCAGCTGTGGTGCTTTCACAGAATTGTTACTGTGCAGAGGAGGCCATTTGGCCCATCGTGTCCACACTAGCTCTCCGAATGAGCATTATGACCCAGTGTCATTCTCCTGTCTTTTCCCTGTAATTCTGCGTATTGTTTCTATTTAAATGATCATCTAATGCCCTCTTCAATGCTTCGATTGAAACTTCCTCCAACATACTTCCAGGCAGTACATTCCAGACCCCAACCACTCGCTATGTGAAAAAAGTTTTTTTGTTACATCGCATTTGCTTCTTTTGCAAATCACTTTTTAAATCTTTGTCCTCCCATTCTCAGTCCTTATACAGGCAGGAATATTTTCTCCCGATCTACTCTGTCTAGTCCCCTCATGATTTTGAACACCTCTATAAAATCTCCTCTTAGCCTTCTCCTCTCCAAAAAGAACTGTCCCAACTTCTCCAATCTATCTTCGTAACTGAAGTTTCTCATCCCGGGAACTGTATTGTAAACCTCTTCTGCACTCTCTCCAATGTGTTCATATCCTTCCTAAAGTATGGCACCCAAAACTGTACACAGTACTCCAGCTGAGGTCTAATTAGTGTCCTATAGAAGTTAAGCATAACCTCCTTGCTCTTGTACTCTATGCCCCCTATTAATTAAGCCATGGATACTGTATGTTTTGTTAACTGCTGTCACCAGCTGCCCTGCCACCTTTAATGACTAATGCACATATACACCCAGGTCCCTCTGCACTTCACACCCTTTAGAGTTGTACCCCTTATTTTATATTGTGTCTCCATGTTCTTCCTACCAAAATGAATCACCTCACACTTCTCTGCATTGAACCTCATCTGGTACCTATCTGCCCATTCCACCAACTTGTCTATGTCCTTTTGAAGTTCTACACAGTTTACAGTGTGTCCAAGTTTTGTATCATCTGCAAACTTTGAAATTGTCCCCGGCACACCAAGATCTAGATCATTAATATATATCAGAAAAAGTAAGGGTCCCAATACCGACCCCTGGGGAACTCCACTACAAACCTTCCTCCAGCCTGAAAAATATCCATTTACCATTACTCGCTGTTTCCTATTATTCAGCCAATTTTGTATCCACGTTGCTACTGTCCCTTTTAATTCATGAGCTACAACTTTGCCCTCAAGTCTGTTGTGTGGCACTGTATCAAGTGCCTTTTGGAAGTCTATGTACACCAGATCAACAGCATTACCCTCATCAACCCTCTCTGCCACCTCTCCTTCAAAACATTCCAAGTTAGTTAAACACAATTTTCCCTTAAGAAATCCATGCTGGCTCTTCCTAATCAACCCACATTTTTTCATATATGACTCCTATTTCCATCCCGAATAATTGTTTGTAGAAGCTTCCCCACTACCAACGTTAAACTGGCTGGTCTGTAATTGCTGGGCTTATCCTTACAATCTATTTTGGACAAGGGTGTAATGTTTGCAATTTTTCAGTCCTCTGGCACCTCCCCTGAATCTAGGGAAGACTGAAAGGTTATGGCCAGTGCCCCTGCAATTTCCAATCTCGCTTCCTTCAATATCCTTGGATGCTTCTCATCTGGTCCTGGTGCCTTGTCAACTTTAAGCACCGACAGTTTATCCCCCCCCTCCCTTATCAATTTTGAACCCTTCTAGTGACAGGATTGCCTCCTCTGTCACCATGGCCTGCCTCCATGCCCCCTGCCTCTACGTCCCTAATCGGTCCTACTCCTTTTATCTCCTTTTATCACCCTTTTACTATTTATGTGCCTACAAAGCCTTTGGGATTCCCCTTTATGTTGGCTGGTAGTCTTTTCTCACAATCCCTCTTCGCTTCTCTTATTTGCTTCTTCACCTCTCCTCAACCGTCTATACTCAGCTTGGTTCGCAATTGTATTTCCTACTTTACATCTGTCATAAGCACACTTTTTTTTCTTTATCATAATTTCTATCTCCTTTTTCATCCAGAGAACTCTGGATTTGTTTGCCCACCTTTCCCTTTTGAGGGAGTATACCTTTACCGTGCCCGAACAATTGTTATGACCGATGCAGTTGGTAAAGCGGAGCTATTTAAAAATCTCAGAGGGAAACTTTAAACAACTGTCAATCAATAATTTTAAGTGCTATGTTTGAGATGCAACTCTAAACTCAGGAATCAGACCACTAGTTCAAGGTTTTACATTAAACTAAATGAAGCATTTTATTAATTTACACAGGTGAAAATATATGTACACATGGCTACAAATTACTACTATCATAACTTTTAAATTCCCAAACTAATCTCCATTAAGGCAACAGCAACTTATAGACTTAACCAAACACCAGGCAAAGCATTTTCACCTTATGAATTCAAAATGAGGTTCCTTTCACTGTGGAGCCAGTTGGAGGCTTGCAGCTGTCTTTTGATCCTCCATTGCCTCTTTGAAGGTAGCCCATTGTTCAGCTACAGCTTTTCCCACCAACCTTTGGTTCCAATCTACCTGGCCAGCTCTGTTCTTGTCCCATTGAAGTCTGCTGTCTCCCAGTTAATTATTCTTACTCTGGATTGCCCATTGTCCTTTTCTGCCGTCAACCTAAACCTTATGATACAATTATCACTGTCTCCTAAATGTTCTCCCATTGACACTTGATCTCCTTGGCCCACTTCATTTCCAAGAATAGGGCCTAGCAGTGCCTCCTTTCTTGTTGTAATGGACACATATTGCTGTAGAAAATTCTCCTGAACATTCGCTAGGAACTCTTGCCTCTCTCTGCCCTTTACACTACCATTACCCCAGTCTATATTTGGATAATTAAAATCCCCTATTATAACTATTCTATAATATTTGCTATAATTTCCCTGCAGATTTGTTCCTCTATATCCTTTCGACTAGTTGGTGGCCTATAGGCTACACGAGCATGTAATTGCGCCCTTTTTGTCCCTTGGCTCTAGCCAAATTGAGCCTGTCCTTGAACCCTCTGGGACATCCTCTTTCTCCAGCACTGCAATGCTCTCCTTAACCAATACAGCCTCCTGCCCTATTTTTCCTGAACACCTTGTACCCAGAATATTTAACACTCAGTCCTGCCCTTCCTTGAGCCAGGTATCTGTTATTGCCACAACATAATTCCGCATGGCAATCTGCTCCTGTAACTCACCAATCTTATTTACTATACTCTGTGCTTTCACATACATACAACACATGATTCTTTGAAATGAAGTGGGCCAGGGAGATCAAGTGTCAATGGGAGAACATTTAGGAGACAGTGATAATTGCATCATAAGGTTTAGGATGACGGCAGAACCTGATTTAGACTTCATTACTTCCTCCATTATTCCAACTCTGCCTATTAACTCCCTATTCACTATCCTAGTGCTAATTGTCTTTCCCAGTATTGTGTGCACCTTGGTATTACTCTAATATTTTCTCCTGGTTCCTACACCCCTGCTGAGTTAATTTAAAGCACCCCGCTGAACAGCTCTAGCAAAATGCCCCGCAAGGAACTCAGTCCCAGCTCTATTCAAGTGCAACCAGGCCGGCTTGTACAGGTGCCATCTCCCCCAGAGCCAGTCCCAGCGTCCCAGGAATCTAAATCCCTCCCTCTTGCACTATCTTTCCAGCCACGCATTCACCTGCCTTATCCTCCTATTTCTGTACTCACTTGCACATGACACCAGAGATTACTACGTTTGAGGTCCTGCTTGTTTTTCTTGGGATCCACTACCAACCTGGTTTTCCCAGTCTACCTGCATATTGAAATCCCCCATGATCACTATAACCTTGCCTTTCTTACACGCCTTTTCTATCTCCTGGTGTATCTTGTGCCCCACATCCTGACTATTGTTCGGAGGCCTGTACATAACTCCCATTATGTTTTCTTTTACCTTTGCGGTTCCTCAACTCTACCCACACAGATTCTACATCATCTGGCCCTACGTCATTTCTTGCTATCGATTTAATTTCATTTCTTACTGACAAAGCAACCCCACCCCCTCTGCCAACCTGCCTATCTTTTCGATAGGATGTATATCCTTGGATATTTAGTTCCCAGTCCTGATCCCCTTGCAGCCATGTCTCCGTGATGCCCTCCACATCATACCTGCCAATTTCAATTGCATCACAAGCTCATTTACCTTATTTCGTATACTGCGTGCATTCAGATACAACACCTTCAGTCTTGTATCCCCCGTCCCCTTTCTCATTGTCGTCCCTTCATCTGATGTGCTTGAAGTTAGATTCCTAGCCCTTTCCAAACACTCTGTCCTATTTTGTGTTCTGGGGACTTTAATAGCCTCTCCTGGGCTCTCCTTTTTAGTTTTTTCATAATTTTCCATGAAGTTGAATCCACCCCCCTACACGCTAACCTGCTGTTTTGTTTCCCATTAGTCATACTTCTTGGAGTTTTACCTTTCCCTCCACCCCCCCAACTTTCTAGTTTAAAGTCCTGTTGACCACCCTATTTACCCTTTTCGCTAGAACAATCACCCAATCAAGTTGACCCTGCAAAAAAAACAAACAGGATAAGTTCAATCCGACTAATTACTGCCCCATCAGTCCATTCTCAGTCATCAGCAAAAGTGGTGAAAGGTATCATTAACAGTGCTATCAAGCAGCATTTACTCATCAATAACTGATAATCAGCTTGCGTTTTGCCAGGACCACTTGGTTCCAGATCTCTTTACAGTCTTTGTCCAAACATCGACAAAAATTCCGAAGTGAGGTAAGATTCACTGCCTTTGACATCAGTGCAGCGTTTAACCAAATGTGGCATCAAGGAGCTCAAGAAAAATTGAAGTCGATGGGAATTGGAGAGAGAACTCTCCACTGGCTAGCTTACTACATTACACAAGGAAGATGATTGTGGTTGTTGGAGGCCAATCATCTCAGCCCCAAGGCATTGCTGCAGGAGTCCTTCAAGAACGTGTCCAACGCCTAACCTACTGAGACTGCACACTGTTCAATTCAATTTGCTACAACTCCGATACCGAAGCAGTTTGTGCACGCATGCAGCAAGACCTAGGTAACATTCAGGCTCGGGCTGATATGTGGCAAGTAATATTTGTGCCACACAAGTGCCAGGCGATGGCTGTCTCTAACAAGAGAGAATCTAACCATTTCTCCTTGATAATCAACTGCGTTTCTATCATTGAATCCCCAGCCATCAACATCCTGGGAAGGAAGGGAGGTGGGGTGAGGAGGGTCACCATTGACATGAAACTTAACTAAACCAAACACCTAAGTTAAAAGCAAAATACTGCAGATGCTGGAAATCTGAAACAAAAACAGAAAATGCTGAGTTGAAAATGAACAGAGTTAACGTTTCGAGTCTTACCTTTACGCCATTATCAACACCTTTATTAGTCATAACCACCATTAACATTCCCTTTGTCCTTTAATTCATGACATCTTTGTCAATCTCTCCTTTGTCCCCACCTATCTCTGGCCTTCTATCCAGCTTCACCGGTTCCACCCCCCCTTAAACAGTATAAATTTAATCACATTTCCACTTCTCTTCAGCTCTGAAGAAGGGTCAAACGGACTCAAAACGTTAACTCTGTTTCTCTCTCCACAGATGCTGCCGGACCTGCTGAGCTTTTCCAGCATTTTCTGTTTTTGTTTCAGATTTCCAGCATCTGGAGTATTTTGCTTTTATCCGGGAACACACTGTCGCCACAAGGACTGCGGCAGTTCAAGAAGGTGGCTCACTACTGATTTTTCAAGGCAATAAATTCTAACCTTGCCAGCAATGCCCACATTCTGTAAATGAATGACGAAAAGACTGGGCAATACTTTGCATGAGAATGATTTACTTTTTTCGTCACTTCAGAAAAGAAAGTGTGACCAGAAGCGACTCTCGTCAGGCTGGGTAACAACAGTTGAACTAAGAGTATAGTTATTGTGAACTGGGACTTGCTTGAATAGAAGAATAAGATTGAAGGAAGAGCATTGGAGTGGGTAAATCACTCCTGGTTCACATTATTTATATTTTGACATGCATAAATATATGTTTTTGCTGCCGTCCAGGCACGTGTGCAACTAGGTTTTGACTTAAGAAAAGAAAATCTGTATAAGAAGCTCCAGCTGCCTTTTACAAGGCACCTCCTGCCATTCTTGTGGCGATGGCAATAAATCAGCCTTATGTTTTTATTTATATTCTTTAGTTCAATAAGTGGTAAAATGAGAGGTGAGTTGTTTTTCAACAACATCAAGATACAAATTATAATGTTCTCTATATCTTGTATTTGTATGTGAGTAGCAGTGAATGACTTTGGCCATTAAAACCAGCCTTGGAATAGTATTGCCTGCATAAATTGCACATTCAGTGAATTGCTTTTCTTCTTCCCTTTTTTCCTTTTCTCCATTTCAGCAGGTTAGGAGTTTGTAGGATGTTTATTGCAGAGCCCTCTGTGTGTTCAGTTAAGAAGAAATCTGATTCTGTAGAATGTCTCTGGGAATAATAGTGTTAAATAATGTCGCTGTGAATTTGCCACATTTTAAAAGTACACTTGAATGCCTAAGGAGCAGCGGTCCATCAGTTGACTGAAGAATGAAGAATCTCTGCAGTGTTGGCAAGGGTATATGCATAGTGTCCAACTGTCTCTCTCCACCCCACACAAAATATTATGGTGGCATGGCTGGTTCAAGTTTACAAAAAAAGCTAAGCACTCCCGCATATTGCAATGCAGTTTATTGAAGCATAGATTATTGCTTGCACCAAGGCACTTACTTGTCCAAAGATTGTAATGGGTCAAACACAGAAGAAGACCGAGAACTGATGCTCGCATCTGAACTGCTGAGAATTTGTCTCAGTGCATCTATTGCATGTTGGTTTGTGGGCGATAAAATGTTTCCTTTTAACTGATGGTTAATTTTCGAACACTGCTCTACAACAGAATGGGTTAATGTTTTCTCCATTCTGCTGCTTTCTTATTTATGATGCCTTTTTCATAATTGAAATGATAAGCTCTCATTAGATGTTTAACCATTCATTATTTTTATGACTACAATAAGAAGCTGTATTAAGTGCAGTGCCTTGAATGTAGAAAGATATCTCAAGGCACTTCATAGAGGAGCAATTTGTAATAATGTAGAAAACTAACTGACAATGGAAAGTTAACCATTTGTGAAGGTCTAAAAGTTTGTATACCACCAATTTTATAATTAAAGTGGAGATTTTGAAAATAGTTAGTTTTCAACCTGATCCGAACAAAGGCAAAAAGAAAAGTGCGTAGTTCACCTTTGGCGAGAATACCAATTTGAATATATTAACGCTGACATCTCTGCTGAATAAATATGATTATATATTCATTCTCCCATCCCACAAGAATGCAGATTAATCTGCTTTCTTTGAAACCTAAATCGGAGTAAGGTTTATCAAACAAAGCACCAAAAATCTTCCAGATATTTGAGAAGTTGTGGAACTTTTAACATCCATTGGATTTTTTCAATGCGTATCTTACCATGTATAAGTGAATAGAATATATTTAACAATGCCATTCTTATTTTCTTTCTTTTGCACCTTTATTATGGTTGTATATTAATGATAGTGACAAAGTCTTAAGTGTTAGCTGCATTCATACTCTGATTTAATCGAATATTGACTAAACAAAATCCAGTGGTATCACAAGGAAGCCATTTTCAGTCAAACTAATTGTTGTCACTTGTAACTTCAGTTCTGATTATCAGAGCAAAATGCATGTCCCTTTCCTATGGCACCTTCCCATGCAACCGCAGCAGGTGTAACACCTGCCCCTTTATCTCCTCCTGCCTCACCATCCAAGGCCCCAAACACACCTTGCAGGTGAGGCAGCGATTCACTTGCACTTCCTTCAATTTAGTCTACTACATTCGCTGTTCACAGTACGGTCTCCTCTACATTGGGACGACTAAACGCAGATTGGGTGACTGCTTTGCTGAACACCTTCACTCAGTCTGCAAGCATGACCGCGACCTTCCTGTCGCTTGCCACTTCAATTCACCATCTTGCTGTCATGCCCACATTTCTGTCCTTGGCCTGCTGCAATGTTCTAGTGAAGCCCAATGCAAACTGGAGGAACAGCACCTCATTAGGCACTTCACAGCCTTCTGGACTTAACGTTGTGTTCAACAATTTCAGACTGTGAACTCTCTCCTCCATTTTGGTCTTATTTTCCCATCACCCTCCGCCCATAGGGCCAGTGTGTAACTTGTTCTTATGTTTTGCTTTCAAAGAAAGTTCTGCTATTAACACATTCTGCTATTTGACCTTCATGCCACTATTAACACCTGTCTTAGTCTTTAACACTATCATTACCACTCCCTTTGTCTTCTGTCCATGACATCTTTGTCAAATCTCTCCTGAGCTCCCACCTATTCCTGACCTTTTTTGCTCCACCTGCTCCAACCCCTCTCTTCAACAGTATAAAACCCATACGTTTCTACCTCTGTTCAGCCCTGAAGAAGAGTCACATGGACTCGAAAAGTTAACTGTTTCCCTCTCCACAGATGCTGCCAGACCTGCTGAGTTTTTCCAGCATTTTCTGTTTTTATTTCAAACACCTAAGTCATTGTCGCCAAGTCAAAATCCAAGAACACTGTTGCCACAAGGACAAGAAGGTGGCTCACTACTAATTTCGCAAGGCTTCAGAGGAAAGTGCACGTTCAGTTTTGAAAATCGGTCTTTTTCTTGTTAGAAACAATTAATTTATATTTAGTGTCTTTAGAGTAGTAAACCGCCCCGAGACGCTTCACGTGAGTATTACAGAACAAATGTGACACTGAGCTAAATGAAGAGATATTAGGTCAGATGACCAAAATCTTGGTCAGAGAGCTAGGTTTTAAGGAGTGTCTTAAAGAAGGAAAGTGAGGTAGAGTGGCAGAGAGGTGTAAGGAGGGAATTTCGAAGCTTAGGACTGAGGCAGCTGAGGGTGCGGCTATTAATGGTGCAGCGATTAAAACTGGGGATTTGCAAGAGGCCAGAATTAGAGGACTGCAGATAAAAGAAAGACTTGTAGCAGTTTTCACAACTACCGAACATCTCAAAGCACTTTACAGCAAGTGTTTTTGATGACACAGAAGTAATGCAGAAAACACAGCAACCAATTTATGTGCAGCGTACTTGAGAGATTAAATATTGTCCAGGACGCCCCAGATAACTGAAATGAATACAGAAAATTGTGGAAAGCTGTTTTAGTTTTTGATTTCCAGCATCTGCAGTGTTTTGCTTTTGCATCAGGAATATCTCCCCTGCTCTCCTTCAAAATAGTGTAATTGGATCTTTTGCATCCTCCAAACGGGCAGATTTGGCTTAATGCTTCATCCAGTAGGCAGCACCTCTGAGTGCAGCATTTCATGGGCACTGCACTTGAGTGTCAGCCTTGATTTTTGCGCTCAGGCACTGGAGTTGGACTTGAACCTAGAACCTTGCGACTTAGGGGTGGGAGTGGTTCTAACTGAGCTCAGACTAATACTTATCTCGGAGAGCTGTGAGGTTGGAGGAGATTACAAGGATAGGGAGAGGTGAGGCCATGGAGGACTTTGGAAAGAAGGATGAGAATTTTAAAATTGCGATATTGCTTGACAGGAAGCCAGTGTAGGTCAGCGAGCACAGGGGCGATAGGGGAATGGGACCTGGTGTGAGTTAAGGCCCAGGCAGCAGATAAGACTCAGGCAGCAGAGTTTTGAATGACTTCAAAAGCTTACAAAGGGGTTGAATGTGGGAGACCGGCCATGAAAGTTGAGTCTAGAGTAATGAATGCATGAATAAGGGTTTCAGCAGCAGACGAGTTGAGACTGGTGAAGTTGGGCATTGTTATGAAGGTGGAAATAGGGGTTCGCGGTGATTGCGTCAACATGAGGTTAGAAGTTCATTGAATGTGACATCGAGGTTGCGATCAGACTGACTTAATCTCAGACTGTCGCCAGGGAGAGGATAGAGTCGGTAGTCAGAGGACAAGAAACAAAAAGGGAAACACGGCACATTCAACAGGTCAACCAACACCTGTCCAGAAAACACGAATCACTTGACATTTCAGATTTAAACCCTTCCTCAAGACTGCAAGATATGATGGGCGACAGCATTTTAAAAGAAACCAAAACCCACACTGACCATACACAACAAAGGTGTAAGATGAATTGTAAAAGCCTATGGTGACAGAAACTGCTGCAGCAACTATATCTTTGCTTATTCTCAGCTTCTCGATCCAGCTTCGGTCGTCTTCAATGTTCTGGTCTCCTTCAGCTTGCTTGTACTGCACCAGTGGACTCACCAACTGCTACTGCTCAGGTTGGACTTTTTATATCTTTTAAACAGGGTCAGTTTGCCCAGAAGTTTTGATTTCCAAACCTTAGTTTGTTTTTGTTTCCTGTTATGAAGATGTATTATAGAAAATATTAATTTTATAATGTCATCAGCTGGACATACATGTGTATTGAACCTTTTTTTTTGAAAAGAATACTCTTCCTGAGCAAAGGCCACTGACTTACAGCAGCTACTGTGTTGCATTTGTGAGGGTCACGAGCTGCTTTTAAAGTGATACAAGTTCTATGGAGCTTTCAGAGAGAGGTCATGTGATCCCGTTCTTGGGTGTAAAAACGATACTGGATTTTTGGATAGTTGGAGAGCGACTTCCCCAGGGGCAACAGCCTTACCCTCTCTCTCATTCTTCCGCAACCCCTCTCATCAAAGCTGAACTGTCTGTGGTTTGAAAGCCCATAGCTGTAAACCGAGAGTTCTTATAAAAGAATTTTGAATCAACACTGCTGTCTCCAGTGAGAAACCTCCAAGAACCAGCAGCTACTGTGAACTGGGTCTCTGCAGCTGTGAACAAGCATCTGGTTATTCTGTGAATAATTTTTTTTCTGACTTGTTACTTGGCCACGTTTTTATTAGCTGATACACTGCAATTTTACTTTTTGGTGCATGCTTGGGCGGGATTCTGTATGTATTTTTTTTGCATTAGTAGGTAGTTGAACATATTTGTTCATTTTAAGCTTTTTAAAAATTTCTGCATCAATTTTACATTTATTTACATTTACATATATATACATATTTACATATATATGTATTTAGACACACATATATGTATTTACACACACACATAAATATATATATATATGCAATATCAGCTCCCTTTTTAAATTCAAACTGCTACAACCAACTCAGGAGTGGGACAAAGAGAGGAGTCCATTCACCCTGTTAACCTGGTCATAGCATTCCTTAGAAACTGGGAGGGTCAGATTCCTTTCTATGTTTACCTGTTCTGTTTCCCTTTCTGTTCCCTTTTCAATACAGTTTCTGTTTTAGCAATGGTCTGCCTCAAAGTCCTACAAATTAAATTTAAAAACACAGATTCCCTCACAGCATGCAGAAGCAAATTGACTAGAATGCTGGCACTTTTGATGTCGACAACCTTGGGAGGAGGCACTTTTGGCTGAAAACAATTGCAATTACTTCAAATTGTCTCTTGTACTTGTGATACGTTGTACTATTTTTAAGGATTGGAATGTTCGCAGACCCTCCCTAGTTGCCTGATTGCCCATTACCATTCTGAGCTTGGTAGCATTTGCACTGTTTTTCTATCTATCCAATGACTCAAGGTTGATAATGGTTTATGGAATTTAGGAACGTAAATCAGTAATGGATGCCCGGGAGTGATTTCAAGGTTGTAATTAAATCGAATGGATCAGATCACATAAAGCACATAGCTGGTGTTGTAATCAACAGTACCCGAAGGATTATCTTAGAGCCTTGAAATGACTGATTAATTCTTAAATAGTATTATATAGGCTGGCTATTCTGTTGTGTTGGCATTAGCTGTTAGTGCTGCACTACCTCAGCCTTTTGAATACTCTTGTGTGATGGCATTCATTACAAGTAATTGTAAAATGGAAGATTGCGATCAATTCTTATTTCCAACTTGCTTTTCTTTTTTATTATTCCAACATCAGATTTTAAAAGTTTATATTTGCTCATGTTGCACTATTTTCGTATAGCTTTGAAACTGCAGTTGTTTCATTGCCTTCATTAAATTGAGAGAAATAAACACAAATTCCTGAATATAGTTACTCCTAGTATCATTGGTTATTTGCAGTTGGGTTGAATTTCATTGCATGGTTTGTGAACTTGTGGTGCTGGCACTTTTGACTGGCTTCTGGCTCTGTGGTTAGTTGGAATGCAACTGATGGGTGTACTCTTTGTGTGATCTCTCATTTGATGTTACTGAAGTTAGTCTCTGTTCAGACAACTTAAATACCTTCCAAATTGTTAGAGTAAACAAACCCATTTATTCTGTCTCCCCCTCAGCTCCTTAGCTGTACTCTGCACAGATCCTAACTAGTCGTTCCCATTTGGAGGTAACAAAATGTTTTCAGCAACCACTTGTGTCAGAGTTGGCAGGTTTCTTGACCATGGAAGAATGTGAATGTGACCCTGTCTTCACCTGAGCACTCATGAGAACTTGCAACAGGAGTTATTGGATAGCACATGCTGATTTTCCTCTTTGATCCAATAGCACTTAGGCCATTTGCGACGCCCTTACTGCTGTCTCAGCCAAGATCGGTGAGGCATTTTATCTGGGACTTCCTTGGTTTATGTGGGTCACTTACTCACCCAAATAAACTTGCTGAGCTAAATTTATTTTGAAATGTAAATTGTTTTATTCCAGCTATTGTGTTGTGTTGAAAAGGCAAATTTAATTTTCTAACTGTCTGGCTTAAGCTGGTTTCATTCACAAAATGTACTTGCCAAAATGGACAGGGTTACTTTGACAAGCACAAGCCTTAGGTGCCCACTGCAGCTCAAGCTTTGTTCCAGATGATCCATATTGATAGCAACCGAGGATAAGCACCGCTCCAACTTGAAGTTTAAATTCAAGGACTGGAAGGCTACATACTATAAACCTGAAAGCTAACATTTTTGTATACAATTTGATTTAAATATATCTCGCAACAGCTAACAGACAGAACATTGCTCCCCAACTGAGACTACATGTGTTGAACTGATAAGAGATGATGTTGAAGCAGCAGTCTGTTTTCAAAGTCTTCTCTGAAAGGAATTAGACTGTGTGCTTTTCCAGACAATTGAGTTCAGCAATGAGATCCTGTCAGTACCACAAACTTCTTCACAGTCCCTTATTGCGAAACCTTTCACAGTTGACATTTAAAAGGATTTGTACCCATTAAATATTTGTACAGACTCTATCTAAATCACTTTTACAAGCATGGCCACACACCTAATGCAGAAAATGTGCTGCAGAATAGAGTGGTTATATTTAAACTTTACATGTGTGAAGTATATATGGTATTCAATGTTATCTATAACAGAGGTAATTAACTTGATATTGGAAGCAAGATGGGTGCATTTCTGGTTTAAAAAAAATAATTGTTTCCCGCTCTGCATGCAGAAGACCATAAAAAGCTCCATCACCACCCTCATTTTCAGTCACACAAAAGGAGAGCTTTAATCGTGAGGCCTCTGGGATGCAAATCTTCTGATTCCACATTGGGGCCAGTGGACAAGAATTCCCTCAGTTACTTCTGTTCTGCCACCGCTACTTGGCGACAGTGCAGTGAGAACTCTGTTTATGTCGTACTTCTGGTGAAGTTATAGCAGTGGGGCTAAAGCAGAGTTCCCACCCATTGTCTCAATACCTTCAGATTGGTTTTCAGAGTTCAGACCACCACCCTTTTTCTCCTCCTGCCTTTCACAGTCATCCTTTTGCTAAGTGAATGGGATCCTCTGGAATCCATATTGGAATCATAGTGAACCCTCCTTACACTTGATTTACGTGATTAAGACAGTCAGAGATCATTATTTTATTGAGCATCTTGAAAACTATATTAGGAAGGAAATGTTACAATATGAGTGTCGATAGCTTGAACAATGAAAAACTGGAATTGCTGGCTCATTCAGGCCACAACAGGAAGTCAAAATTCAACAAGATTTCCAGCTGTGTTAATTTTGCTATTCCATTGGTCAGTTGCACAATATTTAGCACCAGTCTTCACCTCTGTAACATAAAATAGATTATTTTGCAAGTGTGCCTCAAACATTGGCAGGACATTGTGGTTCCTTCAGATTTATTTTCCAGCTATGCGGTGCAAAATTGGTTATATAGTTTAGTCATTGCAGTTTTAATGCCAGTTATACTTACCTGGTCTCTCACAAATTTGGATTATTTGTAAGCAGGTCTAAGATAAGACTAGTTGCACTGTGATTAGTGGGGAGGATGGTCACAACTTGGAAGCATGGTTGGGGGAAGCTGCATGTTCTCTTCCCTGTAGTGCCCCTGGCAAATATAAAATGAGTCAAATTGTAAACCAACTACTGTTGGGCTAGGTACTTCTAAGCTGGATTGCTAAGTGTGCATTTACTTGCTTAAAACAGAAGAAAAAGAACACTCAGCCCCTTGAGCTCATCCTTCTAGCATTTCAACCAAACATCCAACTGCATTTTGAATTCCCGCATAATGTCCTTTGAGCGATTTCATGTCTTGTTGGAGGCTGGGAGATACATGGGACCAACTTCATATCACTTACAAGTGAAATGAAGCAGAACCAATTGCTGCAAAAATCAATCCTTCAACAAATGCCTCTTAAATTATACGTATGAGAGTATTTAACTTTGAAATATGGGCATGACATCAGTCCTTCATTTCCATACAGCCACAAAGATGCCAAGCACAACCCACATTAAAAAGACCTTGGCCACATCTTGCTTTGCAGTGGTTCAGGAACCAAAGGTAAATAGGGAAGCAGAGTACTCAGGCATTTGAGTAGAGTTTTTTTTTAGAACCTACACTTAAATGTTCCAGTACCTTTTGCTGCCCAGACAAGGTGTGATTGAAATGTGCAGTTAATGAAAGCAATTTGAAGATCCTGGCTAGCAGTTCCTTCTACAGTTCCCACTGTTATATGCAGCTGTTCAAGTCCCCATTGGACAATAATGAATCTACATTGAGTTTATGGTTTATACATGTTAACATTACTGTCACAGGCTCAATTTTGGAGTCCATTCTATGACATGTGACTGCTTATGCAAAAGCCCCAGTGCTGAAGCACAGCATTTACAGATCCGATTCATATACTAGGTGTTAAAAACACAAGAGGGAATTCAAGGTCTTCACTCCCTGACTTTAGTGGAAAACAAAACAATGCAAAATGTTGAGGCCTGCAGTTTGAAACCCTAGGGTATTTCAGATTGCTGAGATGTCAAAATGCACAAGGGCCACTGAAAGTGAAATCTGTTTCCCTACAAAACTCAATGTACATTGAAAAACGCCAACAAATTTAACAACAACCTCAACATTGAAAAACACCAACAAATTCAACAACAACCTCAAGAATGAAAAACACCAACAAATTGTACAACAACCTCAACTCATAAAAGAGAAAAAGTTCAAAAAAACATTTGATAAAACCAACAAATTCAACAACAACCTCAACATTGAAAAACACCAACAAATTCAACAACAACCTTAATATTGAAAAACAGCAACAAATTGAACAACAAACTCAACTTTTAAAAGAGAAAAAGTTCAAAAAATCATTGAAAACACCAACAAATTCTACAACAACCTCAACATTGAAAAATATAAAAAAGTTCAAAAAATAACATTGATAACACCAAAAAATTCAACAACAAACTCAACTTTGAAAAAAAGCAACAAATTCATCAACAACCTCAACTTTTAAAAGTACAAAAAAGTTCAAAAAAGATTATTGATAACACCAACAAATTCAAGAACAACCTCAATATTGAAAATCAGCAACAAATTCAACAAGAATCTCAGCATGGAAAAACACCAAAAAATTTACGAAAACCTCAACATTGAAAAACACCAACAAATTCAACAACCACAACTTATAAAAATACAAACAAGTTCAACAAAATAAACATTGATGACACTATCCTTTTCAACAACAACGTCAACATTAAACATCACCGACAAATTCAGCAACCACAACACTAAAAATCACCAACAAATTCAACTACAACCTCAACATTGAAAAACACCAACAAACTGAACAACAACCTCAACTTATAAAAGAAGAGAAAAAGTTCAAAAAAAAATTTGATGACACCAACAAATTCAACAACAACCTCAACATTGTAAAACGTGAACAATTTCAACAACAACCTCAATACCTCCCCGTGATCTCTCTCTCTGTCCCTTTAACCTCCCCGTGATCTCACTCTCTGTCCCTTTAAACTCCCCGTGATCTTATTCCCTGTCCCTTTAACCTCCCCATGATCACAGTCTCTGTCCTTTTAAACTCGCCGTGATCTCTCTCTCTGTCCCTTTAACCACCCCGTGATCTCATTCTCTGTCCTTTTAACCTCCCCGTCATCTAACTCTCTGGCCCTTTAACCGCCCCGTGATCACACTCTCTGTCTCTTTAACCTCCCCGTGATCTCACACTCTGTCCCTTTAACCCACCCGTGATCTCACTCTCTGTCCCTTTAACCCACCCGTGATCTCTCTCTCTGTCCTTTTAACCTCCCCGTGATATCACTCTCTGTCCTTTTAACCTCCCCATGATCTCACTATCTGTCCCCCTAACCTCCCCGTGATCACACTCTCTGTCCCTTTAACCTCCCCGTGATCTCACTCTCTGTCCCTTTCAATTGCCCTGATCTTACTCTCTGTCCTTTTAACTATGCCCGATCTCAATTTCTGTCCCTTTAACAGTCCCTGATCTCAATCTCTGTCCCTTTCACTGTCTCTGTTCTAACACTCTGTCCCTTTAACCACCCCGTGATGTCAGCCTCTGTCCCTTTAACCTCCCCATGATCTCACTCTCAGTCCCCTTAACCTCGCTGTGATCTCACTCACTGTCCCATTAACCTCCCCGTGATCTCACTCTCTGTCCCTCTAACGTCCCCTGATCTCACTCTCTGTCCCTTTAACCTCCCGGTGATCTCACTCTCTGCCCCCTTAACCTCCCCGTGATCTCATTCTCTGTCCCTTTAACCTACCTGTGATCTCACTCTCTGTCCATTTAACCTCCCCGTGATCTCACTCACTGTCCCTTTAACACTCCAATAGTGCAGCACACCCTCAATTACTGACACTCCAATAGTGCAGAACACCATCAATTACTGACACTCCAATAGTGCAGAACACCATCAATTACTGACTCTCCAATAGTGCAGCACACCCTCAATTACTGACACTCCAATAGTGCAGCACACCCTCAATTACTGACTCTCCAATCGTGCAGCACGCCCTCAATTACTGACACTCCAATAGTGCAGCACACCCTCAATTACTGACACTGAAATAATGCAGCACACCCTCAATTACTGACCCTCCAATAGTGCAGCACACCCTCAATTACTGACACTGAAATAATGCAGCACACCCTCAATTACTGACCCTCCAATAGTGCAGCACACCCTCAATTACTGACACTCCAATAGTGCAGCACAGCCTCAAGTACTGACCCTGCAATAGTGAAGCACACCCTCAATTACTGACCCTCCAATAGTGCAGCACACCCTCATTTACTGACATTCCAATAGTGCAGCTCATCCTCAATTACTGACCCTCCAATAGTGCAGCACACCCTCAATTACTGACACTCCAATAGTGCAGCACACCCTCAATTACTGACACTCCAATAGTGCAGCTCATCCTCAATTACTGACACTCCAATAGTGAAGCACACCTTCAATTACTGACCCTCCAATAATGCAGCACACCCTCAATTACTGAAACTCCAATAGTGCAGCACACCCTCAATTGCAGAAACTCCAATAGTGCAGCACACCCTCAATTGCAGAAACTCCAATAGTGCAGCAAACCCTCAATTACTGACCCTCCAATTGTGCAGCACACCCTCAATTACTGAGACACCAATAGTGCAGCACAACCTCAAATACTGACACACCAATAGTGCAGCACACCCTCAATTACTGACACTCCAATAGTGCAGCACACCCTCAATTACTGACACTGAAATAATGCAGCACACCCTCAATTACTGACACTCCAATAGTGCAGCACACCCTCAATTACTGACACCCCAATAGTGTAGCACACCCTCAATTACTGACACTCCAATAGTGCAGCACACTCTCAATTACTGACACTCCAATAGTGCAGCGCAGCCTCAATTACTGACACTCCAATAGTGCAGCACACCCTCAATTACTGACACTCCAATAGTGCAGCACAACCTCAAATACTGACACACCAATAGTGCAGCTCACCCTCAATTACTGACACTCCAATAGAGCAGCACACCCTCAATTACTGATACTCCAATAGTGCAGCACACCCTCAATTACTGACACTCCAATAGTGCAGCACAACCTCAATTACTGACACTGAAATAATGCAGCACACCCTCAATTACTGACACTCCAATAGTGCAGCACACCCTCAATTACTGACCCTCCAATAGTGCAGCACACCCTCAATTACTGACACTCCAATAGTGCAGCACACCCTCAATTACTGACACTCCAATAGTGCAGCACAACCTCAATTACTGACACTGAAATAATGCAGCACACCCTCAATTACTGACACTCCAATAGTGCAGCACAACCTCAATTACTGACACTCCAATAGTGCAGCACACCCTCAATTACTGACCCTCCAATAGTGCAGCACACCCTCAATTACTGACACTCCAATAGTGCAGCACACCCTCAATTACTGACACTCCAATAGTGCAGCACAACCTCAATTACTGACACTCCAATAGTGCAGCACACCCTCAATTACTGACCCTCCAATAGTGCAGCACACCCTCAATTACTGACACTCCAATAGTGCAGCACACCCTCAATTACTGACACTGAAATAATGCAGCACACCCTCAATTACTGAAACTCCAATAGTGCAGCACACCCTCAATTACTGACACTCCAATAGTGCAGCGCAGCCTCAATTACTGACACTCCAATAGTGTAGCACACCCTCAATTACTGACACTCCAATAGTGCAGCACACCCTCAATTACTGACCCTCCAATAGTGCAGCACCCCCTCAATTACTGATACTGCAATAGTGCAGCACACCCTCAATTACTGACACTCCAATAGTGCAGCACACCCTCAATTACTGACACTCCAATAGTGCAACACACCCTCAATTACTGACACTCCAATAGTGCAGCACACCGACAAATACTGACACTCCAATAGTGCAACACACCCTCAATCACTGACACTCCAATAGTGCAGCACACCCTCAATTACTGACCCTCCAATAGTGCAGCACACCCTCAATTACTGACACTCCAACAGTGCAGCACACCCTCAATTACTGACACTCCAATAGTGCAGCACAACCTCAATTACTGACACTCCAATAGTGCAGCACACCCTCAATTACTGACACTCCAATAGTGCAGCACACCCTCAATTACTGACCCTCCAATAGTGCAGCACAACCTCAATTACTGACACTCCAATAGTGCAGCACAACCTCAATTACTGACACTCCAATAGTGCAGCACACCCTCAATTACTGACACTCCAACAGTGCAGCACACCCTCAATTACTGACACTCCAATAGTGCAGCACAACCTCAATTACTGACACTCCAATAGTGCAGCACACCCTCTATTACTGACACTCCAATAATGCAGAACACCCTCAATTACCGTCACTCCAATAGTGCGGCACAACCTCAATTACTGACCCTCCAATTGTGCAGCATACCCTCAATTACTGACACTCCAATAGTGCAGCACACCCTCAATTACTGACACTCCAATAGTGCAGCACACACTCAATTACTGACCCTCCAATAGTGCAGCACAACCTCAATTACTGACACTCCAATAGTGCAGCACACCCTCAATTATTGACACTCCAATGGTGCAGAATTCCCTCAATTACTGACACTCCAATAGTGCAGCACACTCTCAATTACTGTCACTCCAATAGTGCGGCACACCCTCAATTACTGACCCTCCAATAGTGCAGCACACCCTCAATTACTGACCCTCCAATAGTGCAGCACACCCTCAATTACTGACACTCCAATAGTGCAGCACACCCTCAATTATTGACACTACAATGGTGCAGAATTCCCTCAATTACTGACACTCCAATAGTGCAGCACACTCTCAATTACTGACCCTCCAATAGCGCAGCACACCCTCAATTACTGACACTCGGATAGTGCAGCACACCCTCAAATACTGACCCTCCAATAGTGCAGAATTTCCTCAATTACTGACCCTCCAATAGTGCAGCACACCCTCAATTTCTGACACTCCAATAGTGCAGCACACCCTCAATTACTGACACTCCAGTAGTGCAGCACACCCTCAATTACTGACACTCCAATAGTGCAGCACACCCTCAATTACTGACCCTCCAATAGTGCAGCATACCCTCAGTTACTGACACTCCAATAGTGCAGAACACCCTCAATTACTGACACTCCAATAGTGCAGCACACCCTCAATTACTGACACTCCAATAGTGCAGCACACCCTCAATTACTGACACTCCAATAGTGCAGCACACCCTCAATTACTGACCCTCCAATAGTGCAGCACACCCTCAATTACTGACACTACAATAGTGCAGCACACTCTCAATTACTGACACTCCAATAGTGCAGCACACCCTCAATTTCTGACACTGCAATAGTGCAGCACACCCTCAATTACTGACACTCCAATAGTGCAGCATACCCTCAATTACTGACACTTCAATAGTGCAGCACATCCTCAATTACTGACCCTCCAATAGTGCAGCACACCCTCAATTACGGACACTCCAATAGTGCAGCACACCCTCAATTACTGACACTCCAATAGTGCAGCACAACCTCAATTACTGACCCTCCAATAGTGCAGCACACCCTCTATTACTGACACTCCAATAATGCAGAACACCCTCAATTACTGTCACTCCAATAGTGCGGCAGACCCTCAATTACTGACACGACAGTAGTGCAGCACACCCTCAATTACTGACACTCCAATAGTGCAGCACACCCTCAATTTCAGACCCTCCAATAGTGCAGCACACCCTCAATTACTGACTCTCCAATAGTGCAGCACACCCTCAATTACTGACCCTCCAATAGTGCAGCACACCCTCAATTACTGACCCTCCAATAGTGCAGCACACCCTCAATTACTGACCCTCCAATAGTGCAGCACACCCTCCAATACTGACACTCCAATAGTGCAGCACACCCTCAATTACTGACACTCCAATAGTGCAGCACACACTCAATTACTGACTCTCCAATAGTGCAGCACACCCTCAATTACTGACACTCCAATAGTGCAGCACACCCTCAATTATTGACACACCAATGGTGCAGAATTCCCTCAATTACTGACATTCCAATAGTGCAGCACACCCTCAATTACTGACACTCCAATAGTGCAGCACACCCTCAATTACTGACACTCCAATAGTGCAGCACATCCTCAATTACTGACAATCGGATAGTGCAGCACACCCTCAATTACTGACACTCCAATAGTGCAGCACATCCTCAATTACTGACAATCGGATAGTGCTGCACACCCTCAATTACTGACCCTCCACTAGTGCAGCACACCTTCAATTACTGACACTCCAATAGTGCGGAACACCCTCAATTACTGACTCTCTAATAGTGCAGCACACCCTCAATAACTGACCCTCCAATAGTGCAGCACACCCTCAATTACTGACACTCTAATAGGGCAGCACACCCTCAATTACAGACCCTCCAATAGTGCAGCACACCCTCAATTACTGACCCTCCAATAGTACAGCAAACCCTCAATTACTGACACTCCAATAGTGCGGCACACCCTCAATTACTGACATTCCAAAAGTGCAGCACACCCTCAGTTACTGACCCTCCAATAGTGCAGGACACCCTCAATTACTGACTCTCCAATAGTGCAGCACACCCTCAATTACAGAAACTCCAATAGTGCAGCACACCCTCAATTACTGACACTCCAATAGTGCAGCACACCCTCAATTACTGACTCTCCAATAGTGCAGCACACCCTCAATTGCTGACACTCCAATAGAGCAGCACACCCTCAATTCCTGACTTTCCAATAGTGCAGCACAACCTCAATTACTGACGCTCCAATAGTGCAGCACACCCTCAATTACTGACCCTCCAATAGTGCAGCACACCCTCAATTACTGACACTCCAATAGTGCTGCACACCCTCAATTACTGACACTCCAATAGTGCAGCACACCCTCAATTACTGACTTTCCAAAAGTGCAGCACACCCTCAATTCCTGACTTTCCAATAGTGCAGCAAACCCTCAATTACTGACACTCCAATAGTGCAGCAAACCCTCAATTACTGACACTCCAATAGTGCAGCACAACCTCAAATACTGACCCTCCAATAGTGCAGCACACCCTCAATTACTGACACTCCAATAGTGCAGCACACCCTCAATTACTGACACTCCAATAGTGCAGCACACCCTCAATTACTGACACTCCAATAGTGCAGCACACCCTCAATTACTGACACTCCAATAGTGCAGCACAACCTCAAATACTGACCCTCCAATAGTGCAGCACACCCTCAATTACTGACACTCCAATAGTGCAGCACAACCTCAAATACTGACCCTCCAATAGTGCAGCACACCCTCAATTACTGACACTCCAATAGTGCAGCACAACCTCAATTACTGACACTCCAATAGTGCAGCACAGCCTCAATTACAGACCCTCCAATAGTGCAGCACACCCTCAATTACGGACACTCCAATAGTGCAGCACACCCTCAATTAATGACTCTCCAATAGTGCAGCACACCCTCAATTACTGACACTCCAATAGTGCAGCAAACCCTCAATTACTGACCCTCCAATAGTGCAGCACACCCTCAATTACTGACTCTCCAATAGTGCAGCACACACTCAATTACTGACACTCCAATAGTGCAGCACACCCTCAATTACTGACACTCCAATAGTGCAGCACACCCTCAATTACTGACACTCCAATAGTGCAGCACACCCTCAATTAATGACTCTCCAATAGTGCAGCACACCCTCAATTACTGACCCTCCAATAGTGCAGCACACCCTCAATTACTGACACTCCAATAGTGCAGCACACCTTCAATTATTGACACTCCAATAGTGCAGCACACCCTCAATTACTGACACTCCAATAGTGCAGCACACCCTCAATTACTGACACTCCAATAAAGCTGCAAACCCTCAGTTACTGACCCTCCAATAGTGCAGCACACCCTCAATTACTGACCCTCCTATAGTTCAGCACAACCTCAAATACTGACACTCCAATAGTGCAGCAAACCCTCAATTACTTACCCTCCAATAGTGCAGCACACCCTCAATTACCTACCCTCCAATAGTGCAGCACACCCTCAATTACTGATACTCCAAAAGTGCAGCATCCCTTCAATTACTGATACTCCAATAGTGCAGCACACCCTCAATTACGGATACTCCAATAGTGCAACACACCCACAATAACTGACACTCCAATAGTGCAGCACACCATCAATTACTGACCCTCCAATAGTGCAGCACACCCTCAATTACTGACACTCCAATAGTGCAGCACACCCTCAATTACTGACCCTCCAATAGTGCAGCACACCCTCAATTACTGACACTCCAATAGTGCAGCACACCCTCAATTACTGACACTCCAATAGTGCAGCACACACTCAATTACTGACACTCGAATAGTGCAGCACACCCTCAATTACTGATACTCCAATAAAACAGCAAACCCTCAATTACTGACAATGCATTAGTGCAGCACACCCTCAATTGCTGACCCTCCAATAGTGCAGCAGACCCACAATTACTGACCCTCCAATAGTGCAGCACACCCTCAATTACTGACACTCAAATAGTGCATCAAACCCTCAATTACTGACTCTCCAATAGTGCAGCACACCCTCAATTACTGACACTCAAATAGTGCATCAAACCCTCAATTACTGACTCTCCAATAGTGCAGCACACCCTCAATTACTGACACTCAAATAGTGCATCAAACCCTCAATTACTGACTCTCCAATAGTGCAGCACACCCTCAACTACTGACCCTCCAATAGTGCAGCACACCCACAATTACTGACACTCCAATAGTGCAGCACACCCTCAATTACTGACACTGCAATAGTGCAGCACACCCTCAATTACTGACACTCCAATAGTGCAGCACACCCTCAATTACTGACACTGCAATAGTGCAGCACACCCTCAATTACTGACTCTCCAATAGTGCAGCGCACCCTCAATTACTGACACTGCAATAGTGCAGCACACCCTCAATTACTGACACTCCAATAGTGCAGCGCACCCTCAATTACTGACACTGCAATAGTGCAGCACACCCTCAATTACTGACACTCCAATAGTGCAACACACCCTCAATTACTGACACTCCAATAGTGCAGCACACTCTCAATTACTGACACTCCAATAGTGCAGCACACCCTCAATTACTGACACTCCAATAGTGCAGCACACCCTCAATTACTGACACTCCAATAGTGCAGCACACCCTCAATTACTGACACTCCAATAGTGCAGCAAACCCTCAATTACTGACACTCCAATAGTGCAGCACACCCTCAATTACTGACACTCCAATAGTGCAGCACACCCTCAATTACTGACACTCCAATAGTGCAGAACACACTCAATTACTGACCCTCCAATAGTGCAGCACACCCTCAATTACTGACACTCCAATAGTGCAGCTCACCCTCAATTACAGACCCTCCAATAGTGCAGCACACCCTCAATTACTGACACTCCAATAGTGCAGCACACCCTCAATTACTGACACTCCAATAGTGCAGCACACCCTCAATTACTGACATTCCAAATGTGCAGCACACCCTCAGTTACTGTTCCTCCAATAGAGCAGCACACACTCAATTACTGACCCTCCAATAGTGCAGCACACCCTCAATAACTGACCCTCCCATAGTGCAGCACACCCTCAATTACTGACCCTCCAATAGTGCAGCACACCCTCAATTACAGAAACTCCAATAGTGCAGCACACCCTCAATTACTGACACTCCAATAGTGCAGCACACCCTCAATTACTGACACTCCAATAGTGCAGCACACCCTCAATTACTGACACTCCAATAGTGCAGCACACCCTCAAGTACTGACACTCCAATAGAGCAGCACACCCTCAATTCCTGACTTTCCAATAGTGCAGCACAACCTCAATTACTAACCCTCCAAAAGTGCAGCACACCCTCAATTCCTGACTTTCCAAAAGTGCAGCACACCCTCAATTCCTGACTTTCCAATAGTGCAGCAAACCCTCAATTACTGACACTCCAATAGTGCAGCAAACCCTCAATTACTGACACTCCAATAGTGCAGCACACCCTCAATTACTGACACTCCAATAGTGCAGCACAACCTCAATTACTGACACTCCAATAAAGCAAAAAACCCTCAATTACTGACACTCCAATAGTGCAGCACACCCTCAATTACAGACCCTCCAATAGTGCAGCACAACCTCAAATTCTGACACTCCAATAGTGCAGCACACCCTCAATTACTGACACTCCAATAGTGCAGCACACCCTCAATTACAGACCCTCCAATAGTGCAGCACAACCTCAAATTCTGACACTCCAATAGTGCAGCACACCCTCAATTACTGACACTCCAATAGTGCAGCACACCCTCAATTACTGACACTCCAATAGTGCAGCACACCCTCAATTACTGACCCTCCAATAGTGCAACACACCCTCAATTACTGACCCTCCAATAGTGCAGCACACCCTCAATTACTGACCCTCCAATAGTGCAACACACCCTCAAATACTGACACTCCAATAGTGCAGCACACCCTCAATTACTGACCCTCCAATAGTGCAACACACCCTCAATTACTGACCCTCCAATAGTGCAGCACACCCTCAATTACTGACCCTCCAATAGTGCAACACACCCTCAATTACTGACACTCCAATAGTGCAGCACACCCTCAATTACTGACCCTCCAATAGTGCAACACACCCTCAAATACTGACACTCCAATAGTGCAGCACACCCTCAATTACTGACCCTCCAATAGTGCAACACACCCTCAATTACTGACCCTCCAATAGTGCAGCACACCCTCAATTACTGACACTCCAATAGTGCAGCACACACTCAATTACTGACACTCCAATAGTGCAGCACACACTCAATTACTGACACTCCAATAGTGCAGCACACCCTCAATTACTGACCCTCCAATAGTGCAGCACAACCTCAAATACTGACACTCCAATAGTGCAGCACACCCTCAATTACTGACACTCCAATAGTGCAGCACATCCTCCATTACTGACCCTCCAATAGTGCAGCACACCCTCAATTACTGACCCTCCAATAGTGCAGCACACCCTCAATTACTGACACTCCAATAGTGCAGCACACCCTCAATTACTGACACTCCAATAGTGCAGCACACCCTCAATTACTGACACTCCAATAGTGCAGCACATCCTCCATTACTGACCCTCCAATAGTGCAGCACACCCTCAATTACTGACACTCCAATAGTGCAGCACATCCTCCATTACTGACCCTCCAATAGTGCAGCACACCCTCAATTACTGACACTCCAATAGTGCAGCACACCCTCAATTACTGACACTCCAATAGTGCAGCACACCCTCAATAGCTGACACTCCAATAGTGCAGCACAACCTCAATTACTGACACTCCAATAGTGCAGCACACCCTCAATAGCTGACACTCCAATAGTGCAGCACAACCTCAATTACTGACACTCCAATAGTGCAGCACAACCTCAATTACTGACACTCCAATAGTGCAGCACACCCTCAATTACTGACACTCCAATAGTGCAGCACACCCTCAATTACTGACACTCCAATAGTGCAGCACACCCACAATTACTGACACTCCAATAGTGCAGCACACCCTCAATTACTGACACTCCAATAGTGCAGCACACCCTCAATTACTGACACTCCAATAGTGCAGCACACACTCAATTACTGACACTCCAATAGTGCAGCACACACTCAATTCCTGACACTCCAATAGTGCAGCACACCCTCAATTACAGACACTCCAATAGTGCAGCACACCCTCAATTACTGACACTCCAATAGTGCAGCACACCCACAATTACTGACCCTCCAATAGTGCAGCACACCCGCAATTACTGACACTCCAATAGTGCAGCACAACCTCAATTACTGACACTCCAATAGTGCAGCACAGCCTCAATTACAGACCCTCCAATAGTGCAGCACACCCTCAATTACGGACACTCCAATAGTGCAGCACACCCTCAATTACGGACACTCCAATAGTGCAGCACACCCTCAATTACGGACACTCCAATAGTGCAGCACACCCTCAATTAATGACTCTCCAATAGTGCAGCACACCCTCAATTACTGACACTCCAATAGTGCAGCAAACCCTCAATTACTGACCCTCCAATAGTGCAGCACACCCTCAATTACTGACTCTCCAATAGTGCAGCACACCCTCAATTACTGACACTCCAATAGTGCAGCACACCCTCAATTACTGACACTCCAATAGTTCAGCACACCCTCAATTACTGACTCTCCAATAGTGCAGCAAACCCTCAATTACTGACCCTCCAATAGTGCAGCACACCCTCAATTACTGACACTCCAATAGTGCAGCACACCCTCAATTACTGACACTCCAATAGTGCAGCACACCCTCAATTACTGACACTCCAATAGTGCAGCACACCTTCAATTATTGACACTCCAATAGTGCAGCACACCCTCAATTACTGACTCTCCAATAGTGCAGCACACCCTCAATTACTGACACTCCAATAGTGCAGCACACCCTCAATTACTGACACTCCAATAAAGCTGCAAACCCTCAGTTACTGACCCTCCAATAGTGCAGCACACCCTCAATTACTGACCCTCCTATAGTTCAGCACAACCTCAAATACTGACACTCCAATAGTGCAGCAAACCCTCAATTACTTACCCTCCAATAGTGCAGCACACCCTCAATTACCTACCCTCCAATAGTGCAGCACACCCTCAATTACTGATACTCCAAAAGTGCAGCATCCCTTCAATTACTGATACTCCAATAGTGCAACACACCCACAATAACTGACACTCCAATAGTGCAGCACACCATCAATTACTGACCCTCCAATAGTGCAGCACACCCTCAATTACTGACACTCCAATAGTGCAGCACACCCTCAATTACTGACCCTCCAATAGTGCAGCACACCCTCAATTACTGACACTCCAATAGTGCAGCACACCCTCAATTACTGACACTCCAATAGTGCAGCACACCCTCAATTACTGACACCCCAATAGTGCAGCACACACTCAATTACTGACACTCGAATAGTGCAGCACACCCTCAATTACTGACACTCCAATAGTGCAACACACCCAATTACTGACACTACAATAGTGCAGCACACCCTCAATTGCTGACCCTCCAATAGTGCAGCAGACCCACAATTACTGACCCTCCAATAGTGCAGCACACCCTCAATTACTGACACTCAAATAGTGCATCAAACCCTCAATTACTGACTCTCCAATAGTGCAGCACACCCTCAATTACTGACACTCAAATAGTGCATCAAACCCTCAATTACTGACTCTCCAATAGTGCAGCACACCCTCAATTACTGACACTCAAATAGTGCATCAAACCCTCAATTACTGACTCTCCAATAGTGCAGCACACCCTCAATTACTGACACTCAAATAGTGCATCAAACCCTCAATTACTGACTCTCCAATAGTGCAGCACACCCTCAATTACTGACACTCAAATAGTGCATCAAACCCTCAATTACTGACTCTCCAATAGTGCAGCACACCCTCAACTACTGACCCTCCAATAGTGCAGCACACCCTCAATTACTGACACTGCAATAGTGCAGCACACCCTCAATTACTGACACTCCAATAGTGCAGCACACCCTCAATTACTGACACTGCAATAGTGCAGCATACCCTCAATTACTGACACTCCAATAGTGCAGCACACCCTCAATTACTGACACTGCAATAGTGCAGCACACCCTCAATTACTGACACTCCAATAGTGCAACACACCCTCAATTACTGACACTCCAATAGTGCAGCACACTCTCAATTACTGACACTCCAATAGTGCAGCACACCCTCAATTACTGACACTCCAATAGTGCAGCACACCCTCAATTACTGACACTCCAATAGTGCAGCACACCCTCAATTACTGACACTCCAATAGTGCAGCAAACCCTCAATTACTGACACTCCAATAGTGCAGCACACCCTCAATTACTGACACTCCAATAGTGCAGCACACCCTCAATTACTGACACTCCAATAGTGCAGCACACCCTCAATTACTGACTCTCCAATAGTGCAGCACACCCTCAATTACTGACACTCCAATAGTGCAGCACACCCTCAATTACTGACACTCCAATAGTGCAGCACACCCTCAATTACTGACACTCCAATAGTGCAGCACACCCTCAATTACTGACCCTCCAATAGTGCAGCACACCCTCAATTACTGACACTCCAATAGTGCAGCTCACCCTCAATTACAGACCCTCCAATAGTGCAGCACACCCTCAATTACTGACACTCCAATAGTGCAGCACACCCTCAATTACTGACTCTCCAATAGTGCAGCACACCCTCAATTACTGACACTCCAATAATGCAGCACACCCTCAATTACTGACACTCCAATAGTGCAGCACACCCACAATTACTGACACTCCAATAGTGCAGCACACCCTCAATTACTGACACTCCAATAGTGCAGTACACCCTCAATTACTGACTCTCCAATAGTGCAGCACACCCTCAAGTACTGACACTCCAATAGAGCAGCACACCCTCAATTCCTGACTTTCCAATAGTGCAGCACAACCTCAATTACTAACCCTCCAATAGTGCAGCACACCCTCAATTCCTGACTTTCCAAAAGTGCAGCACACCCTCAATTCCTGACTTTCCAATAGTGCAGCAAACCCTCAATTACTGACACTCCAATAGTGCAGCAAACCCTCAATTACTGACACTCCAATAGTGCAGCAAACCCTCAATTACTGACACTCCAATAGTGCAGCACAACCTCAATTACTGACACTCCAATAGTGCAGCAAACCCTCAATTACTGACCCTCCAATAGTGCAGCACACCCTCAATTACTGACACTCCAATAGTGCAGCACACCCTCAATTACTGACACTCCAATAGTGCAGCACACCCTCAATTACTGACCCTCCAATAGTGCAGCACACCCTCAATAACGGACACTCCAATAGTGCAGCACAACCTCAATTACTGACCCTCCAATAGTGCAGCACACCCTCAATACCGGACACTCCAATAGTGCAGATCACCCTCAATTACTGACTCTACAATAGTGCAGCAAACCCTCAATTAATGACCCTCCAATAGTGCAGCACACCCTCAATTACTGACACTCCAATAGTGCAGCACACCCTCAATTACTGACACTCCAATAGTGCAGCACACCCTCAATTACTGACACTCCAATAGTGCAGCACACCCTCAAATACTGACCCTCCAATAGTGCAGAACACCCTCAATTACTGTCCCTCCAATAGTGCAGCACAACCTCAATTACTGACACTCCAATAAAGCAAAAAACCCTCAATTACTGACACTCCAATAGTGCAGCACACCCTCAATTACAGACCCTCCAATAGTGCAGCACAACCTCAAATACTGACACTCCAATAGTGCAGCACACCCTCAATTACTGACACTCCAATAGTGCAGCACATCCTCCATTACTGACCCTCCAATAGTGCAACACACCCTCAATTACTGACCCTCCAATAGTGCAGCACACCCTCAATTACTGACACTCCAATAGTGCAGCACACACTCAATTACTGACACTCCAATAGTGCAGCACACCCTCAATTACTGACACTCCAATAGTGCAGCACACCCTCAATTACTGACACTCCAATAGTGCAGCACACACTCAATTACTGACACTCCAATAGTGCAGCACACCCTCAATTACTGACACTCCAATAGTGCAGCACACCCTCAATTACTGACACTCCAATAAAGCAAAAAACCCTCAATTACTGACACTCCAATAGTGCAGCACACCCTCAATTACAGACCCTCCAATAGTGCAGCACAACCTCAAATACTGACACTCCAATAGTGCAGCACACCCTCAATTACTGACACTCCAATAGTGCAGCACATCCTCCATTACTGACCCTCCAATAGTGCAGCACACCCTCAATTACTGACACTCCAATAGTGCAGCACACCCTCAATTACTGACACCCCAATAGTGCAGCACACCCTCAATTACTGACACCCCAATAGTGCAGCACACCCTCAATTACTGACACTCCAATAGTGCAGCACATCCTCCATTACTGACCCTCCAATAGTGCAGCACACCCTCAATTACTGACACTCCAATAGTGCAGCACACCCTCAATTACTGACACTCCAATAGTGCAGCACACCCTCAATTACTGACACTCCAATAGTGCAGCACACCCTCAATTACTGACACTCCAATAGTGCAGCACACCCACAATTACTGACACTCCAATAGTGCAGCACACCCTCAATTACTGACACTCCAATAGTGCAGCACACCCTCAATTACTGACACTCCAATAGTGCAGCACACCCTCAATTACTGACACTCCAATAGTGCAGCACACCCTCAATTACTGACACTCCAATAGTGCAGCACACCCTCAATTCCTGACACTCCCTGTGGGAGTGGTGTGGGTAGTGGTGTAGCACTGTGGGAGTGGTGTGGGCATTGGTGAAGCGCTGTAGGAGTGGTGTGGGCAGTGGTGTAGCGCTGTGTTAGTGGTGTGGGCATTGGTTTATTGCTGTGGGAGTGGGGTGGGCAGTGGTGTAGCGCTGTGGGAGTGTTGTGGGCAATGGTTTAATGCTGTGGGAGTGGTGTGGGCAGTGGTGTAGCGCTGTGGGAGTGTTGTGGGCAGTGATGTAGCGATGTGGGAATGGTGTGGGCAGTGGTGTAGTGCTGTTGGTGTCTTGTGGGCTGTGGTGTAGTGCTGTGGGAGTGGTGTGGGTTGTGGTGTAGCGCTGTGGGAATGGTGTGGGCAGTGGTGTAGTGCTGTGGGAGTGGTGTGGGCAGTGGTGTAGTGCTGGGGGAAAGGTGTGGGCAGTGGTGTAGCGCTGTGGGAGTGGTGTGGGCAGTGGTGTAGTGCTGGGGGAAAGGTGTGGGCAGTGGTGTAGTGCTGCGGGAGTGGTGTGGGCAGTGGTGTAGTGCTGTGGGAGTAGTGTGGGTTGTGGTGTAGCGCTGCGGGAGTGGTGTGGGCAGTGGTGTAGTGCTGTGGGAGTAGTGTGGGTTGTGGTGTAGCGCTGTGGGAGTGGTGTGGGCAGTGCTGTAGCGCTGTGGGAGTGGTGTAGGCAGTGGTGAAGCGCTGTTGGTGTGCTGTTGGCAGTGGTGCAGTGCTGTGGGAGTGGTGTGGGCAGTTGTGTAGCGCTGTGGGACTGTTGTGGGCAGTGGTGTAGCGCTGTGGAAGTGGTGTGGGCAGTGGTGTAGCGCTGTGGGACTGTTGTGGGCAGTGGTGTAGCGCTGTGGGAGTGGTGTGGGCATTGGTGTAGCGCTGCGGGTGTGGTTTGGTCAATGGTTTAATGCTGTGGGAGTGGTGTGGGCAGTGGTGTAGCGCTGTGGGAGTGGTGTGGGCATTGGTGTAGCGCTGCGGGTGTGGTTTGGTCAATGGTTTAATGCTGTGGGAGTGGTGTGGGCAGTGGTGTTGCGCTGTTAGAGTGGTGTGGGCAGTGGTGTAGCGCTGTGGGAGTGGGGTGGGCAGTGGTGTAGTGCTGTGGGAGTGGTGTGGGTTGTGGTGTAGCGCTGCGGGAGTGGTGTGGGCAGTGGTGTAGCGCTGTGGGAGTGGTGCGGGTAGTGGTGTAGCGCTGTGGGAGTGGTGTGGGCAGTGGTGTTGCGCTGTTAGAGTTGTGTGGGCAGTGGTGTAGCGCTGTGGGAGTGGGGTGGGCAGTGGTGTAGTGCTGTGGGAGTGGTGTGGGTTGTGGTGTAGCGCTGCGGGAGTGGTGTGGGCAGTGGTGTAGCGCTGTGGGAGTGGTGTGGGCAGTGGTGTAGCGCTGTGGCTGTGCGGTGGGCAGTGGTTTAACGCTTTCAGAGTGGTGTGGGCAGTGCTGTAGCGCTGTGGGTGTGCTGTGGGCAGTGGTGTAGCGTTGTGGGTGTGCTGTGGGCAGTGGTGTAGTGCTGTGGGAGTGGAATGGGCAGTGGTGTAGTGCTGTGGGAGTGGTGTGGGCAGTGGTGTAGCGCTGTGGGAGTGGTGTGGGCAATGGTGTGAGCAGTGTTGTAGCACTGTGGGAGTGGTGTGTGCAGTTGTGTAGCGCTGTGGGAGTGGTGTGGGCAGTGGTCTCGCGCTGGGTGAGGTGTGGGCAGTGGTGTAGCGCTGAGGGAGTGTTTTGCACAGTGGTTTAATGCTGTGGGAGTTGGGTGGGCAGTGGTGTAGTGCTGTGGGAGTGGTGTGGACAGTGGTAGCGCTGTGGAGGTGGTGTGGGCAGTGGTGTAGCGCTGTGGGAGTGGTGTGGGCAGTGGTGTAGCGCTGTGGGAGTGGTTTGGTTTGTGGTGTTGTGCTGTGGGAGAGATGTGGCCAGTGGTGTAGTGTTGTGGGAGTGGTGTGGGCAGTGGTGTAGCGCTGTGGGAGTGTTGTGAGCAGTGGTGTAGCGCTGTGGGAGTGGTGTGGGAAGTGGTGTAGCGATATGGGAGTGGTGTGGGTTGTGGTGTAGTGCCGTGGGAGTGGTGTGGGCAGTGGTGTAGTGCTGAGGCTGTGGTGTGGGTTGTGGTGTAGGGCTGTGGGATTGTTGTGGGCAGTGGTGTAGCGCTGTGGGAGTGGTGTGGGCAGTGGTGTAGTGCTGTGGGAGTGGTGTGGGCAGTGGTGTAGAGCTGTGGGAGTGGTGTGGGCAGTGGTGTAACGCAGTGGGAGTGGTGTCGGGAGTAGTGTAGTCCTGTGGGAGTTGTGTGGGCAGTGATGTGAGCAGTGGTGTAGAGATGTGGGAATGGTGTGGGAAGTGGTGTAGTGCTGTGTGAGTGGTGTGGGCAGTGGTGTAGCGCTGTGGGAGTGATGTGGGCAGTGGTGTAGCGCTGTGGGAGTGATGTGGGCAGTGGTGTAGCGCTGTGGGAGTGATGTGGGCAGTGGTGTAGCGCTGTGGGAGTGGTGTGCGCAATGATGTAGTGCTGTGGTAGAGGTGTGGGCAGTGGTGTAGCGCTGTGGGACTGGTGTGGGTGTGGTGTAGTGCTGTGGGAGTGGTGTGCGCAGTCGTGTAGCGCTGTGGGTGTGGTAAGGGCAGTTGTGTAGCGCTGTGGGAGTGGTGTGGGTTGTGGTGTAGCGCTGTGGGAGAGGTATGGGCATTGGTGTTGTGCTGTGGGAGTGGTGTGGCCAGTGGTGTAGCGCTGTGGGAGTGGTGTGGGCAGTGATGTCGCGCTGTGGGTGTGTTGTGGGCAGTGGTGTGAGCAGTGGTGTAGAGATGTGGGAGTGGTGTGGGAAGTGGTGTAGTGCTGTGTGAGTGGTAAGGGCAGTGGTGTAGTGCTGCGGGTGTGGTGTGGGCAGTGGTGTAGTGCTGTGGGTGTGGTGTGGGCAGTGGTGTAGCGCTGCGGGAGTGGTGTGTGCAGTGGTGTAGCGCTGTGGCTGTGGTGTGGGCAGTGTTGTAGCGCTGTGGGAGAGGTGTGGGCAGTGGGGTAGTGCTGTGGCAGTGGTGTGGGCAGTGGTGTAACGTTGTGGGAGTGGTGTGGGCAGTGGTGTGAGCAGGGTTGTAATGCTGTGGGAGTGGTGCGGGCAGTGGTGTAGCGCTGTGGGAGTGTTGTGGGCAGTGGTGTAGCGCTGTGGGAGTGTTGTGGGCAGTGGTCTAGCGCTGTGGGAGTGGTATGGGCAGTGGTGTAGCGCTGTGGGAGAGTTGTGGGAAGTGGTTTAATGCTGTGGAAGTGGTGTCGGGTGTGGTGTAGTGCTGTGGGAGTGGTGTGGGCAGTGGTTAAGTGCTGTGGGAGTGGTGTGGGCAGTGGTGTAGTGCTGTGGGAGAGGTGGCGGGCAGTGGTGTAGCGCTGTGGGAGAGGTGTGGGCAGTGGTTGAGCGCTGTGGTAGTGGTAAGGGCAGTGGTGTAGCGCTTTGGGAGTGGTGTGGGCACTGGTTGAGCGCTGTGGGAGTGGTAAGGGCAGTTGTGTAGTGCTGTGGGTGTGGTGTGGGTTGTGGTGTAGTGCTGTGGGAGTGGTGTGGGCAGTGCTGTTGTGCTGTGGGAGTGGTGTGTGTAGAGGTGTAGCGCTGTGGGAGTGGTTTGGGTTGTGGTGTAGCTCTGTGGGAGTGGTGGGGGCAGTGGTGTAGCGCTGTGGGAGTGGTGCGGGCATTGGTGTAGCGACTTGGGACTGTTGAGGGCAGTGGTGTAGCGCTGTGGGAGTGGTGTGGGTTGTGGTGTAGCTCTATGGGAGTGGTGTGGGCAGTGTTGTAGCGCTGTGGGAGTGGTGTGGTCAGTGGTTCAGCGCTGTGGGAGTGGTGTGGGCAGTGGTGTAGTGCTGTGCGAGTGGTGTTGGCAGTGGTGTAGCGCTTTGGGAGTGGTGTGGGCAGTGGTGTAGTGCTGCGGGAGTGGTGTGGGCAGTGGTTTAGCACTGTGGGTGTGTTATGTGCAGTGGTGTAGCGCTGTGGGAGTGGTGTGGGCAGTGGTGCAGAGCTGTGGGTGTGGTGTGGGCAGTGGTGTAGCGCTGTGGGAGTGGTGTGGGCAGTGGTGTAGCTCTGTGGTAGTGGTGTGGGCAGTGGTTTATAACTGTGGGAGTTGTGTGGGCAGTACTGTAGCGCTGAGGGAGTGGTGTGTGCAGTGGTGTAGCGCTGTGGGAGTGGTGTGTGCAGTGGTGTAGCGCTTTGAGTGTGGTGTGGGCAGTGGTGTAGTGCTTTGGGAGTGGTGTGGGTTGTGGTGCAGCGCTGTGGGTATGGTGTGGCCAGTGGTGTAGCGATGTTGAATTGGTTTGGGCAGTGGTGTAGTGCTGTGGAAGTGATGTGGTTTGTGGTTTAGCGCTGAGGGAGTGGTGGGGGCAGTGGTGTAGCGACTTGGGACTGTTGAGGGCAGTGGTGTAGCGCTGTGGGAGTGATGGGGGCAGTGGTTTAGCGCTGAGGGAGTGGTGGGGGCAGTGGTGTAGCGACTTGGGACTGTTGAGGGCAGTGGTGTAGCGCTGTGGGAGTGGTGTGGGTTGTGGTTTAGCGCTGTGGGAGTTGTGTGGGCAATGGTGTAGCGCTGTGGGAGTGGTGTGGGTTGTGGTGTAGCTCTATGGGAGTGGTGTGGGCAGTGTTGTAGTGCTGCGGGAGTGGTGTGGGTTGTGGTGTAGCGCTGTGGGAGTGGTGTGGGCAGAGGTGTAGCGCTGTGGGAGTGGTGTGGCCATTGTTGTAGCGCTGTGGGAGTGGTGTGGGGAGTGGTGTAGCGCTGTGGGAGTGGTGTGGGCTTTGGTGCAGTGCTGCGGGAGTGGTTTGGGCAGTGGTTTAGTACTTTGGGAGTGGTGTGGACAGTGGTGTAGCGATGTGGGAGTGTGTGGGCAGTGGTCTAACGCTGTGAGAGTGGTGTGGGAAGTGGTTTAGTACTTTGGGAGTGGTGTGGGCAGTGGTGTAGCGCTGCGGGAGTGGTGTGGGCAGTGGTGTAGCGCTGTGGGTGTGGTGTGGGCAGTGGTGTAGCGCTGTGGGTGTTGTGTGTGCAGTGGTGTAGCGCTGTGGGAGTGGTCCGGGCAGCGGTGCACTGCTGTGGGAATGGTGTGGACAGTGGTGTAGTGCTGTGGGAGACGTGTGGGCAGTGGTTTAGTACTTTGGGAGTGGTGTGGGCATTGGTGTAACGCTGTGGGAGTGGTGTGGGCATTGGTGTCGCGCTGTGGGAGTGGTGTGGGCATTGGTGTCGCGCTGTGGGAGTGGTGTGGGCAGTGGTGTAGCGCTGTGGGAGTGGTGTGTGCAGTGGTGTAGTGCTGTGGGATTGGTGTGCGCAGTGATGTAGCGCTGCGGGAGTGGTGTGTGCAGAGGTGTAGTGCTGCGGGAGAGGTGTGGGCAGTGATGTATTGCTGTGGGAATGGTTGGGCAGTGGTGTAGTGCTGTGGGAGTGGTGTGGGCATTGGTGTAACGCTGTGGGAGTGATGTGGGCAGTGGTGTAGTGCTGTGGGAGTGGTGTGGGCAGTGATGTAGCGCTGCGGGAGTGGTGTGCGCAGTGGTGTAGTGCTGCGGGAGTTGTGTGGGCAGTGATGTATTGCTGTGGGAATGGTTGGGCAGTGGTGTAGTACTTTGGGAGAGGTGTGGGCAGTGCTGTATCGCTGTGGGAGTGGTTGGGCATTGGTGTAGCGCTGTGGGCGTGGTGTGGGCAGTGGTGTTGTGCTGTGGGAGTCGTGTGGGCAGTGGTGTAGCGCTGTGAGAGTGGTGTGGGCAGTGGTGTAGAGCTGGGGGAGTGGTGTGGGCAGTTGTGTAGAGCTGCGGGAGTGGTGTGGGCATGGGGGAAGCATTGTGGGTGTGGTGTGGGCAGTGGTTAGTGCTGTGGGGGTGATGTGGGCAGTGGTGTAGTGCTGTGACAGTGGTGTGGGCAGTGGTGTAGCGCTGTGGGAGTTGTGTGGGCAGTGGTGTAGCGCTGTGGGTGTGGTGTGGGCAGTGGTGTAGCGCTGTGGGAGTGGTGTGGGCAGCGGTGTAGCGCTGTGGGATTGTTGTGGGCAGTGGTGTAGTGCTGTGGGATAGTTGTGAGAAGTGGTGTTGCGCTGTGGGAGATGTGTGGCCAGTGGTTTAGTGCTGTCGGAGTGGTGTGGGATGTGGTGAAGTGCTGTGGGAGTGTTGTGGGCAGTGGTGTAACGCAGTGGGAGTGGTGTCGGGAGTAGTGTAGTGTTGTGGGAGTGGTGTGGGCAGTGGTGTAGCGCATGAGAGTGGTAAGGGCAGTGGTGTAGCGCTGTGGGAGTGGTGTGGGCAGTGGTGTAGCGCATGAGAGTGGTAAGGGCAGTGGTGTAGCGCTGTGGGAGTGGTGTGGGCAGTGGTGTAGCGCATGAGAGTGGTAAGGGCAATGGTGTAGCGCTGTGGGAGTGGTGTGGGCAGTGGTGTTGTGCTGTGGGAGTGGTGTGGCCAGTGGTGTTGTGCTGTGGGAGTGGTGTGGGCAGTGGTGTTGTGCTGTGGGAGTGGTGTGGGCAGTGGTGTAGCGCATGAGAGTGGTAAGGGCAGTGGTGTAGCGCTGTGGGAGTGGTGTGGGCAGTGGTGTTGTGCTGTGGGAGTGGTGTGGCCAGTGGTGTTGTGCTGTGGGAGTGGTGTGGGCAGTGGTGTTGTGCTGTGAGAGTGGTGTGGGCAGTGGTGTAGCGCATGAGAGTGGTAAGGGCAGTGGTGTAGTGCTGTGGGAGTGGTGTGAGCAGTGGTGTAGAGATGTGGGAATGGTGTGGGAAGTGGTGTAGTGCTGTGTGAGTGGTGTGGGCAGTGATGTAGCGCTGTGGGAGTGATGTGGGCAGTGGTGTAGTGCTGTGGGAGTTATGTGGGCAATGATGTAGTGCTGTGGTAGAGGTGTGGGCAGTGGTGTAGCGCTGTGGGAGTGGTCTGGGCAGTGGTGTAGCGCTGTGGGAGTGGTGTGGGCAGTGGTGTAGCTCTGTGGTAGTGGTGTGGGCACTGGTTTATAACTGTGGGAGTTGTGGGGCAGTACTGTAGCGCTGAGGGAGTGGTGTGTGCAGTGGTGTAGCGCTGTGGGAGTGGTGTGTACAGTGGTGTAGCGCTTTGAGTGTGGTGTGGGCAGTGGTGTAGTGCTGTGGGAGTGGTGTGGGTTGTGGTGCAGCGCTGTGGGTATGGTGTGGCCAGTGGTGTAGCGATGTTGAATTGGTTTGGGCAGTGGTGTAGTGCTGTGGAAGTGATGTGGTTTGTGGTTTAGCGCTGAGGGAGTGGTGGGGGCAGTGGTGTAGCGACTTGGGACTGTTGAGGGCAGTGGTGTAGTACTTTGGGAGAGGTGTGGGCAGTGCTGTATCGCTGTGGGAGTGGTTGGGCATTGGTGTAGCGCTGTGGGCGTGGTGTGGGCAGTGGTGTTGTGCTGTGGGAGTGGTGTGGGCAGTGGTGTAGCGCTGTGAGAGTGGTGTGGGCAGTGGTGTAGAGCTGGGGGAGTGGTGTGGGCAGTTGTCTAGCGCTGTGGGAGTGGTGTGGGCATGGGGGAAGCACTGTGGGTGTGGTGTGGGCTGTGGTGTAGTGCTGTGGGTGTGAAGTGGGCAGTGGTCTAGCGCTGTGGGAGTGGTGTGGGTTGTGGTGTAGCGCTGTGGGAGTGGTGTGAGCAGTGGCGTAGCGCTTTGGGCGTGTTGTGGGCAGTGGTGTTGTGCTGTGGGAGTTGTGTGGGTTGTGGTGTAGTGCTGTGGGAGTGGTGTGGGCAGTGGTGTAGTGCTGTGGGTGTGGTGTGGGCAGTGGTGTAGTGCTGCAGGAGTGGTGTGGGCAGTGGTGTAGCGCTGTGGGAGAGGTGTGGGCAGTGGTGTAGTGCTGTGGGAGTGTTGTGGGCCGTGGTGCAGCGCTGTGGTAGTGGTGCGGGCAGTGGTGTAGAGCTGTGGGAGTGGTGTGGGCAGTGGTGTAGAGCTGTGGGAGTGGTGTGGGCAGTGGTGTAGCGCTGTGGGAGTGGTGTGGGCAGTGGTGTAGCTCTGTGGGAGTGGTGTGGGCAGTGGTGTAGCGCTGTGGGAGTGGTGGGGGCAGTGGTGTAGCGCTGTGGGAGTGGTGTGGGCAGTGGTGTAGTTCTGTGGGTCTGGTGTGGGCAGTGGTGTAGCGCTGTGGGAGTTGTGTGGGCAGTGGTGTAGCGCGGTGGGAGTGGTGTGGGCAGTGGTGTAGTTCTGTGGGTCTGGTGTGGGCAGTGGTGTAGCGCTGTGGGAGTGGTGGGGGCAGTGGTTTAGCGCTGTGGGAGTGATGGGGGCAGTGGTTTAGCGCTGAGGGAGTGGTGGGGGCAGTGGTGTAGCGACTTGGGACTGTTGAGGGCAGTGGTGTAGCGCTGTGGGAGTGGTGTGGGTTGTGGTGTAGCTCTATGGGAGTGGTGTGGGCAGTGTTGTAGTGCTGCGGGAGTGGTGTGGGTTGTGGTGTAGCGCTGTGGGAGTGGTGTGGGCAGTGGTCTAGCGCTGTGGGAGTGGTGTGGGCAGAGGTGTAGCGCTGTGGGAGTGGTGTGGCCATTGGTGTAGCGCTGTGGGAGTGGTGTGGGGAGTGGTGTAGCGCTGTGGGAGTGGTGTGGGCTTTGGTGCAGTGCTGCGGGAGTGGTTTGGGCAGTGGTTTAGTACTTTGGGAGTGGTGTGGACAGTGGTGTAGCGATGTGGGAGTGTGTGGGCAGTGGTCTAACGCTGTGGGAGTGATGTGGGCAGTGGTGTAGTGCTGTGGCAGTGGTGTGGGCAGTGGTTTAGTACTTTGGGAGTGGTATGGGCAGTGGTGTAGCGCTGCGGGAGTGGTGTGGGCAGTGGTGTAGCGCTGTGGGTGTGGTGTGGGCAGTGGTGTAGCGCTGTGGGAGTGGTCCGGGCAGCGGTGCACTGCTGTGGGAATGGTGTGGACAGTGGTGTAGTGCTGTGGGAGACGTGTGGGCAGTGGTTTAGTACTTTGGGAGTGGTGTGGGCATTGGTGTAACGCTGTGGGAGTGGTGTGGGCATTGGTGTCGCGCTGTGGGAGTGGTGTGTGCAGTGGTGTAGTGCTGTGGGATTGGTGTGGGCAGTGATGTAGCGCTGCGGGAGTGGTGTGTGCAGAGGTGTAGTGCTGCGGGAGAGGTGTGGGCAGTGATGTATTGCTGTGGGAATGGTTGGGCAGTGGTGTAGTGCTGTGGGAGTGGTGTGGGCATTGGTGTAACGCTGTGGGAGTGGTGTGGGCAGTGATGTAGCGCTACGGGAGTGGTGTGCGCAGTGGTGTAGTGCTGCGGGAGTTGTGTGGGCAGTGATGTATTGCTGTGGGAATGGTTGGGCAGTGGTGTAGTACTTTGGGAGAGGTGTGGGCAGTGCTGTATCGCTGTGGGAGTGGTTGGGCATTGGTGTAGCGCTGTGGGCGTGGTGTGGGCAGTGGTGTTGTGCTGTGGGAGTGGTGTGGGCAGTGGTGTAGCGCTGTGAGAGTGGTGTGGGCAGTGGTGTAGAGCTGGGGGAGTGGTGTGGGCAGTTGTCTAGCGCTGTGGGAGTGGTGTGGGCATGGGGGAAGCACTGTGGGTGTGGTGTGGGCTGTGGTGTAGTGCTGTGGGTGTGAAGTGGGCAGTGGTCTAGCGCTGTGGGAGTGGTGTGGGTTGTGGTGTAGCGCTGTGGGAGTGGTGTGAGCAGTGGCGTAGCGCTTTGGGCGTGTTGTGGGCAGTGGTGTTGTGCTGTGGGAGTTGTGTGGGTTGTGGTGTAGCGCTGTGAGAGTGGTGGGGGCAGTTGTGTAGAGCTGCGGGAGTGGTGTGGGCAGTGGTGTAGTGCTGTGGGTGTGGTGTGGGCAGTGGTGTAGTGCTGCAGGAGTGGTGTGGGCAGTGGTGTAGCGCTGTGGGAGAGGTGTGGGCAGTGGTGTAGTGCTGTGGGAGTGTTGTGGGCCGTGGTGCAGCGCTGTGGTAGTGGTGCGGGCAGTGGTGTAGTGCTGTGGGAGTGGTGTGGGCAGTGGTGTAGCGCTGTGGGAGTGGTGTGGGCAGCGGTGTAGCGCTGTGGGATTGTTGTGGGCAGTGGTGTAGTGCTGTCGGAGTGGTGTGGGATGTGGTGAAGTGCTGTGGGAGTGTTGTGGGCAGTGGTGTAACGCAGTGGGAATGGTGTCGGGAGTAGTGTAGTGTTGTGGGAGTGGTGTGGGCAGTGGTGTAGCGCATGAGAGTGGTAAGGGCAGTGGTGTAGCGCTGTGGGAGTGGTGTGGGCAGTGGTGTAGCGCATGAGAGTGGTAAGGGCAGTGGTGTAGCGCTGTGGGAGTGGTGTGGGCAGTGGTGTAGCGGATGAGAGTGGTGAGGGCAGTGGTGTAGCGCTGTGGGAGTGGTGTGGGCAGTGGTTTTGTGCTGTGGGAGTGGTGTGGCCAGTGGTGTTGTGCTGTGGGAGTGGTGTGGGCAGTGGTGTTGTGCTGTGGGAGTGGTGTGGGCAGTGGTGTAGCGCATGAGAGTGGTAAGGGCAGTGGTGTAGTGCTGTGGGAGTGGTGTGGGCAGTGGTGTTGTGCTGTGGGAGTGGTGTGGCCAGTGGTGTTGTGCTGTGGGAGTGGTTTGGCCAGTGGTGTAGCGCTGTGGGAGTGGTCTGGGCAGTGGTGTAGTCCTGTGGGAGTTGTGTGGGCAGTGATGTGAGCAGTGGTGTAGAGATGTGGGAATGGTGTGGGAAGTGGTGTAGTGCTGTGTGAGTGGTGTGGGCAGTGATGTAGTGCTGTGGGAGAGGTGTGGGCAGTGGTGTAGCGCTGTGGGAGTGGTGTGGACAGTGGTGTAGTGCTATGGGAGTGGTGTGCGCAGTGGTGTGGCGCTGTGGGTGTGGTAAGGGCAGTTGTGTAACGCTGTGGGAGTGGTGTGGGTTGTGGTGTAGCACTGTCGGAGAGGTATGGGCATTGGTGTTGTGCTGTGGGAGTGGTGTGGCCAGTGGTGTAGCGCTGTGGGAGTGGTGTGGGAAGTGATGTAGTGCTGTGGGAGTGGTGTGGGCAGTGGTGTAGCGCTGTGAGAGTGGTAAGGGCAGTGGTGTAGTGCTGTGGGAGAGGTGTGGGTTGTGGTGTAGTGCTGTGGGTGTGGTGTGGGTTGTGGTGTAGTGCTGTGGGTGTGGTGTGGGTTGTGGTGTAGCGCTGTGGGAGTGGTGTGGGCAGTGCTTAAGTGCTGTCGGAGTGGTGTGGGCAGTGATGTAGCGCTGTGGGAGAGGTGTGGGCAGTGGTGTAGCGCTGTGGGAGAGGTGTGGGCAGTGGTGTAGCGCTGTTGGTGTGGTGTGGGTTGAGGTGTAGCGCTGTGGGAGAGGTGTGGGCAGTGGTGAAACGCTGTGGGAGTGGTGTGGGCAGTGGTGTAACGATGTGGGAGTGGTGTGGGCAGTGGTGTAGCGCTGTGGGAGTGGTGTGGGCAGTGGTGTAGCGCTGTGGGAGTGGTGTGGGCAGCGGTGAAGCGCTGTGGGATTGTTGTGGGCAGTGGTGTAGTGCTGTGGGAGAGTTGTGAGAAGTGGTGTTGCGCTGTGGGAGATGTGTGGGCAGTGGTTTAGTGCTGTCGGAGTGGTGTGGGATGTGGTGAAGTGCTGTGGGAGCGTTGTGGGCAGTGGTGTAACGCAGTGGGAGTGGTGTCGGGAGTAGTTTAGTGTTGTGGGAGTGGTGTGGGCAGTGGTGTAGCGCATGAGAGTGGTAAGGGCAGTGGTGTAGCGCTGTGGGAGTGGTGTGGGCAGTGGTGTAGCGCATGAGAGTGGTAAGGGCAGTGGTGTAGCGCTGTGGGAGTGGTGTGGGCAGTGGTGTTGTGCTGTGGGAGTGGTGTGGCCAGTGGTGTTGTGCTGTGGGAGTGGTGTGGGCAGTGGTGTTGTGCTGTGGGAGTGGTGTGGGCAGTGGTGTTGTGCTGTGGGAGTGGTGTGGCCAGTGGTGTTGTGCTGTGGGAGTGGTGTGGCCAGTGGTGTAGCGCTGTGGGAGTGGTCTGGGCAGTGGTGTAGCGCTGTGGGAGTTATGTGGGCAATGATGTAGTGCTGTGGTAGTGGTGTGGGCAGTGGTGTAGCGCTGTGGGAGTGGTGTGGACAGTGGTGTGGCGCTGTGGGTGTGGTAAGGGCAGTTGTGTAGCGCTGTGGGAGTGGTGTGGGTTGTGGTGTAGCGCTGTGGGAGAGGTATGGGCATTGGTGTTGTGCTGTGGGAGTGGTGTGGCCAGTGGTGTAGCGCTGTGGGAGTGGTGTGGGCAGTGATGTCACGCTGTGGGTGTGTTGTGGGCAGTGGTGTGAGCAGTGGTGTAGAGATGTGGGAGTGGTGTGGGAAGTGGTGTAGTGCTGTGGGAGTGCTGTGGGCAGTGGTGTAGCGCTGTGAGAGTGGTAAGGGCAGTGGTGTAGTGCTGTGGGTGTGGTGTGGGCAGTGGTGTAGTGCTGTGGGAGTGGTGTGGGCAGTGATGTAGCTCTGTGAGAGTGGTAAGGGCAGTGGTGTAGTGCTGTGGGTGTGGTGTGGGCAGTGGTGTAGCGCTGTGGGAGTGGTGTGGGTTGTGGTGTAGTGCTGTGGGTGTGGTGTGGGTTGTGGTGTAGCCCTGTGGGAGTGGTGTGGGCAGTGCTTAAGTGCTGTCGGAGTGGTGTGGGCAGTGATGTAGCGCTGTGGGAGAGGTGTGGGCAGTGGTGTAGCGCTGTGGGAGAGGTGTGGGCAGTGGTGTAGCGCTGTGGGAGAGGTGTGGGCAGTGGTGTAGCGCTGTTGGTGTGGTGTGGGTTGAGGTGTAGCGCTGTGGGAGAGGTGTGGGCAGTGGTGAAACGCTGTGGGAGTGGTGTGCGCAGTGGTGTAACGATGTGGGAGTGGTGTGGGCAGTGGTGTAGCGCTATGGGAGTGGTGTGGGCAGTGGTGTAGTGCTGGGGGATTGGTGCGGGCAGTGGTGAAGCGCTGTGGGAGTGGTGTGGTCAGTGGTGTAGCGCTGCGGGAGTGGTGTGTGCAGTGGTGTAGTGCTGTGGCTGTGGTGTGGGCAGTGTTGTAGCGCTGTGGGAGTGGTGTGGGCGTTGGTGTGGGCAGTGGTGTGAGCAGGGTTGTAATGCTGTGGGAGTGGTGCGGGCAGTGGTGTAGCGCTGTGGGAGTGGTGTGGGCAGTGTTGTAACGCTGTGGGAGTGGTGTGGGCAGGGGTGTAGTGCTGTGGGTGTGGTGTGGGCAGGGGTGTAGCGCTGTGGGAGTGGTGTGGGCAGGGGTGTAGTGCTGTGGGTGTGGTGTGGGCAGTGGTGTAGCGCAGTGGGATTGTTGTGGGCAGTGGTGTAGCGCTGTGGGTGTGTTGTGGGCGGTGGTGTAGCGCTCTGGGAGATGTGTGGGCAGTGGTTTAGTGCTGTCGGAGTGGTTGGGGATGTGGTGAAGTGCTGTGGGAGTGGTGTGGGCAGTGGTGTAACGCAGTGAGAGTGGTGAGGGCAGTGGTGTAGAGCTGTGGGAGTGGTGTGGGCAGTGGTGTAGCGCTGTGGGTGTGGTGTGTGCAGTGGTGTAGTGCTGTGGCTGTGGTGTGGGCAGTGGTGTAGTGCTGTGGGAGAGTTGTGGGAAGTGGTGTAATGCTGTGGGAGTGGTGTCGGGTGTGGTGTAGTGCTGTGCTGTGGGAGTGGTGTGGGCAGTGGTGTAGCGCTGTGAGAGTGGTAAGGGCAGTGGTGTAGCGCTTTGGGAGTGGTGTGGGCACTGGTTGAGCGCTGTGGGAGTGGTGTGGGCATTGGTGTCGCGCTGTGGGAGTGGTGTGGGCAGTGGTGTAGCGCTGTGGCAGTGGTGTGTGCAGTGGTGTAGTGCTGTGTGATTGGTGTGGGCAGTGATGTAGCGCTGCGGGAGTGGTGTGCGCAGAGGTGTAATGCTGCGGGAGATGTGTGGGCAGTGATGTATTGCTGTGGGAATGGTTGGGCAGTGGTGTAGTGCTGTGGGAGTGGTGTGGGCATTGGTGTAACGCTGTGGGAGTGATGTGGGCAGTGGTGTAGTGCTGTGGGAGTGGTGTGGGCAGTGATGTAGCGCTGCGGGAGTGGTGTGCGCAGTGGTGTAGTGCTGCGGGAGTTGTGTGGGCAGTGATGTATTGCTGTGGGAATGGTTGGGCAGTGGTGTAGTACTTTGGGAGAGGTGTGGGCAGTGCTGTATCGCTGTGGGAGTGGTTGGGCATTGGTGTAGCGCTGTGGGCGTGGTGTGGGCAGTGGTGTTGTGCTGTGGGAGTGGTGTGGGCAGTGGTGTAGCGCTGTGAGAGTGGTGTGGGCAGTGGTGTAGAGCTGGGGGAGTGGTGTGGGCAGTTGTCTAGCGCTGTGGGAGTGGTGTGGGCATGGGGGAAGCACTGTGGGTGTGGTGTGGGCTGTGGTGTAGTGCTGTGGGTGTGATGTGAGCAGTGGTCTAGCGCTGTGGGAGTGGTGTGGGTTATGGTGTAGCGCTGTGGGAGTGGTGTGAGCAGTGGCGTAGCGCTTTGGGCGTGTTGTGGGCAGTGGTGTTGTGCTGTGGGTGTTGTGTGGGTTGTGGTGTAGCGCTGTGAGAGTGGTGGGGGCAGTTGTGTAGAGCTGCGGGAGTGGTGTGGGCATGGGGGAAGCATTGTGGGTGTGGTGTGGGCTGTGGTGTAGTGCTGTGGGTGTGATGTGGGCAGTGGTGTAGGCAGTCGTGTAGCACTCTGGCAATGGTGTGGGCAGTGGTTAGTGCTGTGGGGGTGATGTGGGCAGTGGTGTAGCGCTGTGGGAGTGGTGTGGACATTGGTGTAGTGCTGTGACAGTGGTGTTGGCAGTGGTGTAGCGCTGTGGGAGTGGTGTGGGCAGTGGTGTAGGGCTGTGGGTGTGTTGTGGGCAGTGGTGTAGTGCTGTGGGAGTGGTGTAGGCAGTGGTGTAGCGCTGTGGGTGTGGTGTGGGAAGTGGTGTAGTGCTGCAGGAGTGGTGTGGGCAGTGGTGTAGCGCTGTGGGATTGGTTAGGGCAGTGGTGTAGCGCTGTGGGAGAGGTGTGGGCAGTGGTGTAGTGCTGTGGGAGTGTTGTGGGCCGTGGTGCAGCGCTGTGGTAGTGGTGCGGGCAGTGGTGTAGCGCTGTGGGATTGTTGTGGGCAGTGGTGTAGTGCTGTGGGAGAGTTGTGAGAAGTGGTGTTGCGCTGTGGGAGATGTGTGGGCAGTGGTTTAGTGCTGTCGGAGTGGTGTGGGATGTGGTGAAGTGCTGTGGGAGTGGTGTGGGCAGTGGTGTAGCGCATGAGAGTGGTAAGGGCAGTGGTGTAGCGCTGTGGGAGTGGTGTGGGCAGTGGTGTAGCGCATGAGAGTGGTAAGGGCAGTGGTGTAGCGCTGTGGGAGTGGTGTGGGCAGTGGTGTTGTGCTGTGGGAGTGGTGTGGCCAGTGGTGTTGTGCTGTGGGAGTGGTGTGGGCAGTGGTGTTGTGCTGTGGGAGTGGTGTGGGCAGTGGTGTAGCGCATGAGAGTGGTAAGGGCAGTGGTGTAGTGCTGTGGGAGTGGTGTGGGCAGTGGTGTTGTGCTGTGGGAGTGGTGTGGTCATTGGTGTAGCGCTGCGGGAGTGGTGTGTGCAGTGGTGTAGTGCTGTGGCTGTGGTGTGGGCAGTGTTGTAGCGCTGTGGGAGAGGTGTGGGCAGTGGGGTAGTGCTGTGGCAGTGGTGTGGGCAGTGGTGTAACGTTGTGGGAGTGGTGTGGGCAGTGGTGAAACGCTGTGGGAGTGGTGTGGGCAGTGGTGTAACGATGTGGGAGAGGTGTGGGCAGTGGTGTAGCGGTGTGGGAGTGGTGCGGGCAGTGGTGTAGCGCTATGGGAGTGGTGTGGGTTGTGGTGTAGTGCTGGGGGAGTGGTGTGGGCAGCGGTGTAAAGATGTGGGAGAGGTGTGGGCAGTGGTGTAGCGCTGTGGCTGTGGTGTGGAGAGTGTTGTAGCGTTGTGGGAGTGGTGTGGGCAGTGGTGTAGCGCTGTGGGAGTGGTGTGGGCAGTGATGTCGCGCTGTGGGTGTGTTGTGGGCAGTGGTGTGAGCAGTGGTGTAGAGATGTGGGAGTGGTGTGGAAAGTGGTGTAGTGCTGTGGGAGTGATGTGGGCAGTGGTGTAGTGCTGTGGGTGTGGTGTGGGCAGTGGTGTAGTGCTGTGGGTGTGGTGTGGGCAGTGGTGTAGTGCTGTGGGAGTGGTGTGGGCAGTGATGTAGCGCTGTGGGTGTGGTGTGGGTTGTGGTGTAGCGCTGTGGGAGTGGTGTGGGCAGTGCTTAAGTGCTGTCGGAGTGGTGTGGGCAGTGATGTAGCGCTGTGGGAGAGGTGTGGGCAGTGATGTAGCGCTGTGAGAGTGGTAAGGGCAGTGGTGTAGTGCTGTGGGTGTGGTGTGGACAGTGGTGTAGTGCTGTGGGAGTGGTGTGGGCAGTGATGTAGCGCTGTGAGAGTGGTAAGGGCAGTGGTGTAGTGCTGTGGGTGTGGTGTGGGCAGTGGTGTAGCGCTGTTGGTGTGGTGTGGGTTGAGGTGTAGCGCTGTGGGAGAGGTGTGGGCAGTGGTGAAACGCTGTGGGAGTGGTGTGGGCAGTGGTGTAACGATGTGGGAGAGGTGTGGGCAGTGGTGTAGCGGTGTGGGAGTGGTGTGGGCAGTGGTGTAGCGCTATGGGAGTGGTGTGGGTTGTGGTGTAGTGCTGGGGGATTGGTGTGGGCAGCGGTGTAAAGATGTGGGAGAGGTGTGGGCAGTGGTGTAGCGCTGTGGCTGTGGTGTGGAGAGTGTTGTAGCGCTGTTGGAGTGGTGTGGGCAGTGGTGTAACGTTGTGGGAGTGGTGTGGGCAGTGGTGCGGGCAGTGGTGAAGCGCTGTGGGAGTGGTGTGGTCATTGGTGTAGCGCTGCGGGAGTGGTGTGTGCAGTGGTGTAGTGCTGTGGCTGTGGTGTGGGCAGTGTTGTAGCGCTGTGGGAGAGGTGTGGGCAGTGGGGTAGTGCTGTGGCAGTGGTGTGGGCAGTGGTGTAACGTTGTGGGAGTGGTGTGGGCAGTGGTGAAACGCTGTGGGAGTGGTGTGGGCAGTGGTGTAACGATGTGGGAGAGGTGTGGGCAGTGGTGTAGCGGTGTGGGAGTGGTCCGGGCAGTGGTGTAGCGCTATGGGAGTGGTGTGGGTTGTGGTGTAGTGCTGGGGGAGTGGTGTGGGCAGCGGTGTAAAGATGTGGGAGTGGTGTGGGCAGTGGTGTAGCGCTGTGGCTGTGGTGTGGAGAGTGTTGTAGCGCTGTGGGAGTGGTGTGGGCAGTGGTGTAACGTTGTGGGAGTGGTGTGGGCAGTGGTGCGGGCAGTGGTGAAGCGCTGTGGCTGTGGTGTGGGCAGTGTTGTAGCGCTGTGGGAGAGGTGTGGGCAGTGGGGTAGTGCTGTGGCAGTGGTGTGGGCAGTGGTGTAACGTTGTGGGAGTGGTGTGGGCAGTGCTGCGGGCAGTGGTGTAGCGCTGTGGGAGTGGCATGGGCAGTGGTGTAGCGCTGTGGGAGTGTTGTGGGCAGTGGTCTAGCGCTGTGGGAGTGTTGTGGGCAGTGGTCTAGCGCTGTGGGAGTGGTATGGGCAGTGGTGTAGCGCTGTGGGAGTGGTATGGGCAGTGGTGTAGCGCTGTGGGAGTGGTGTGAGCAGTGTTGTAACGCTGTGGGAGTGGTGTGGGCAGGGGTGTAGTGCTGTGGGTGTGGTGTGGGCAGTGGTGTAGCGCTGTGGGAGTGGTATGGGCAGTGGTGTAGCGCTGTGGGAGTGGTATGGGCAGTGGTGTAGCGCTGTGGGAGTGGTGTGAGCAGTGTTGTAACGCTGTGGGAGTGGTGTGTGCAGTGGTGTAGTGCTGTGGCTGTGGTGTGGGCAGTGTTGTAGCGCTGTGGGAGTGGTGTGGGCAGCGGTGTGGGCAGTGGTGTGAGCAGGGTTGTAATGCTGTGGGAGTGGTGCGGGCAGTGGTGTAGCGCTGTGGGAGTGGTGTGGGCAGTGTTGTAACGCTGTGGGAGTGGTGTGGGCAGGGGTGTAGTGCTGTGGGTGTGGTGTGGGCAGGGGTGTAGCGCTGTGGGAGTGGTGTGGGCAGGGGTGTAGTGCTGTGGGTGTGGTGTGGGCAGTGGTGTAGCGCAGTGGGATTGTTGTGGGCAGTGGTGTAGCGCTGTGGGTGTGTTGTGGGCTGTGGTGTAGCGCTCTGGGAGATGTGTGGGCAGTGGTTTAGTGCTGTCGGAGTGGTTGGGGATGTGGTGAAGTGCTGTGGGAGTGGTGTGGGCAGTGGTGTAACGCAGTGAGAGTGGTGAGGGCAGTGGTGTAGAGCTGTGGGAGTGGTGTGGGCAGTGGTGTAGCGCTGTGGGTGTGGTGTGTGCAGTGGTGTAGTGCTGTGGCTGTGGTGTGGGCAGTGGTGTAGTGCTGTGGGAGAGTTGTGGGAAGTGGTGTAATGCTGTGGGAGTGGTGTCGGGTGTGGTGTAGTGCTGTGCTGTGGGAGTGGTGTGGGCAGTGGTGTAGCGCTGTGAGAGTGGTAAGGGCAGTGGTGTAGCGCTTTGGGAGTGGTGTGGGCACTGGTTGAGCGCTGTGGGAGTGGTGTGGGCATTGGTGTCGCGCTGTGGGAGTGGTGTGGGCAGTGGTGTAGCGCTGTGGCAGTGGTGTGTGCAGTGGTGTAGTGCTGTGTGATTGGTGTGGGCAGTGATGTAGCGCTGCGGGAGTGGTGTGCGCAGAGGTGTAATGCTGCGGGAGATGTGTGGGCAGTGATGTATTGCTGTGGGAATGGTTGGGCAGTGGTGTAGTGCTGTGGGAGTGGTGTGGGCATTGGTGTAACGCTGTGGGAGTGATGTGGGCAGTGGTGTAGTGCTGTGGGAGTGGTGTGGGCAGTGATGTAGCGCTGCGGGAGTGGTGTGCGCAGTGGTGTAGTGCTGCGGGAGTTGTGTGGGCAGTGATGTATTGCTGTGGGAATGGTTGGGCAGTGGTGTAGTACTTTGGGAGAGGTGTGGGCAGTGCTGTATCGCTGTGGGAGTGGTTGGGCATTGGTGTAGCGCTGTGGGCGTGGTGTGGGCAGTGGTGTTGTGCTGTGGGAGTGGTGTGGGCAGTGGTGTAGCGCTGTGAGAGTGGTGTGGGCAGTGGTGTAGAGCTGGGGGAGTGGTGTGGGCAGTTGTCTAGCGCTGTGGGAGTGGTGTGGGCATGGGGGAAGCACTGTGGGTGTGGTGTGGGCAGTGGTCTAGCGCTGTGGGAGTGGTGTGGGTTATGGTGTAGCGCTGTGGGAGTGGTGTGAGCAGTGGCGTAGCGCTTTGGGCGTGTTGTGGGCAGTGGTGTTGTGCTGTGGGTGTTGTGTGGGTTGTGGTGTAGCGCTGTGAGAGTGGTGGGGGCAGTTGTGTAGAGCTGCGGGAGTGGTGTGGGCATGGGGGAAGCATTGTGGGTGTGGTGTGGGCTGTGGTGTAGTGCTGTGGGTGTGATGTGGGCAGTGGTGTAGGCAGTCGTGTAGCACTCTGGCAATGGTGTGGGCAGTGGTTAGTGCTGTGGGGGTGATGTGGGCAGTGGTGTAGCGCTGTGGGAGTGGTGTGGACATTGGTGTAGTGCTGTGACAGTGGTGTTGGCAGTGGTGTAGCGCTGTGGGAGTGGTGTGGGCAGTGGTGTAGGGCTGTGGGTGTGTTGTGGGCAGTGGTGTAGCGCTGTGGGAGTGGTGTAGGCAGTGGTGTAGCGCTGTGGGTGTGGTGTGGGCAGTGGTGTAGTGCTGCAGGAGTGGTGTGGGCAGTGGTGTAGCGCTGTGGGATTGGTTTGGGCAGTGGTGTAGCGCTGTGGGATTGTTGTGGGCAGTGGTGTAGTGTTGTGGGAGAGTTGTGAGAAGTGGTGTTGCGCTGTGGGAGATGTGTGGGCAGTGGTTTAGTGCTGTCGGAGTGGTGTGGGATGTGGTGAAGTGCTGTGGGAGTGGTGTGGGCAGTGGTGTAGCGCATGAGAGTGGTAAGGGCAGTGGTGTAGCGCTGTGGGAGTGGTGTGGGCAGTGGTGTAGCGCATGAGAGTGGTAAGGGCAGTGGTGTAGCGCTGTGGGAGTGGTGTGGGCAGTGGTGTTGTGCTGTGGGAGTGGTGTGGCCAGTGGTGTTGTGCTGTGGGAGTGGTGTGGGCAGTGGTGTTGTGCTGTGGGAGTGGTGTGGGCAGTGGTGTAGCGCATGAGAGTGGTAAGGGCAGTGGTGTAGTGCTGTGGGAGTGGTGTGGGCAGTGGTGTTGTGCTGTGGGAGTGGTGTGGCCAGTGGTGTTGTGCTGTGGGAGTGGTGTGGCCAGTGGTGTAGCGCTGTGGGAGTGGTCTGGGCAGTGGTGTAGTCCTGTGGGAATGGTGTGGGAAGTGGTGTAGTGCTGTGTGAGTGGCGTGGGCAGTGATGTAGTGCTGTGGGAGTGGTGTGGCCAGTGGTGTAGCGCTGTGGGAGTGATGTGGGCAGTGGTGTAGTGCTGTGGGAGTTATGTGGGCAATGATGTAGTGCTGTGGTAGAGGTGTGGACAGTGGTGTAGTGCTATGGGAGTGGTGTGCGCAGTGGTGTGGCGCTGTGGGTGTGGTAAGGGCAGTTGTGTAGCGCTGTGGGAGTGGTGTGGGTTGTGGTGTAGCGCTGTGGGAGAGGTATGGGCATTGGTGTTGTGCTGTGGGAGTGGTGTGGCCAGTGGTGTAGCGCTGTGGGAGTGGTGTGGGCAGTGATGTCGCGCTGTGGGTGTGTTGTGGGCAGTGGTGTGAGCAGTGGTGTAGAGATGTGGGAGTGGTGTGGGAAGTGGTGTAGTGCTGTGGGAGTGGTGTGGGCAGTGGTGTAGTGCTGTGGGTGTGGTGTGGGCAGTGGTGTAGTGCTGTGGGTGTGGTGTGGGCAGTGGTGTAGTGCTGTGGGAGTGGTGTGGGCAGTGATGTAGCGCTGTGGGTGTGGTGTGGGTTGTGGTGTAGCGCTGTGGGAGTGGTGTGGGCAGTGCTTAAGTGCTGTCGGATTGGTGTGGGCAGTGATGTAGCGCTGTGGGAGAGGTGTGGGCAGTGATGTAGCGCTGTGAGAGTGGTAAGGGCAGTGGTGTAGTGCTGTGGGTGTGGTGTGGACAGTGGTGTAGTGCTGTGGGAGTGGTGTGGGCAGTGATGTAGCGCTGTGAGAGTGGTAAGGGCAGTGGTGTAGTGCTGTGGGTGTGGTGTGGGCAGTGGTGTAGCGCTGTTGGTGTGGTGTGGGTTGAGGTGTAGCGCTGTGGGAGAGGTGTGGGCAGTGGTGAAACGCTGTGGGAGTGGTGTGGGCAGTGGTGTAACGATGTGGGAGAGGTGTGGGCAGTGGTGTAGCGGTGTGGGAGTGGTGTGGGCAGTGGTGTAGCGCTATGGGAGTGGTGTGGGTTGTGGTGTAGTGCTGGGGGATTGGTGTGGGCAGCGGTGTAAAGATGTGGGAGAGGTGTGGGCAGTGGTGTGGCGCTGTGGCTGTGGTGTGGAGAGTGTTGTAGCGCTGTTGGAGTGGTGTGGGCAGTGGTGTAACGTTGTGGGAGTGGTGTGGGCAGTGGTGCGGGCAGTGGTGAAGCGCTGTGGGAGTGGTGTGGTCATTGGTGTAGCGCTGCGGGAGTGGTGTGTGCAGTGGTGTAGTGCTGTGGCTGTGGTGTGGGCAGTGTTGTAGCGCTGTGGGAGAGGTGTGGGCAGTGGGGTAGTGCTGTGGCAGTGGTGTGGGCAGTGGTGTAACGTTGTGGGAGTGGTGTGGGCAGTGGTGAAACGCTGTGGGAGTGGTGTGGGCAGTGGTGGAACGATGTGGGAGAGGTGTGGGCAGTGGTGTAGCACTATGGGAGTGGTGTGGGTTGTGGTGTAGTGCTGGGGGAGTGGTGTGGGCAGCGGTGTAAAGATGTGGGAGAGGTGTGGGCAGTGGTGTAGCGCTGTGGCTGTGGTGTGGAGAGTGTTGTAGCGCTGTGGGAGTGGTGTGGGCAGTGGTGTAACGTTGTGGGAGTGGTGTGGGCAGTGGTGCGGGCAGTGGTGAAGCGCTGTGGCTGTGGTGTGGGCAGTGTTGTAGCGCTGTGGGAGAGGTGTGGGCAGTGGGGTAGTGCTGTGGCAGTGGTGTGGGCAGTGGTGTAACGTTGTGGGAGTGGTGTGGGCAGTGCTGCGGGCAGTGGTGTAGCGCTGTGGGAGTGGTATGGGCAGTGGTGTAGCGCTGTGGGAGTGTTGTGGGCAGTGGTCTAGCGCTGTGGGAGTGTTGTGGGCAGTGGTCTAGCGCTGTGGGAGTGGTATGGGCAGTGGTGTAGCGCTGTGGGAGTGGTATGGGCAGTGGTGTAGCGCTGTGGGAGTGGTGTGAGCAGTGTTGTAACGCTGTGGGAGTGGTGTGGGCAGGGGTGTAGTGCTGTGGGTGTGGTGTGGGCAGTGGTGTAGCGCTGTGGGAGTGGTATGGGCAGTGGTGTAGCGCTGTGGGAGTGGTATGGGCAGTGGTGTAGCGCTGTGGGAGTGGTGTGAGCAGTGTTGTAACGCTGTGGGAGTGGTGTGGGCAGGTGTGTAGTGCTGTGGGTGTGGTGTGGGCAGTGGTGTAGCGCTGTGGGAGTTGTGTGGGTTGTGGTGTAGCGCTGTGGGAGTGGTGCGGGCAGTGGTGTAGCGCTGTGGGTGTGTTGTGGGCTGTGGTGTAGCGCTCTGGGAGATGTGTGGGCAGTGGTTTAGTGCTGTCGGAGTGGTTGGGGATGTGGTGAAGTGCTGTGGGAGTGGTGTGGGCAGTGGTGTAACGCTGTGGGAGTGGTGAGGGCAGTGGTGTAGAGCTGTGGGAGTGATGTGGGCAGTGGTGTAGCGCTGTGGCTGTGGTGTGGGCAGTGGTGTAGTGCTGTGGGAGAGTTGTGGGAAGTGGTGTAGTGCTGTGAGAGTGGTAAGGGCAGTGGTGTAGCGCTTTGGGAGTGGTGTGGGCACTGGTTGAGCGCTGTGGGAGTGGTAAGGGCAGTTGTGTAGTGCTGTGGGTGTGGTGTGGGTTGTGGTGTAGCGCTGTGGGAGTGGTTTGGGTTGTGGTGTAGTGCTGTGGGAGAGGTATGGGCATTGTTGTTGTGCTGTGGGAGTGGTGTGGGCAGTGCTGTCGCGCTGTGGGAGTGTTGTGGGCAGTGGTGTGAGCAGTGGTGTAGAGATGTGGGAATGGTGTGGGAAGTGGTGTAGTGCTGTGTGAGTGGTGTGGGCAGTGGTTAAGTGCTGTGGGAGTGGTGTGGGCAGTGGTGTAGTGCTGTGGGAGAGGTGGCGGGCAGTGGTGTAGCACTGAGGGACTGGTGTGGGTTGTCGTGTAGTGCTGTAGGAGTGGTGTGGGCAGTGGTGTAGCGCTGTGGGACTGGTGTGGGTTGAGGTGTAGCGCTGTGAGAGTGGTGTGGGCAGTGGTGTAGTGCTGTGAGAGTGGTGTGGGCAGTGGTGTAGTGCTGTGGGAGTGGTGTGGGCAGTATTCTAGTGCCAGTCGTGTTAGTGTGGGCAGTGGTGTAGCGATGTTGAATTGGTTTGGGCAGTGGTGTAGCGCTGTGGAAGTGTTGTGGGTTGTGGTTTAGCGCTGTGGGAGTTGTGTGGGCAGTGGTGTAACGCGGTGGGAGTGGTGTGGGCAGTGGTGTAGCTCTGTGGGAGTGGTGGGGGCAGTGGTGTAGCGCTGTGGGAGTGGTGTGGGCAGTGGTGTAGATCTGTGGGTCTGGTGTGGGCAGTGGTGTAGCGCTGTGGGAGTGGTGTGGGCAGTGGTGTAGTTCTGTGGGTCTGGTGTGGGTTGTGGTGTAGTGCTGTGGGAGTGTTGGGGGCAGTGGTGTAGCGCTGAGGGAGTGGTGTGGGTTGTGGTGTAGAGCTGTGGGAGTGGTGCGGGCATTGGTGTAGCGACTTGGGACTGTTGAGGGCAGTGGTGTAGCGCTGTGGGACTGTTGAGGGCAGTGGTGTAGCGCTGTGGGAGTGGTGTGGGTTGTGGTTTAGCGCTGTGGGAGTTGTGTGGGCAGTGGTGTAGCGCTGTGGGAGTGGTGTGGGCAGTGGTGAAGTGCTGTGGAAGTGGTGTGGGTTGTGGTGTAGCTCTATGGGAGTGGTGTGGGCAGTGTTGTAGTGCTGAGGGAGTGGTGTGTGTTGTGGTGTAGCGCTGTGGGAGTGGTGTGGTCAGTGGTTCAGCGCTGTGGGAGTGGTGTGTGCAGTGGTGTAGTGCTGTGGCTGTGGTGTGGGCAGTGTTGTAGCGCTGTGGGAGAGGTGTGGGCAGTGGGGTAGTGCTGTGGCAGTGGTGTGGGCAGTGGTGTAACGTTGTGGGAGTGGTGTGGGCAGTGGTGAAACGCTGTGGGAGTGGTGTGGGCAGTGGTGTAACGATGTGGGAGAGGTGTGGGCAGTGGTGTAGCGGTGTGGGAGTGGTGCGGGCAGTGGTGTAGCGCTATGGGAGTGGCGTGTGTTGTGGTGTAGTGCTGGGGGAGTGGTGTGGGCAGCGGTGTAAAGATGTGGGAGAGGTGTGGGCAGTGGTGTAGCGCTGTGGCTGTGGTGTGGAGAGTGTTGTAGCGCTGTGGGAGTGGTGTGGGCAGTGGTGTAACGTTGTGGGAGTGGTGTGGGCAGTGGTGCGGGCAGTGGTGTAGCGCTGTGGGAGTGGTATGGGCAGTGGTGTAGCGCTGTGGGAGTGTTGTGGGCAGTGGTCTAGCGCTGTGGGAGTGTTGTGGGCAGTCGTCTAGCGCTGTGGGAGTGGTATGGGCAGTGGTGTAGCGCTGTGGGAGTGGTATGGGCAGTGGTGTAGCGCTGTGGGAGTGGTGTGAGCAGTGTTGTAACGCTGTGGGAGTGGTGTGGGCAGGGGTGTAGTGCTGTGGGTGTGGTGTGGGCAGGGGTGTAGTGCTGTGGGTGTGGTGTGGGCAGTGGTGTAGCGCTGTGGGAGTGGTGTGGGCAGTGGTGTAATGCTGTGGGAGTTGTGTGGGTTGTGGTGTAGCGCTGTGGGATTGTTGTGGGCAGTGGTGTAGCGCTGTGGGTGTGTTGTGGGCTGTGGTGTAGCGCTCTGGGAGATATGTGGGCAGTGGTTTAGTGCTGTCGGAGTGGTTGGGGATGTGGTGAAGTGCTGTGGGAGTGGTGTGGGCAGTGGTGTAACGCTGTGGGAGTGGTGAGGGCAGTGGTGTAGAGCTGTGGGAGTGGTGTGGGCAGTGGTGTAGTGCTGTGGGAGTGGTGTGGGCAGTGGTGTTGTGCTGTGGGAGTGGTGTGCGTTGTGGTGTAGCGCTGTGGGAGTGGTTTGGGTTGTGGTGTAGTGCTGTGGGAGAGGTATGGGCATTGTTGTTGTGCTGTGGGAGTGGTGTGGGCAGTGCTGTCGCGCTGTGGGAGTGTTGTGGGCAGTGGTGTGAGCAGTGGTGTAGAGATGTGGGAATGGTGTGGGAAGTGGTGTAGTGCTGTGTGAGTGGTGTGGGCAGTGGTTAAGTGCTGTGGGAGTGGTGTGGGCAGTGGTGTAGTGCTGTGGGAGAGGTGGCGGGCAGTGGTGTAGCACTGAGGGACTGGTGTGGGTTGTCGTGTAGTGCTGCAGGAGTGGTGTGGGCAGTGGTGTAGCGCTGTGGGACTGGTGTGGGTTGAGGTGTAGCGCTGTGAGAGTGGTGTGGGCAGTGGTGTAGTGCTGTGAGAGTGGTGTGGGCAGTGGTGTAGTGCTGTGGGAGTGGTGTGGGCAGTATTCTAGTGCCAGTCGTGTTAGTGTGGGCAGTGGTGTAGCGATGTTGAATTGGTTTGGGCAGTGGTGTAGCGCTGTGGAAGTGTTGTGGGTTGTGGTTTAGCGCTGTGGGAGTTGTGTGGGCAGTGGTGTAACGCGGTGGGAGTGGTGTGGGCAGTGGTGTAGCTCTGTGGGAGTGGTGGGGGCAGTGGTGTAGCGCTGTGGGAGTGGTGTGGGCAGTGGTGTAGATATGTGGGTCTGGTGTGGGCAGTGGTGTAGCGCTGTGGGAGTGGTGTGGGCAGTGGTGTAGTTCTGTGGGTCTGGTGTGGGTTGTGGTGTAGTGCTGTGGGAGTGTTGGGGGCAGTGGTGTAGCGCTGAGGGAGTGGTGTGGGTTGTGGTGTAGAGCTGTGGGAGTGGTGCGGGCATTGGTGTAGCGACTTGGGACTGTTGAGGGCAGTGGTGTAGCGCTGTGGGACTGTTGAGGGCAGTGGTGTAGCGCTGTGGGAGTGGTGTGGGTTGTGGTTTAGCGCTGTGGGAGTTGTGTGGGCAGTGGTGTAGCGCTGTGGGAGTGGTGTGGGCAGTGGTGAAGTGCTGTGGAAGTGGTGTGGGTTGTGGTGTAGCTCTATGGGAGTGGTGTGGGCAGTGTTGTAGTGCTGAGGGAGTGGTGTATGTTGTGGTGTAGCGCTGTGGGAGTGGTGTGGCCAGTGGTTCAGCGCTGTGGGAGTGGTGTGGGCAGTGGTGTAGTGCTGTGCGAGTGGTGTTGGCAGTGGTGTAGCGCTTTGGGAGTGGTGTGGGCAGTGGTGTAGTGCTGCGGGAGTGGTGTGGGCAGTGGTTTAGCACTGTGGGTGTGTTATGTGCAGTGGTGTAGCGCTGTGGGAGTGGTGTGGGCAGTGGTGTAGCGCTCTGGGAGTGGTGTGGGCCGTGGTTTAGCGCTGTGGGTGTGTTGTGTGCAGTGGTGTAGCGCTGTGGGAGTTGTGTGGGCAGTGGTGTAACGATTAGGGAGTGGTGTGGGCTTTGGTGTATCGCTGTGGGAGTGGTGTGAGTTGTGGTGTGGCGCTGTGGGAGTGGTGTGTACTGTGGGGTAGCGCTTTGAGTGTGGTGTGGGCAGTGGTGTAGCGATGTGGGTGTGGTGTGGGCAGTGATGTAGTGCTTTGGGAGTGGTGTGGGCAGTGGTGTAGTGCTGTGGGAGTGGTGTGGGTTGTGGTGCAGCGCTGTGGGTATGGTGTGGCCAGTGGTGTAGCGATGTTGAATTGGTTTGGGCAGTGGTGTAGCGCTGTGGAAGTGATGTGATTTGTGGTTTAGCGCTGTGGGAGTTGTGTGGGCCAGTGGTGTAACGCGGTGGGAGTGGTGTGGGCTGTGGTGTAGCTCTGTGGGTCTGGTGTGGGCAGTGGTGTAGCGCTGTGGGAGTGGTGTGGGCAGTGGTGTAGTTCTGTGGGTCTGGTGTGGGCAGTGGTGTAGCGCTGTGGGAGTGGTGGGGGCAGTGGTGTAGCGGTGAGGGAGTGGTGGGGGCAGTGGTTTAGCGCTGTGGGAGTGGTGGGGGCAGTGGTGTAGCGACTTGGGACTGTTGAGGGCAGTGGTGTAGCGCTGTGGGACTGTTGAGGGCAGTGGTGTTGCGCTGTGGGAGTGGTGTGGGTTGTGGTTTAGCGCTGTGGGAGTTGTGTGGTCAATGGTGTAGCGCTGTGGGAGTGGTGTGGGTTGTGGTGTAGCTCTATGGGAGTGGTGTGGGCAGTGTTGTAGTGCTGCGGGAGTGGTGTGGGTTGTGGTGTAGCGCTGTGGGAGTGGTGTGGGCAGTGGTCTAGCGCTGTGGGAGTGGTGTGGGCAGAGGTGTAGCGCTGTGGGAGTGGTGTGGCCATTGGTGTAGCACTGTGGGAGTGGTGTGGGGAGTGGTGTAGAGCTGTGGGAGTGGTGTGGGCAGTTGTCTGGCGCTGTGGGAGTGGTGTGGGCTTTGGTGCAGTGCTGCGGGAGTGGTTTGGGCAGTGGTTTAGTACTTTGGGAGTGGTGTGGACAGTGGTGTAGCGATGTGGGAGTGTGTGGGCAGTGGTCTAACGCTGTGGGAGTGATGTGGGCAGTAGTGTAGCGCTGTGGGTGTTGTGTGTGCAGTGGTGTAGCGCTGTGGGAGTGGTCCGGGCAGCGGTGCACTGCTGTGGGAATGGTGTGGACAGTGGTGTAGTGCTGTGGGAGATGTGTGGGCAGTGGTTTAGTACTTTGGGAGTGGTGTGGGCATTGGTGTAACGCTGTGGGAGTGGTGTGGGCATTGGTGTCGCGCTGTGGGAGTGGTGTGGGCAGTGGTGTAACGCTGTGGGAGTGGTGTGTGCAGTGGTGTAGTGCTGTGGGATTGGTGTGGGCAGTGATGTAGTGCTGCGGGAGTGATGTGCGCAGAGGTGTAGTGCTGCGGGAGAGGTGTGGGCAGTGATGTATTGCTGTGGGAATGGTTGGGCAGTGGTGTAGTGCTGTGGGAGTGGTGTGGGCATTGGTGTAACGCTGTGGGAGTGATGTGGGCAGTGGTGTAGTGCTGTGGGAGTGGTGTGGGCAGTGATGTAGCGCTGCGGGAGTGGTGTGCGCAGTGGTGTAGTGCTGCGGGAGTTGTGTGGGCAGTGATGTATTGCTGTGGGAATGGTTGGGCAGTGGTGTAGTACTTTGGGAGAGGTGTGGGCAGTGCTGTATCGCTGTGGGAGTGGTTGGGCATTGGTGTAGCGCTGTGGGCGTGGTGTGGGCAGTGGTGTTGTGCTGTGGGAGTGGTGTGGGCAGTGGTGTAGCGCTGTGAGAGTGGTGTGGGCAGTGGTGTAGAGCTGGGGGAGTGGTGTGGGCAGTTGTCTAGCGCTGTGGGAGTGGTGTGGGCATGGGGGAAGCACTGTGGGTGTGGTGTGGGCTGTGGTGTAGTGCTGTGGGTGTGATGTGGGCAGTGGTCTAGCGCTGTGGGAGTGGTGTGGGTTGTGGTGTAGTGCTTTGGGCGTGTTGTGGGCAGTGGTGTTGTGCTGTGGGAGTTGTGTGGGTTGTGGTGTAGCGCTGTGAGAGTGGTGGGGGCAGTTGTGTAGAGCTGCGGGAGTGGTGTGGGCATGGGGGAAGCATTGTGGGTGTGGTGTGGGCTGTGGTGTAGTGCTGTGGGTGTGATGTGGGCAGTGGTGTAGGCAGTCGTGTAGCACTCTGGCAATGGTGTGGGCAGTGGTTAGTGCTGTGGGGGTGATGTGGGCAGTGGTGTAGTGCTGTGACAGTGGTGTGGGCAGTGGTGTAGCGCTGTGGGAGTGGTGTGGGCAGTGGTGTAGGGCTGTGGGTGTGTTGTGGGCAGTGGTGTAGTGCTGTGGGAGTGGTGTGCGTTGTGGTGTAGCGCTGTGGCAGTGGTGTGGGGTGTGGTGTAGTGCTGTGGGTGTGGTGTGGGCAGTTGTGTAGCGCTGTGGGAGTGGTGTGGGCAGTGGTGTAGCGCTGTGGGATTGGTTTGGGCAGTGGTGTAGCGCTGTGGGAGAGGTGTGGGCAGTGGTGTAGTGCTGTGGGAGTGTTGTGGGCCGTGGTGCAGTTCTGTGGTAGTGGTGCGGGCAGTGGTGTAGTGCTGTGGGAGTGGTGTGGGCAGTGGTGTAGCGCGGAGGTAGTGGTGTGGATTGTGGTGTAGAGCTGCGGGAGTGGTGTGGGCAGTTGTCTAGCGCTGTGGGAGTGGTGTGGGCAGTGGTGTAGTGCTGTGGGAGTGGTGTGGGCAGTGGTGTAGTGCTGTGGGAGTGGTATGGGTTGTGGTGTAGCACTGTGGGCGTGGTGTGGGCAGAGGTGTATCACTGCGGGAGTGGTTTGGACAGTGGTGTAGTGCTGTGGGAGTGGCGTGGGTTGTGGTGTAGCGCTGTGGGAGTGGTGTAGGCAGTCGTGTAACGCTCTGGGAATGATGTGGGCAGTGGTGTAGTGCAGTGGGGATGATGTGGGCAGTGGTGTAGCGCTGTGGTAGTGGTGTGGGCAGTGGTGTAACGCTGTGGGAGTGGTGTGGGCAGTGGTGTAGCGCTGTGGGAGTGGTATGGGCAGTGGTGTAACGCTGTGGGAGTGGTGTGGGCAGTGGTGTAGCGCTGTGGGAGTGGTGTGGGTTGTGGTGTAGTGTTGTGGGAGTGGTGTGGGCAGTGGTTTAACGCTGCGGGAGTGGTGTGGGCAGTGGTGTAACGCTGTGGGAGTGGTGTGGGCAGTGGTGTAACGCTATGGGAGTGGTGTGGGCAGTGGTGTAACGCTGGGTGCGTGGTGTGATGAGTGGTGTAGCGCTGTGGGATTTTTGTGGGTTGTTGTGTAGTGATGTTTGAGTGGTGTGTGTTATGGTCGCCCAGTTTGCGTTTGGTCTCTCCAATGTAGAGGAGACAGCATTGGGAGCAACGAATGCAGTAGACTAAGTTAGGGGAAATGCAAGTGAAATGCTGCTTCACTTGAAAGGATGGTACCTCCCCATGCCCACGCATAAGATGCAACACCTGCCCCTTCACTTCCTCTCTCCTCACCGTCCAAGGGCCCAAACACTCCTTTCAAGTGAAGCAGCATTTCACTTGCATTTCCCCTAACTTAGTCTACTGCATTCGTTGCTCCCAATGCGGTCTCCTCTACATTGGAGAGACCAAACGCAAACTGGGCGACCGTTTTGCGGAACACCTGCGGTCTGTCCGCAAGAAAGACCCAAACCTCCCTGTCGCTTGCCATTTTAACACTCCACCCTGTTCTCTTGCCCACATGTCTGTCCTTGGCTTGCTGCATTGTTCCAGTGAAGCCCAACGCAAACTGGAGGAACAGCACCTCATCTTCCGACTAGGCACTTTACAGCCTTCCGGGCTGAATATTGAATTCAACAACTTTAGATCTTAAACTCCCTCCCCCCATCCCCACCCCGTTTCTTTCCCCCCCCACCCGCCTTTTTTTCAATAATTTATATAGATTCTTCTTTCCCCACCTATTTCCATTATTTTTAAATCTAAAACTAAAACCTTTAGTCTTTCCACCCCACCCCCACTAGAGCTGTACTTCGAATATCCTGTTTTCCATTCTTAATTAGCACTTTTCTCAGACAAAGACAACCACCTTCAACACCTCTTTGACCCTTTTGTCTCTGACATCTTTTGATTATCTGCTCACACCACACCCTCAATGTGTCTCTTCCCCCCCACCCCACCCCCACCTTAAACCAATTTATATTTCTCCCTTGTTGAAACTATGCTTCAGTTCTGCCGAAGGGCCATGAGGGCTCGAAACGTTGACTGATTTCTTCTCCGCCGATATAAACAGTGCCCCCATCATAAACACTATATAAACAGTGCCCCCATCATAAAAACTATTTAAACAGTGCCCCCACCATATACACTATATAAACAGTGCCCCATCATAAACACTATTTAAACAGTGCCCCATCATAAACACTATTTAAACAGTGCTCCCATCATAAACACTATTTAAAGAGTGCCCCCATCATAAACATTATATAAACAGTGCCCCATCATAAACACTATATAAACTGTACCTCCATCATAAACACTATATAAACAGTGCCCCCATCATAAACACTACATAAACAGTGCCCCCATCATAAACACTATATAAACAGTGCCCCATCATAAACACTATATAAACATTGCCCCATCATAACCAGTATATAAACAGTTCCCCCATCGTAAACACTATATAAACAGTGCCCCATCATAAACACTATATAAACAGTGGCCCATCATAAACACTATATAAACAGTGCCCCATCATAAACACTATTTAAACAGTGCCCCATCATAAACACTATATAAACAGTGCCCCCATCATAAACACTATATAAACCGTGCCCCCATCATAAACACTATATAAACAGTGCCCCCATCATAAACACTATATAAACAGTGCCCCCATCATAATCACTATATAAACAGTGCCCCCATCATAAACACTATATAAACAGTGCCCCCATCATAAACACTATATAAACAGCCCCATCATAAACACTATTTAAACAGTGTCCCCATCATAAACACTATTTAAACAGTGCCCCAATCATAAACACTATATAAACAGTGCCCCATCATAAACACTATTTAAACAGTGTCCCCATCATAAACACTATTTAAACAGTGCCCCCATCATAAACATTATTTAAACAGTGATGTGCACTGTCCCAGGACGGAATTGAAATTCTGTCCCCATCTCTGTGCTGTGCACTGTCCGATGACTAGCTTTAAATTATAGCCCCATCGCTGTGCTATGTATTGCCCCAGGATTGACTTTAAATTATGGTGCCTACAATTTGCTGTGCACTGTCCCAGGACTGACTTTAAATTCTGGCCCCATCACTATTTAAACAGTTCCCCATCATAAACACTATATAGACAGTGCCCAATGAAAAACAGAATATAAACAGTACCCCATCATTAACACTATTTAAACTGCTTTAATAGCGTTTATGATGGAGCACTGATTAAATAGTGATTATGATGGGTCACTGTTTAAATAGAGTTTATGATGGGGGCACTGTTTAAATAGGGTTTATGATGGGGCACTGTTTAAATAGTGTTTATGATGTGGGGACTGTTTATATAGTGTTTATGATGGGGGCACTGTTTAAATAGTGTTTATGATGGGGGCACTGTTTAAATAGAGTTTATGATGGGGGCACTGTTTATTCAGTTTAAACAAAAAAATCATTCATGACACCAACAAAATCAAAAACAACCTCAATATTGAAAATCTTCATCAAATTCAACAACAACCTCAATATTGACAAACACCAAAAAATTCAACAACAACCTCAATATTGACAAACACCAACAAATTCAACAACAACCTCATCTTTAAAAAATACAAATAAGTTCAAAAAATAACATTGATAACACCAACAAATTCATCAACAACCTCAACATTGAAAAACACCAACAAATTCAACAACAACCTCAACATTGAAAAACACCAACAAATTCAACAGCAAGCTCAATATTGAAAATCTCAAAAAATTCAACAACCTCAGCTTTTAAAAGTTCAAAAAAGTTCAACAAATTAAACGTTGATAATACCAAACAAATTAAACAACAACCTCCATATTGAAAATCACCAACAATTCCAACAACTAACTCAACATTGAAATACGCCAACAATTTGAACAACAACCTTAACTTTTAAAAGTATAAACAAGTTCAACAAAAAAAACATTGATAACACCAACAAATTCAACAAAAACCTCAACAGTGGAAGACACCAGCAAATTCAAGAACAACCTCAACATCGAAAAACACCAACAAATTCAAGAACAACCTCAACAATGAAAAGCACCAACAAATTCAACAACAACCTCAACTATGAAAAACACCAACAAATTCAACAACAACCTCAACATTGAAAAATACATAACAGTTCAATAAACAACATTGATGACACCAACAAATTCAACATCAACCTCAATATTGAAGATCACCAACAAATTCAACAACCTCAAGACTGAATATCACCAACAAATTCAGCAACAACCTCAAATTTGAAAAACACAAACAAGTTCAAAAAAAGCAGTCATAACACCAACAAATTCAACAACAACCTGAATATTGAAAATCACCAACAAATTCAACGACCTCAACATTGAAAAACACCAACAAATTGAACAAAAACCTCATCATTGAAAAAGACCAATAAATTGAACAACCTCAACATTGAAATGCACCAACAAATTCAACTACAACCTCAACATTGAAAAACACCAACAATTTGAACAACAACTTCAACATTGAAAAATATCAACAATAACAACAACAACCTCAACATGGAAAAAGGCAAAACATTTCAACAACAACCTCAACGTTGGAAAACACCAACAAATTCAACAACAACCACAACATTGAAAAACACCAACAAATTCAACAACCTCAACACTGAGTATCACCAACTCATTCAGCAACAACCTCAACTTTGAAAAACACAAAAAAGTTCTAAAAATTAATTCAGAACATCAACAAATTCAACAACAACCTCAATATTGAAAATCACCAACAAATTCAACGACCTGAACTTTGAAAAACACAAGTAAATTAAACATCAACCACAACATTGAAAAACACCAACAAATTCAACAACCTCAACACTGAGTATCACCAACTCATTCAGCAACAACCTCAACTTTGAAAAACACAAAAAAGTTCTAAAAATTAATTCAGAACATCAACAAATTCAAAAACAACCTCAATATTGAAAATCTCCAACAAATTCAACGACCTCAACTTTGAAATACACCAACATATTCAATGACAACCTCAACTTTAAAAAATACAAACAAGTTCAACAAAAAACATTGACAACACCAAAAAATTCAACAAGAAACTCAATGTTGAAAATCACCAACGAATTCAACAACAACCTCAATATTGAAAATCACCAAAATATTCAACATCCTCAACAATGAATATCACCAACAAATTCAACAACAACCTGAATATTGAAAAACGCCAACAAATTCAACAACAACCTGAATATTGAAAAACGCCAACATATTCAACAACAACCGGAATATTGAAAATCACCAACAAATTCAACAAGAACCTCAACTTTCAAAAATAGAAAAAAGTTCAAGAAGTAACATTGTTAACACCAACAAATTCAACAACAACCTCAATATTCATAATAACCAACAAATTCAACAACCTCAACTTTGAAAAACACGAACAAATTCAACAACATATTCAACTTTGAAAAATATAAAAAAGTTCAACAAAAAAAACATTGATAACACCAACTAATTGAACTACAAACTCAACTTTGAAAAATACCAACAAATTCAACAACAACCACAACTTTCAAATGTACAAAAAAGTTGAAAAAAGAACGTTGATAACACCAACAAATTCAACAACAACCTCAACATTGAAAAACACCAACAAATTCAACAACAACCTCAACATTGGAAAACGCCAACAAATTCAAAAACAACCTCAACAATGGGAAACACCAACAAATTGAAAATCAAACTCAACTTTTAAAAGTACAAAAATGTTCAACAAAATAAACATTGATAACACCAATAAATTCAGCAACAAACTCAACTTTGAAAATCAGCAACAAATTCAAAAATCTCAACATTTAAATACACCAACAAATTCAACAAGAACCTTAACTTTTAAAATTACAAACAAGGTCAACAAAAAAACATTGAAAATCACGAACAAATTCAACAACAATCTCAACATTGAAAAACACCAACAAATTCAACAACAACCTCAACATTGAAAAACGCCAACAAATTGAACAACAACCTCACTATTGAAAATCACCAACAAATTCATCAACCTCAACAGTGAATACCACCAGCAAATTCGCAACAACCTGAATATTGAAAAACGCCAACAATTTCAACAACAACCTCAATATTGAAAATCCCAACAAATTCAACAACAACCTCAACTTTTAAAAGTACACAAAAGTCAACAAAATAAACATTGATAACACCAACAAATTTAAGAACAACCTCAATATTGAAAATCACTGACAAATTCAACAACCTCAACACTGAACATCACCAACATATTCAGTATCAACCTCAACATTGAAAAACACCAACAAATTCAACAACAACATCAACTTTGAAAATACAAAAAGTTTCAAAAAAATAACATTGATAACACCAACATTTTAAACAACAACCTCAATATTGACAATCATCAACAATACCAACAACAATTTCAACATTGAAAAACTCCAACAAATTCAACAACAACCTCAACATTTAAAAGTACAAAAAAGTTCAACAAAATAAACGTTGATAACACCAACAAATTTAACAACAATCTAAATATTGAAAATCACCAACAAATTCAACGACCTCAACTTTGAAAAACACCAACAAATTCAATGACAACCTCAACTTTAAAAAATACAAACAAGTTCAACAAAAAACATTGATAACACCAAAAAATTCAACAAGGAACTCAATGTTGAAAATCACCAACGAATTCAACAACAACCTCAATATTGAAAATCACCAAAATATTCAACAACCTCAACACTGAATATCACCAACAAATTCAACAACAACCTGAATATTGAAAAACGCCAACAAATTCAACAACAACCGCAATATTGAAAATCACCTACAAATTCAACAACCTCAACATTGAAAATCACCAAGAAATTCAGCAACAATCTCAAGATTGAAAAACACAAAAAAGTTCAAAAAAAGCATTCATAACACCAACAAATTCAGCAACAAGCGCAATATTGAAAATCACCAACAACTTCAACAACCTCGACATTGAAAAACACCAACAAATTCAGCAACAATCTCAGCTTTCAAAAATACAAAAAAGTTCAAAAAATAACATTGATAACACCAACAAATTCAACAACGACAACATTGAAAAACAGCAACAGATTCAACAAGCTCAACACTGAGTATCACCAACAAATGCAGCAACAACCTCGACTTTGAAAAAGACAAAATAGTTAAAGAAAGAAACATTCAGAACACCAACAAATTCAACAACAACCTCAATATTGAAAATCACCAACAAATTCAATGACCATAACTTTGAAAAACACAAGTAAATTCAACATCAACCTCAACACTGAAAAACAACAACAAATTAAACAACAACCTCAACTTTCAAAAATACAAAAAAGTTCAAAAAATAACATTGATAACACCAACAAATTCAACAACAACCTCAACATTGAAAAACACCAACAAATTCAATAACTACTTCAACATTGAAAAATACAAAAAGTTACAAAAAAATAACATTGATAACACCAACATATTCAACAACAACCTCAATATTGAAAATCACCAACGAATTCAACAACCTCAACACTGAATATCACCAACAAATTCAGCAACAAACTCAAGATTGAAAAGCACAAAAAAGTTCAAAAAACCATTCATAATACCAACAAATTCAACAAAAACCTGAATATTGAAAATCACCGACAAATTCAACGACCTCAACATTGAAAAACACCAATAAATTCAACAACAACCTCAACTTTCAAAAATACAAAAAAGATCAAAAAATAACATTGATAACGTCAACAAATTCACCAATAACCTGAACATTGAAAAACACCAACAAATTCAACTACAACCTCAACTTTGAAAAACGCCAACAATTTCAACAACAACCTCAATATTGAAAATCCCAACAAATTCAACAACAAGCTCAACTTTCAAAAATACAAAAAAGTTCAAAAAATAACATTGATAACACCAACAAATTCAACAACAACCTCAACATTGGAAAACACCAACAATTTCAACAACAACCACAACATTGGAAAACACCAACAAATTCAACAACCTCAACACTGAGTATCACCAACACATTCAGCAACAACCTCAACGTGGAAAAACACAAAAAAGTTCAAAAAAAAATTTTTAACACCAACAAATTCAACAACAACCTGAATATTGAAAAACGCCAACAAACTCAACAACAACCACGATATTCAGTATCACCAAAAAATTCAGCAACAAACTCAAGATTGAAAAACACAAAAAGGTTCATAAAAACCATTCATAACACCAACAACTTCAACAACAACCTGAATATTGAAATTCACCAACAAATTCAACGACCTCAGCATTGATAAACACCAACAAATTCATCAACAACTTCAGCTTTCAAAAATACAAAAAAGTTAAAAAAATAACATTGATAACGTCAACAAATTCAACAATAAACTGAACTTAGAAAAACACCTACAAATTCAACTACAACCTCAACATTGAAAAACACCAACAATTTCAACAACAACATCAACATTGAAAAATATCAACAATAACAACAACAACCTCCACATGGAAAAACGCCAACAATTTCAACAACAACCTCAATATTGAAAATCACCAACAAATTCAATGACCACAACTTTGAAAAACACAAGTAAATTCAACATCAACCTCAACATTGAAAAACAACAACAAATTAAACAACAACCTCAACTTTCAAAAATACAAAAAAGTTCAAAAAATAACATTGATAACAGCAACAAATTCAACAACAACCTCAACATTGATAAACACCAACAAATTCAACGACAACCTCAACATTGAAAAACACCTACTAATTCAACTACAACCTCAACATTGAAAAACGACAACAATTTCATCAACAACCTCAATATTGAAAATCCCAACAAATTCAACAACAACCTCAACTTTCAAAAATACACAAAAGTTCAAAAAGTAACATTGTTAACACCAACAAATTCAACAACAACCTCAATATTCATAATCACCAACAAATTCAACAACCTCAACTTTGAAAAACACCAACGAATTCCACAACCTCAATATTGAAAAACACCAACAAATTCAACAACACATTCAACTTTGAAAAATATAAAAAAGTTCAAAAAAAATCATTGATAACACCAACTAATTCAACAACAAACTCAACTTTGAAAAATATCAACATATTCAAAAACAACCACAACTTTCAAATGTACAAAAAAGTTGAAAAAAGAACGTTGATAAGACCAACAAATTCAACAACAACCTCAACATTGAAACACACCAACAAATTCAACAACAACCTCAACAATGAAAAACACCAACAAATTCAACAACAACCTCAATATTGAAACTCACCAACAAATTCAACAACAACGTAAACATTGAAAAACGCCAAAAAATTCAAAAACTGAATATCACCAACAAATTCAGCAACAACCTCAACTTTGAAAAACACAAAAAATTTAAAACAAAACATTTGTAACACTAACAAATTAAACAACAACCTCAATATTGAAAATCACCAACAAATTCAACGACCTCAACTTTGAAAAACAGCAACAAATCCAACAACAACGTCAACAATGAAAAACACCAACAAATTCAAAATCAACCTCAATTTTTAAAAGTACAAAAGAGTTCATCAGAATAAACATTGATAACATCATTTAATTCAGCAAAAACCTCAACTTTGAAAAACACAAAAAAGTTCAAAAAAACCATTGATAACCCCAACAAATTCAACAACAACAGCAATATCGAAAATCACCAACAAATTCAACGACTTATCTTTGAAAAACACCAACAAATTCACCAACAACCTCAATATTGAAAAGCACCAACAAATTCAACGACTTCAACCTGAAAAACACCAACAAATTAAACAACCTCAACTTTTAAAAATACAACCAAGTTCAACAAAAAAACATTGATTACACCAACAAATTCAACAACAAGCTCAATATTGAAAATCACCAACAAATTCAACAACAAGCTCAACGTTGAAAAGCACCAACAAATTCCACAACAATCTCAAAATGGAAAAACGCCAACAATTTCAACAACAAGCTCAATATTGAAAATCCCAACAAAATCAACAATAACTTCAACTTTGAAAAGTACAAAAAAGTTCAACAAAATAAACGTTGATAACAGGAACAAATTCATCAACATCCTCAATGTTGAAAATCACCAGCAAATTCAACAACCTCAACATTGAAAAACACAAAACAGTTCAAAAGAAAACATTGATAACACCAACAAATTCAACAACATCCTTAACTTTTAAAAATACAAACAAGTTCAACAATGAAAAGCACCAAAAAATTCAACAACAACCTCAACATTGAAAAACACAAAACAGTTCAAAAGAAAACATTGATAACACCAACAAATTCAACAACATCCTTAACTTTTAAAAATACAAACAAGTTCAACAATGAAAAGCACCAAAAAATTCAACAACAACCTCAACATTGAAAAACGTCAACAAATACAACAACCTCAATATTGAAAATCACCAACAAGTTCAACAACCTCAGCACTGAATATCACAAACAAATTCAACAACAACCTCAATTTGTTAATATACTAACAAGTTCAACAAAAAACATTGATAACACCAACAAATTCAACAACAACCTCAACAATGAAAAACACCAACAAATTCAAAAACCACCTCAACATTGAAAAACACCAACAAATTCAACAACAAGCTCAATATTCAAAATCACCAACAAATTCAACAACCTCAACACTGAATATCACCAACAAATTCAGCAACAATTTTAACTTTGAAAAACACAAAAAAGTTTAAAAAAAAAACATTCATAACACCAACAAATTCAACAACAACCACAATATTGAAAATCACCAACAAATTCAAAGGCCTCAACTATGATAACACCAACAAATTAAACAAAAACCTCAACTTTTAAAAATACAAACAAGTTTAACAAAAAAAAACATTGATAACTCCAACAAATTCAACAACAAACTCAATATTGAAAATCACCAACAAATTCAAAAACAACCTCAACATTGAAAAACACCAACAAATTCAACAACCTCAACATATTCAACAACATCCTTAACTTATAAAAATACAAACATGTTCAACAACAACCTCAACAATGAAAAATAGCGAACAATTAAGCAATAACCGAAACATTGAAAAATACCAGCAAATTCAATAACAACCTCAGCATTGAAAAATACAAAAAAGTTCAAAAAATAACATTGATAACACCAACAAATTCAGCAACAACCTCAACTTTGAAAAACACAAAAAAGTTTAACAGAACCATTGATAACACCAACAAATTCAACAACAAACCCAATATTGAAAATCACCTACAAATTCAACGACCTCAACTTTGAAAAACACCAACAAATTCAACAACAACCTCAACATTGAAAATCACCAACAAATTCAACAACAACCTCATCATTGAAAAACACCAACCAATTCAACAACAACCTCATCTTTTAAAAGTACTAAAAAGTTGAAAAAAGCCATTGATAACACCAACAAATTGAACAACAACCTCAATATTTAAAACCACCAATAAATTCAACAACAACCTCAACATTAATAATCACCAACAAATTCAACAACAACATCATCAGTGATAAACACCAACAAAATCAACAACAACCTCAACAATGAACAGCAACAAAAAATTCAACAACAACCTCAACATTGAAAAACGCCGACAAATTCAAAATCAACCTCAACCTTTAAAATTACAAATAAGTTCAACAAAATAAACATTGATAACATCAATAAGTTCTGCAGAAACCTCAACTTTGAAAAACACAAAAAAGTTCAAATAAAACCATTGATAACCCCAACAAATTCAACAACAACAGCAATATTAAAAATCACCAACCAATTCAACGACCTCAACTTTGAAAAACACCAACAAATTCAACAACATCCTCAACTTTTAAAAATACAAACCAGTTCAACAAAAAAATTGATAACACCAACAAATTCAACAACATCCTCAACGATGAAAAACACCAACAAATTCAACAACAGCCTCATCAATTAGAAACACTAAAAAATAGAACAACAATCGCAACATTGAAAAATACCAACAAATTCAACAACAACCTCAACATTGAAAAATACAAAACAGTTCAAAAAATAACATTGATAACACCAACAAATTCAACAACAACCTCAACATTGAAAAACACCAACAAATTCAACAACAAATTCAATATTGAAAATAACCAACAAATTCAACAACCTCAATATTGAAAATCACCAACAAATTCAACAACAACTTCAACATTGAATAATACAAAACAGTTCAAAAAATAACATTGATAAGACCAACGAATTCAACAACAACCCCAATATTGAAAATAACCAACAAATTCAACAACCTCAATATTGAAAATCACCAACAAGTTCAACAACAACCTCAACATTGAAAAATACCAACAAATTCAACAACAACTTCAACTTTGAAAAATACAAAAAATTTCAAAAAATAACATTGATAACGCCAACAAGTTCAACTCAACCTCAACATTGAAAAACGCCAACAATTTCAACAACAACCTCAATATTGAAAATCCCCAGCAAATTCAACAACATCAACATTGAAAAAAACCAACAAATTCAACAACCTCAATATTGAAAATCACCAACAAATTAAACAACCTCAACACTGAATATCACGAACAAATTCACAACAACCTCAACTTTGAAAAACACAAAAAAGTTTTAAAAAAACAGTCATAACAACAACAAATTCAACAACAAACTTAATATTGAAAAACACCAACAAATTCAACGACCTCAACATTGAAAACACCAATAAATTCAACAATAATCTCAACATTGTAAAACACCAACAAATTCAACAACAAGCTCAACTTTTAAAAGTACAAAAAAGTTCAAAGAAGAATATTGATAACACCAACAAATTCAACAACAACCACAATATTGAAAATCACCAACAAATTCAACAACCTCAACATTGAAAAACACAAAGAAGTTCAAAAATAACCATTCATAACACCAACAAATTCAACAACAACCTTAGTATTGAAAATCACCAACAAATTCAACAACCTCAACATTGAAAAACACAAAAAAGTTCAAAAATAACCATTCATAACACCAACAAATTCAACAACAACCTTAACATTGAAAAACGCCAACAAATTCAACAACAACATCAACATTGAAATTCAACAAAGAATTCAACAACTTCAACAATGAATATCACTGACCAATTCGCAACAACCTCAACTTTGAAAAACACAAAAAAGTAAAAAAAAAACATTCATAACACCAACAAATTCAACAACAACCTTAATATCGAAAACCACCAACAAATTCAAGAACAACCTCAACTTTTACAAATACAAACAAGTTCAACAAAAGTAACATTGATAACACCAACAAATTTAACAACAAACTCAATATTGAAAATAACCAACAAATTCAACAACATCAACATTGAAAAACACAAAAAAGTTCAAAATAAAAAATTCACAACACCAACAAATTTAACAACAACCTCAATATTTAAAATCAACAACAAATTCAACGACCTCAACTTTGAAAATCACCAACAAATTCAACAACAACGTAAACATTGAAAAACGCCAAAAAATTCAAAAACTGAATATCACCAACAAATTCAGCAATAACCTCAACTTTGAAAAACACAAAAAAGTTAAAAAAGAACCATTGGTAACACTAACAAATTAAACAACAACCTCAATATTGAAAATCACCAACAAATTCAACGACCTCAACATTGAAAAACACCAACAAATCCAACAACAACGTCAACAATGAAAAATACCAACAAATTCATAATCAACCTCAATTTTTAAAAGTACAAAAAAGTTCATCAAAATAAACATTGATAACATCAATAAATTCAGCAAAAACCTCAACTTTGAAAAACACAAAAAAGTTCAAAAAAACCATTGATAACACCAACAAATTCAACAACAACCTCAATATTGAAAATCACCAACAAATTCAACGACCTCAACTTTGAAAAACACAAACAAATTCAACAACAACCTCAACAATGAAAAACACCAACAAATTCAACAACAACCTCAACTTTGAAAAACACCAACAAATGCAACAACAACCTCAACATTGAAAAACACCAACAAATTCAACAACAAGCTCAATATTGAAAATCACCAACAAATTCAACAACCTCAACACTGAGTATCACCAACAAATTCAGCAACAACCTCAAGTTTGAAAAACACAAAAAAGTTCAGAAAAAACCATTCATAACACCAACAAATTCACCAACAACCTCAATATTGAAAAACACCTAAAAATTCTACGACATCAACCTGAAAAACACCAACAAATTAAACAACCTCAACTCTTACAAATACAACCAAGTTCAACAAAAAAACATTGATAACACCAACAAGTTCAACAACCACCTCAACATTGAAAAACACCAACAAATTCAACAACAAGCTCAACATTGAAAAGCACCAACAAATTCCAACAACAATCTCAACATGGAAAAACGCCAAGAATTTCAACATCAAGCTCAATATTGAAAATCCCAACAAATTCAACAATAACCTCAACTTTGAAAAGTTCAAAAAAGTTCAACAAAATAGACGTTGATAACACGAACAAATTCATCAACTCCCTCAATACTGAAAATCACCAGCAAATTCAACAACCTCAACATTGAAAAACACAAAACAGTTCAAAAGAAAACATTGATAACACCAACAAGTTCAACAACATCCTTAACTTTTAAAAATACAAACAAGATCAACAATGAAAAACACCAAAAAATTCAACAACAACCTCAACATTGAAAAACGTCAACAAATTCAACAACCTCAATATTGAAAATCACCAACAAGTTCAACAACCTCAGCACTGAATATCACAAACAAATTCAACAACAACCTCAACTTTTTAAAATATTAACAAGTTCAACAAAAAACATTGATAACACCAACAAATTCAACAACAACCTCAACAATGAAAAACACCAACAAATTCAACAATAACTTCAACATTGAAAAACACCAACAAATTCAACAACCACCTCAACATTGAAAAACACCAACAAATTCAACAACAAGCTGAATATTCAAAATCACCAACAAATTCAACAACCTCAACACTGAATATCACCAAAAAATTCAGCAACAACCTTAACTTTGAAAAACACAAAAAAGTTTTAAAAACAAACATTCATAACACCAACACATTCAACAACAACCACAATATTGAAAATCACCAACAAATTCAAAGGCCTCAACTTTGATAACACCAACAAATTAAACAACAACCTCAACTTTTAAAAATACAAACAAGTTTAACAAAAAAAAACATTGATAACTCCAACAAATTCAACAACAAACTAAATATTGAAAATCACCAACAAATTCAAAAACAACCTCAACATTGAAAAACACCAACAAATTCAACAACCTCAACATATTCAACAACATCCTTAACTTATAAAAATACAAACATGTTCAACAACAACCTCAACAATGAAAAATAGCGAAAAATTCAACAATAACCGAAACATTGAAAAATACCAACAAATTCAACAACAACCTCAGCACTGAAAAATACAAAAAAGTTCAAAAAATAACATTGATAACACCAACAAATTAAGCAATAACCTCAACATTGAAAAACGCCAACAAATTCAACAACAACCTCAATATTGAAAATCACCAACAAAATCAGCAACAACGTCAACTTTGAAAAACACAAAAAAATTTTTAAAATAAAACATTCATATCACCCACAAATTCAACAGCAACCTCAATATTCAAATTCACCAACAAATTCAACGACATCAACTTTGAAAAACACCAACAAATTAAACAACAACCTCAACATTTAAAAGTACAAAACAGTTCAACAAAGTAAACATTGATAATACCAATAAATTCAACAAGAACCACAACTTTTAAAAATACAAACAAATTCAACAATATAAACACTGAATACCCTATCCATTTCAACAACAACCTCAACATTTAAAATCACCAAGAAATTCAGCAAGCTAAACACTGAAAAACACAAAGAAATTCAACAACATCAACACTGAAAAACAATTTAAAAATACAGCAACAACCTCAACTTTTAAAACAACAAAAAAGTTCAACAAAATATACATTGACAACACCAACAAATTCAACTACAACCTTAACATTGAAAAACACCAATCAATTCAACAACAACCTCAACTTTTAAAAATACAAACAAGTTCAACAACAACCTCAACAATGAAAAACAGCAAAAAATTCAACAACAACATCAACATTGAAAAATACCAACAAATTCAACAACCACCTCAACATTGAAAATATAAAAAAGTTCAAAAAATAACATTGATAACAGGAACAAATTCAACATTAACCTCAATATTGAAAGTCACCAACAAATTCAACAGTAACCTCAACATTGAAAAACACCAACAAATTCAACAGCAACCTCAACATTGAAAATCACCAACAAATTCAACAGTAACCTCAACATTGAAAAACACCAACAAATTCAGCAACACCTCAATATTGAAAATCATCAACAAATTCAACAACAACCACAACATTGAAAAACACCAACAAATTTAACAACAACCTTGACAATGAAAAACACCAAAAAATTCAACAACAACCTCAACCTTTAAAAATACAAACAATTTCCACAAAATAAACATTGATGATGCAATCCAATTCAACAACAACCTCAATATTTAAAATCAGCAACAAATTCAACAAAACACTCACCATTTAAAAATACCAACAACTTCAACAACAACCTCAATATTAAAACCACCAACAAATTCAACAAAACACTCACCATTTAAAAACACAAACAACTTCAACAAAAATACATTGTTAACCTCAATGTTGAAGATCACCAACAAATTCAACAACATCAACATCGAAAAACAACAACAAATTCAACAACAACCTCAACATTGAAAAACACCAACAAATTCAACAACAACCTCAACATTGAAAAACAACAAAAATTCAACAACAACCTCAACATTGAAAAATACCAACAAATTCAACAACAACCTCATCCTTTAAAAGTACAAAAAAGTTCAAGAAAGAACTTTGATAACACCAACAAATTGAACAACATCCTCAGAATTGAAAATCACCAACAAATTCAACATCCTCAACATTGAAAAACACCAACAAATTCAACAACAACCTTAACTTTTAAAAATACAAACAAGTTCAACAAAAGACATTGATAACACCAAGAAATTCAACAACAACCTCAACAATGAAAAACACCAGCAAATTCAACAACAGACTCAACATTGAAAAAAACCAACAAATTCAACAACAAACTCAACAGTGAAAAAACACCAACAACTTCAACAACCTCAACAATGAAAAACACCAAAAAATTCAACAACAACCGCAACTTTGAAAAATACCAACAAATTCAACAACAACCTCAACATTAAAAAATACAAAAAAGTTCAAGAAATAACATTGATAACACCAACAAATTCAACAACAAACTCAATATTGAAAATCACCAACAAATTCAACAACACCATCATTGAAAAACACCAACAAATTCAACAACAACCTCAACTTTGAAAAACCCCTAAAATTCAACAACAACCTTAACTTTTAAAAATACAAACAAGTTCAACAAAAGACATTGATAACACCAAGAAATTCAACAACAACCTCAACATTGAAAAACACCGACAAATTTAACAACAACCTCAATATTGAAAAAACACCAACATCTTCAAGAAACCTCAACAATGAAAAAAACCAAAAAATTCAACAACAGCCGCAATATTGAAAAATACCAACAAATTCAACAACAACCTCAACATTAAAAAATAAAAAAAGTTCAAAAAATAACATTGATAACGCCAACAAATTCCACGACAAATTCAATATTGAAAATCACGAACAAATTCAACAACATCAACATTGAAAATCACGAATAAATTCAACAACAACCTCAACATTGAAAAAAACTGACAAATTCAACAACGAGCACAACTTGCTAAAATACAAAAAAGTTCGAAAAATAACATGGATAACACCAAGATATTCAACAACAACCTCAACATTGAAAAACAACAACAAATTTAACAATAACCTCAACAATTAAAAACAAGAAAATTCAAGAAAAACCTCAACATTGAAAATCACGAACAAATTCAACAACAACCTCAACATTGAAAAACAACAATAAATTCAAGAACAACCTCAACTTTGAAAAAACACCAACAAATTCAACAACAAGCTCAACTTCCAAAAATACAAAGAAGTTTTAAAAAGAACATTTGTAACACCAACAAATTAAAACAACAAACTCAATATTGAAAGTCACCAACAAATTCAACAACAACTTCAACTTTTAAAAAAAGAGAAAAAGTTCAAAAAAAACATTGACAACACCAACAAATTCAACAATAACCTCAATATTGAAAGACACGAACAGATTCAACAACAACCTCAATATTGAAAGTCACCAACAAATTCAACAAAAAACTCAACATTGAAAAACACCAACAAATTCAGCAACTACCTCAACCTTTAAAAGTACAAAGCAGTTCAAAAAATAACATTGATAACACCAACAAATTCAACAACAACCTCAATATTGAAAATCACCAACAAATTCAACAACCTCAACATTGAAAAACACGAACAAATTCAACAACAACCTCAACTTATAAAAATACAAATTTATTCAACAAAAAACTTTGATAACACCAATAAATTCAACAACATCCTCAGAATTGAAAATCACCAACAAATTCAACATCCTCAATGTTGAAAAACACCAATAAATTCAACAACAACCTTAAATACAAACAAGTTCAACAAAAGACATTGATAACACCAAGAAGTTCAACAACAACCTCAACAATGAAAAACACCAACAAATTCAACAACAAACTCAACATTGAAAAACACCAACAAATTCAACAACAAACTCAACAATGAAAAACACCAACAAATTCATCAATGAACACAACATTGAAAAAACACCAACAACTTCAACAAACTCAACAATTAAAAACAACAAAAAATTCAACAACAACCTCAACATTGAAAAACACGAACAAATTCAACAACAACGTCAACATTGAAAAACACCAACAAATTCAACAACAAGCTCAACATTGAATAACACCAATAAATTCAGCAACAAGCTCAACTTTCAAAAATACAAAAAAGTTTAAAAAAGAACATTGATAACACAAACAAATTCAACAAGAACCTCAATCTTTAAAAGTACAAAAAAGTTCAAAAAATAACATTGATAACACCAACAAATTCAACAACATCAACATTGAAAAACACCAACAAATTCAACAAAAACGTTAATTTTTAAAAATACAAATTTATTAAACAAAAAACTTTGATAACACCAACAAATTCAACAACAACCTCAACATTCAAATAGACCAACACATTCAACAACAACCTCAACATTGAAAAACACCTTCAAATTCAACAACAACCTCAACATTCAAAAACACCTAAAAGTTCAACAACAACCGCAACAGTGAAAATACCAACAAATTCATCAACAACCCCAACCTTTAAATGTACAAAAAAGTTCAAGGAAGAACTTTGATAACACAAATTGAACAACATCCCCAGAATTGAAAATCACCAACAAATTCAACATCCTCAACATTCAAAAACACCAACAAATTCAACAACAACCTTAACTTTTAAAAATACAAACAAGTTCAACAAAAGACATTGATAACACCAAAAAATTCAACAACAACGTCAACAATGAAAAACTCAAACAAATCCAAAAACAACTTCAACATTGAAAAACACCGACAAATTTAACAACAACCTCAACATTGAAAAAAACACCAACATCTTCAACAACAACCTCAACAATGTAAAACACCAACAAATTCAACAACAACCTCAATATTGAAAGACACCAACAAACTCAACAACTACCTCAATATTGAAAAACATCAACAACTTCAACAACATTAACAATGAAAAACACCAAAAATCCACAACAACCTCAACATTGAAAAATACAAAAAAGTTCAAAAAATAACATGCATAACGCCAACAAATTCAAAAACAATCTCAACATTGAAAAACACCAACAAATTTAACAACAACCTAAACAATTAAAAACAACAAAAAATTCAACAAAAATGTCAATTTTGAAAATCACTAACAAATTCAACAACAACCTCAACATTGAAAAGCGCCAACAAATTCAACAACAAACTCAACTTTTAAAAATACAAACAACTTGAACAAAAAAACTTGGATAACATCAACAAATTCAACAAAGAACTCAATATTCCTAATCACCAACATCAACATTGCAAAAAACCAACAAATTCAACAACAACCTCAACATTGAAAAACACCAATGAATTCAACAACAAGCTCAACTTTCAAAAATACTAAAATGTTTAAAAAAGAACATTGATAAGACCAACAAATTCAACAACAACCTCAACATAGAAAGTCATCATTATATTCAACAGCAACCTCAACATTGAAAAACAGCAACAAATTCAACAACATCCTCAATATTGAAAATCACCAACAAATTCAACAACAACCTCAATTTTGAAAATCACCAACAAATTCAACAACATCTACGTTGAAAAACACAAATAAATTCAACAACAAACTCAACATTGAAAAAAACCAACAAAATCATCAACAAACTCAACATTGAAAAAAGCCAACAAATTCAACAACAAGTTCAACTTTCAAAAATACAAAAAAGTTCAAAAAATTACATGGATAACACCAACAAATTCAACAACAACCTCAACATTGAAAAACAACAACACATTCAACAACAACCTCAACAATTAAAAACAACAAAAAATTCAACAACAACCTCAGCATTCAAAAATACAAAAAAGTTCAAAAAATTACAAGGATAACACCAGCAAATTCATCAACAAGCTCAACATTGAAAAATACCAACAAATTCAATTACAAGCTCAACTTCCAAAAATACAAAAAAGTTTAAAGAAGAACATTGATAACACCAACAAATTCAACAATATCAACATTGAAAAACACCAACAAATTCAACAACAACCTTAATATTTAAAAATACAAATTTATTCAACAAAAAACTTTGATAACACCAACAAATTCAACAACAACCTCAACATACAAAAACACCTAGAAGTTCATCAACAACCGCAACAGTGAAAATACCAACAAATTCAACAACAACCTTAACTTTTAAAAATACAAACAAGATCAACGAAAGACATTGATAACACCAAGATATTTAGCAAGAACCTCAACATTGAAAAAACACCAACAAATTCAACTACAACCTCAACATTGAAAATCACCAACAAATTCAACAACAACCTCAACTTTTTAAAGAAGAGAAAAAGTTAAAAAAAAAATTGATAACACCAACACATTCAACAATAACCTCAATATTGAAAGACACGAACAAATTCAACAACAACCTCAATATTGAAAGACACCAACAAATTCAACAACAACCTCAACATTGAAAAAGAACCAACAACTTCACCAACCTTAATATTGGAAAGTCACCAACAAATTCAACAACAACCACAACATTGAAAAAGAACAAACAAATTTAACAACAACGTCAACAATGAAAGACACCAAAAAATTTAACAAAAAATTCAACACCAACCTCAACCTTTAAAAGTACAAAAAAGTTCGAAAAATAACATTGACATCAACAACAAACTCAATGTTGAAAATCACCAACAAATTCAACAACAAACTCAATGTTGAAAATCACCAACAAATTCAACAAAATCAACATTGAAAAACACCAACAAATTCAACACCAACCTCAACCTTTAAAAGTACAAAAAAGTTCAAAAAATAACATTGATAACACCAACAAAATCAACAACAAACTCAATGTTGAAAATCACCAACAAATTCAACATCCACAACGTTGAAAAACACCAAGAAATTCAACAACAACCTCAACAATGAAAAACACCAAAAAATTCAACGACAACCTCAACATTGAAAAATAGAAAAAAGTTCAAAAAATAACAATGATAACGCCAACAAAATCAACAACAAACTCAATGTTGAAAATCAGCAACAAATTCAACAACATCAACATTGAAAAACACCAACAAATTCAACAACAACCTCAACATTGAAAAATAGAAAAAAGTTCAAAAAATAACAATGATAACGCCAACAAAATCAACAACACACTCAATGTTGAAAATCAGCAACAAATTCAACAACATCAACATTGAAAAACACCAACAAATTCAACAACAACCTCAACATTGAAAAACACCAACAAATTGAACAACAAGCTCAACATTGAAAAAAATCAACAAATATAACAACAACCGCAACAATTAAAAACAACAAAAAAATCAACAAAAACCTGAACACTGAAAAATAACAATAAATTCAACTACAACCTCAGAATTGAAAAACACCAACAAATTCAACAACAAGCTCAACATTGAAAAACACCAGCAAATTCAACAACAACCTCAATATTGAAAGACACCAACAAGTTCAGCAACAATCTCAACATTGAAAAACACCAACAACTTCAACATGCTCAACAATGAATAACACCAATAAATTCAACAACAACCGTAACATTGAGAAACACCAACAAATTCAACAACATCCTCAATATTGAAAGACACCAACAATTTCAACAATCTCAACATTGAAAAATACCAAAAAATTCAACAACCACAACATTGAAAATCACCAACAAATTCAACAACAACCTCAACTTTTAACAGAAGAGAAAAAGTTCAAAAAAATCATTGATAACACCAACAAATTCAACGACAACCTCAATATTGAAAGTCAACAACAAATTCAACAACAACCTCAATATTGAAAGAAACCAACAAATTCAACAACAACCTCAACATTGAAAAATGGCAACAAATTCAACAACAACCTCAACATTGAAAAACACCAACAACTTCAACAACCTTAATATTTAAAGACACCAACAAATTCAACAACAAAATCTACATTGAAAAACGCCAACAATTTCAACAACAACCTCAACTTTTAAAAGTGCAAAAAAGTTCCAAAAAGAACTTTGATAACACCAAAAAATTCAACAACAACCTCAACTTTGAAAAATGCCAACAAATTCAAAAACAACCTCAACATTGAAAAACACCAACAACTTCAACAACCATAATATTGAAAATCACCAACAAATTCAACAAACTCAACTTTGAAAAACACCAACAAATTCAACAACAACCTTAACTTTTAAAAATACAAAAAAGTTCAACCAAAGACATTGATAACACCAAGAAATTCAACAACAACCTCAACAATGAAAAACACCAACAAATTCAACAACAACCTCAATCTTGAACGACACCAACAAATTCAACATTTACCTCAACATTGAAAAACACGAACAACTTCAACAACCTCAACAATGAAAAATACCAAAAAATTCAACAACAACCACAACATTCAAAGATATAAACAAATTCAACATGAACCTCAACATTTAAAAATACAAAAAAGTTCAATAAGAAACATTGATAACACCAATAAATTCAACAACAATCTCAAAAATGAAAAAAACCAACAAATTCATCAACAACCTCAGCATTGAAAAACACCAACAACTTCAACAACCATAATATTGAAAATCACCAACAAATTCAACAAACTCAACTTTGAAAAACACCAACAAATTCAACAACAACCTTAACTTTTAAAAATACAAAAAAGTTCAACCAAAGACATTGATAACACCAAGAAATTCAACAACAACCTCAACAATGAAAAACACCAACAAATTCAACAACAACCTCAATCTTGAACGACACCAACAAATTCAACATTTACCTCAACATTGAAAAACACGAACAACTTCAACAACCTCAACAATGAAAAATACCAACAAATTCAACAACAACCACAACATTCAAAGATATAAACAAATTCAACATGAACCTCAACATTTAAAAATACAAAAAAGTTCAATAAGAAACATTGATAACACCAATAAATTCAACAACAATCTCAAAAATGAAAAAAACCAACAAATTCATCAACAACCTCAGCATTGAAAAACACCAACAACTTCAACAACCTCAACAATGAAAAACACCAACAAATTCCTCAACAAACTCAATATTGAAAATCACCAACAAATTGAACAACCTCAACATTGATAAAACCAACAAATTCAACAACAACCTCAAAATTTAAAAACACCAACAAATTCAACAACAACCTCAGCATTGAAATAAACCAACAAATTCAACAATAATCGCAACTTTCAAAAATACAAAAAAGTTCAAAAAATAACATTCATAACACCAACAAATTCAGGAACATCCTCAACATTGAAAATCATCAACACATTCAACAAAATCAACATTGATAAACACCAATAAATTCAACAACAAACTCAACATTAAAAAAAGCCATTAAATTCAACTACAACGTCAACACAGAAAAACACCAACAAATTCAACAACCTCAACATTGAAAAAATCCAACAAATTCAACAATAAGCTCAACTTTCAAAAATACAATAAATGTTCAAAAAATAACATTGATAACACCAACAAATTCAACAACAACATCAACAATGAAAAACACCAACAAATTCAACAACAACCTCAACATTAAAGAAAGCCATTAAATTCAACAACAACCTCAACATTGAAAATTCACAACAAAATCAACAACATCAACATTGAAAAACACCAACAAATTCAACAACAACCTCAACTTTTAAAAGAAGAGAAAAAGATCAAAAAAGAACATTGAAAACACCAAAAAATGCAACAACAACCTCAACATTGAAAAACACCAACAATTTCAACAAAAACGTCAACTTTTAAAAGAAGAGAAAAAGATCAAAAAAGAACATTGATAAAACCAACAAGTTCAACATCAACATCAACATTGAAAATCACCAACAAATTGAACAAGCTCAACATTGCAAAACACCAACAAATTCAACAACAACCTTAACTATTAAAAATACAAACAGGTTCAACAAAAAACGTTGATAACACCAACAAATTCAACAACACCCTCAACAATGAAAAACACCAACAACTTCAACAACCTCAACGATGAAAAACACCAACAAATTCAACAACAACCTCAATATTGAAAATCACCAACAAATTGAACAACAACATTGATAAAACCAACAAATTCAACAGCAACCTCAACATTGAAAAATACAAAAAGTTCAAAAAATAACATTGATAACACCAACAAATTCAACAACAAACTCAATATTGGAAAACAACAACAAATTCAACAACAACCTCAACATTGAAAAATTCAAAAAAGTTTGAAAAATAACATTGATAACACCAACAAATTCAACAACAACCTCAACATTGAAAAATAAAATAAAGTTCAAAAAATAACATTGATAACAGCATCAAATTCAACAACAAACTTGATATTGAAAATCAACAACAAATTCAACAACAACCTCAACATTGAATAAAAACCAACAAATACAACAACAACCTCAAAATTGAAAAACACCAACAACTTCAACAACAACCTCAACTTTGAGAATCACCAACAAATTGAACAAGCTCAACATTGCAAAACACCAACAAATTCTACAACAACCTTAACTATTAAAAATACAAACAAGTTCAACAAAAAACGGTGATAACACCAACAAATTCAACAACAACCTCAACAATGAAAAACACCAACAAATTCAACAACAACCTCAACAATGAAAAACACCAAAAAATTCAACAGCAACCTCAACATTGAAAATCACCAACAAATTCAACAACAACCTCAACAATGAAAAACACCGACAAATTGACCAACAACCTCAACAATGAAAAACACCAACAAATGCAACAACAACCTCAACAAAGAAAATCACCAACAAATTCAACAACAATCTCAACATTGTAAAACACCAACAAATTCAACAACAACCTCAACAATGTAAATCTCCATCAAATTCAACAACAACCTCGGCATTGAAATAAAGCAACAAATTCAACAAAAATCTCAACTTACAAAAATACAAAAAAGTTCAAAAAATAACATTCATAACACCAATAAATTCAAGAACAACATCAACAATGAAAAACAACAACAACTTCAACAACGTAAACAATGAAAAACACCAAAAATTCAACAACAACCTCAATATTGAAAATCACCAAAAAATTGAACAACCACAACATTGATAAAACCAACAAATTCAACAACAACCTCAACATTGAAAAATACAAAAAAGTTCATAAAATAACATTGTTAACACCAATAAATTCAACAACAAACTCAAATAGAAAATCAACAACAAATGCAACAACAACCTCAACATTGAAAATCACCAACAAATTCAAAAACAACCTCAACATTTAAATACACCAACAAATTCAACAACAACCTCAACAATGAAAATCACCAACAAATTCAACAACAACCTCAGCATTGAAATAAACCAACAAATTTAACAACAATCTCAACTTTCAAAAATACAATAAATGTTCAAAAAATAACCTTGATAACAGCAACAATTTCAACAACAACCTCAACATTGAATAACACCACCAAATGCAAAAACAACCTCAACAATGAAAACCATCAACAAATTCAACAACAACCTCAACAGTGAAAAACACCAACAAATTCAACAACAACCTCAACATTGAAATAAAGCAACAAATTCAACAACAATCTCAACTTACAAAAATACAAAAAAGTTCAAAAAATAACATTCATAACACCAATAAATTCAAGAACAACCTCAAAAATGAAAAACAACAACAACTTCAACAAGCTCAACAATGAAAAACAAAAACAAATTCAACAACAACCTCAATATTGAAAATCACCAACAAATTGAACAACCTCAACATTGATAAAACCAACAAATTCAACAACAACCTCAACATTGAAAAATACAAAAAAGTTCAAAAAATAACATTGATAACATCTAATAAATTCAACAACAAACTCAATATTGAAAATCAACAATAAATTCAACAACAACCTCAACATTGAAAATCACCAACAAATTCAACAACAACCTCAACAATGAAAAACACCAAAAAATTCAACAAAAACCTCAACATTGAAAATCACCAACAAATTCAACAACAACATCAACAATGAAAAACACCAAAAAATTCAACAACCTCAACATTGATAAAACCAACAAATTCAACAATTGAAAAACACCAACAAATTCAACAACAACCTCAACTTTTCAAAGAAGAGAAAAAGTTCAAAAAAGAACATTGATAAAACCAAGAAGTTCAACAACAACCTCAACAATGAAAAACACCAAAAAATTCTACAACCTCAACAATGAAAAACACCAACAAATTCCAGAACAACCTCAATATTGAAAATCACCAACAAATTGAACAACCTCAACATTGATAAAACCAACAAATTCAATAACAACCACAACATTGAAAAATACAAAAAGTGCAAAAAATAACATTGATAACATCAACAAATTGCACAACAACCTCAATATTGATAAATGCAAAGAAGTTCAAAAAATAACATTGATAACACCAACAAATTCAACAACAACCTCAACATTGAAAATCACCAACAAATTCAACAACATCAACATTGAAAAACACCAACAAATTCAACAACAACCTCAACTTTTAAAAGAAGAGAAAAAGATCAAAAAAGAACATTGAAAACACCAAAAAATTCAACAACCACCTCAACATTGAAAAACACCAACAATTTCAACAAAAACCTCAACTTTTAAAAGAAGAGTAAAAGATCAAAAAAGAACATTGATAAAACCAACCACTTCAACAACAACCTCAACATTGAAAATCACCAACAAATTGATCATGATCCACATTGCAAAACATGAACAAATTCTACAACAACCTTAACTATTAAAAATACAAACAGGTTCAACAAAAAACGTTGATAACACCAACAAATTCAACAACAACCTCAACAATGAAAAACACCAACAAATTCAACAACAACCTCAACATTGAAAATCACCAACAAATTCAACAACAACCTCAACAATGAAAAACACCAAAAAATTCAACAACAACCTCAACATTGAAAATCACCAACAAATTCAACAACAACATCAACAATGAAAAACACCAACAAATTCACCAACAACCTCAACAATGAAAAACACCAACAAATGCAACAACAATCTCAACAAAGAAAATCACCAACAAATTCACCAACAACCTCAACAATGAAAAACACCAACAATTGCAACAACAACCTCAACAAAGAAAATCACCAACAAATTCAACAACAATCTCAACATTGAAAAACACCAACAAATTCAACAACAACCTCAACAATGAAAATCACCATCAAATTCAACAACAACCTCGGCATTGAAATAAAGCAACAAATTGAACAACAATCTCAACTTACAAAAATACAAAAAAGTTCAAAAAATAACATTGATAACACCAATAAATTCAAGAACAACATCAACAATGAAAAACAACAACAACTTCAACAACGTAAACAATGAAAAACAACAAAAATTCAACAACAACCTCAATATTGAAAATCACCAAAAAATTGAACAACCACAACATTGATAAAACCAACAAATTCAACAACAACCTCAACATTGAAAAATACAAAAAAGTTCATAAAATAACATTGTTAACACCAATAAATTCAACAACAAATTCAAATAGAAAATCAACAACAAATGCAACAACAACCTCAACATTGAAAATCACCAACAAATTCAAAAACAACCTCAACATTTAAATACACCAACAAATTCAACAACAACCTCAACAATGAAAATCACCAACAAATTCAACAACAACCTCAGCATTGAAATAAACCAACAAATTTAACAACAATCTCAACTTTCAAAAATACAATAAATGTTCAAAAAATAACCTTGATAACAGCAACAATTTCAACAACAACCTCAACATTGAATAACACCACCAAATGCAAAAACAACCTCAACAATGAAAACCACCAACAAATTCAACAACAACCTCAATCTTGAACGACACCAACAAATTCAACATTTACCTCAACATTGAAAAACACGAACAACTTCAACAACCTCAACAATGAAAAATACCAAAAAATTCAACAACAACCACAACATTCAAAGATATAAACAAATTCAACAACAACCTCAACATTTAAAAATACAAAAAAGTTCAATAAGAAACATTGATAACACCAATAAATTCAACAACAATCTCAAAAATGAAAAAAACCAACAAATTCATCAACAACCTCAGCATTGAAAAACACCAACAACTTCAACAACAACCTTAACTTTTAAAAATACCAACAAGTTCAACAAAAAACATTGATAATACCAACAAATTCAACAACAACCTCAGCATTGAAAAACACCAACAAATTCAACATCAACCTCAACATTGAAAAATACCAACACATTCATCATCAACCTCAACATTGAAAAAAACCAACAAATTCAACAACAACCTCAGCATTGAAAAATACAAAAATGTTCAAAAAAAGCATTGATAAAACCAACAAATTCAACAACAACAACAATATTGAAAATCACCAACAAATTGAACAACCTTAACACAGAAAAACACCAACAAATTCAACAACAACCTCAACAATGAAAAACACCAACAAAATCAACAACAACCTCAACATTGAAAAACTCAAACAACTTCAACAAAATCAACATAGAAAAACACCAATAAAATCAACATCATCCTCAACATTAAAAAACACGATTAAATTCAACAACAACCTCAGCATTGAAAAACACCAACAAATTCAACATCAACCTTAACTTATAAAAATACCAACAAGTTCAACAAAAAACATTGATAACACCAACAAATTCAACAAAAACATCAACAATGAAAAACACCAACAAATTCAGCAACAACATCAATATTGAATAACGGCAACAAATTCAACAACATCCTCAACATTGAAAAACACCAACAAATTCAACATCAACCTCAACATTGAAAAATACCAACAAATTCAACAACAACCTCAGCATTGAAAAATACAAAAAAGTTCAAAAAAAGCATTGATAACACCAACAAATTCAACAATAACCTCAATATTAAAAATTACCAACTAATTCAACAACAACCTCAACATTGAAAAACACCAACAAGTTCAACAACGACCTCAACATTGAAAATCAGCAACAAATTCAACAATCTCAACATTGAAAAACGCCAACAAATTCAACAACAACCTCAACGTTGAAAAACACCATGAATTTCAACAACAACCTCAACATTTAAAAGTACAAAAAAGTTCGAAAAAGAACATTGATAAAACCAACAAATTCAACAACAACTTAAATATTGAAAATCACCAACAAATTGAACAACCTCAACATTGAAAAACACCAACAAATTCAACAACAACCTTAACTTATAAAAATAAAAATAAGTTCAACAAAAAACATTGATAACACCAACAAATTCAACAACAACCTCAACAATGAAAAACACCAACAAATTCAACAACCTCAACAATGAAAAACACCAATAAATTCAACAACAACATCAACATTGAAAACTACAAAAAAGTTCAAAAAATATCATTGATAACACCAACAAATTCATCAACTATCTCAATATTGAAAATCAACAACAAATTCAACAGCAACCTCAACATTGGAAATCACCCACAAATTCAACAAAATCAACATAGAAAAACACCATTAAATTCAACAACTACCTCAGCATTGAAACTCACCAAAAAATATAACAAGAACCTCAACATTGAAAAAAAACAACAAATTCAACAACAAGCTCAACTTTCAAAAATACAATAAATGTTCAAAAAATAACATTGATAACAGCAACAATTTCAACAACAACCTCAACAATGAAAAACAGCAATAAATTCAACAACAACATCAACATTGAAAAACACCAACAAATTCAACAACAACCTTAACTTTTAAAAATACCAACAAGTTCAACAAAAAGCATTGATAATAACAACAAATTCAACAACAACCTCAGCATTGAAAAACACCAACTAATTCAACATCAACCTCAACATTGAAAAATACCAACAAATTTAACATCAACCTCAACATTGAAAAAAAACAACAAATTCAACAACAACCTCAGCATTGAAAAATACAAAAATGTTCAAAAAAAGCATTGATAAAACCAACAAATTCAACAACAACCACAATATTGAAAATCACCAACAAATTGAACAACCTTAACACAGAAAAACACCAACAAATTCAACAACAACCTCAACAATGAAAAACACCAACAAAATCAACAACAACCTCAACATTGAAAAACGCAAACAACTTCAACAAAATCAACATGGAAAAACACCAATAAAATCAACATCATCCTCAACATTAAAAAACACGATTAAATTCGACAACAACCTCAGCAATGAAAAACACCAACAAATTCAACATCAACCTTAACTTTTAAAAATACCAACAAGTTCAACAAAAAACATTGATAACACCAACAAATTCAACAAAAACATCAACAATGAAAAACACCAATAAATTCAACAACAACCTCAACATTCAAAAACACCAACAAATTCAACAACAACTGCAACTTTTAAAATTACAAACAAGTTCAACAAAAAACATTGATAACACCAACAAATTCAACAACATCCTCAACAATGAAAAACACCAACAAATTCAACAACAACCTCAACATTCAAAAATACCAATAAATTCAACTTCAACCTCAACAATGAACAACACCAATAAATTCAAGAACAACCTCAACATTGAAAAACAACGACAAATTCAACAACAACCTCAACATTGAAAAACACAAACAGTTCAACAACAACCTTAACTTGTAAAAATACCAGCAAGTTCAACAAAAAACATTGATAACACCAACAAATTCAACTAAAAACCTCAACAATGAAAAACACCAACAAATTCAGCAACAACCTCAATATTGAATAACAGCAACAAATTCAACAACATCCTCAACATTGAAAGAAACCAACAATTTCAACAACAACCTCAACATTTAATAGTACAAAAAAGTACAAAAAAAAACATTGACAAAACCAATAAATTCAACAACAACCCCAATATTGAAAATCAACAACAAATTGAACAACCTTAACACAGAAAAACAGCAACAAATTTAACAACAACCTCAACAATGAAAAACACCAACAAAATCAACAACAACCTCAACAATGAAAAACACCAACAAATTCAACAACAACCTCAGGATTGAAATAAACCAACAAATTCAACAACAACCTCAATATTGAAAATCACCAACAAATTGAACAACCACAACATTGATAAAACCAACAAATTCAACAACAACCTTAACATTAAAAAATACAAAAAAGTTCAAAAAATAACATTGATAACACCAATAAATTCAACAACAAACTCAATATTGAAAATCAACAATAAATTCAACAACAACCTCAACATTGAAAATCACCAACAATTTCAACAACAACCTCAACATTGAAAATTCAACAACAATCGCAACTTTCAAAAATACAAAAAAGTTCAAAAAATAACATTCTTAACACCAACAAATTCAAGAACATCCTCAACATTGAAAATCACCAACAAATTCAACAAAATCAACATTGAAAAACTCCAATAAATTCAACAACAACCTCAACATTAAAAAAAGCCATTAAATTCAACAACAACCTCAACATTGAAAAACACCAATAAATTCAACAACCTCAGCATTGAAAAAACGTAACAAATTCAACAACAAGCTCAACTTTCAAAAATACAATAAAAGTTCAAAAAATAACATTGATAACGCCAACAAATTCAACAACATCAACAATGAAAAACACCAACAAATTCAACAACAACCTCAGGATTGAAATAAACCAACAAATTCAACAACAATTTCAACTTTCAAAAATACAATAAATGTTCAAAAAATAACATTCATAACACCAACAAATTCAAGAACAACCTCAACATTGATAATTACCAACAAATTCAACAACAACCCCAACAATGAAAAACACCAAAAAATTCAACAACAACCGCAACATTGAAAAACACCAACAAATTCAACAACCTCAGCATTGAAAAAAACTAACAAATTCAACAACAAGTTCAACTTTCAAAAATACAATAAATGTTCAAAAAATAACATTGATCACACCAACAAATTCAACAACAACATCAACAATGAAAAACACCAACAAATTCAACAACAACCTCAGGATTGAAATAAACCAACAAATTCAACCACAAGCTCAACTTTCAAAAATACAATCAATGTTCAAAAAATAACATTGTTAACACCAACAAATTCATCAACAACATCAACAATGAAAAACACCAACAAATCCAACAACAACCTCAGGATTGAAATAAACCAACAAATTCAACAACAATCTCAACTTTCAAAAATACAAAAAAGTTCAAAAAATAACATTCATAGCACCAACAAATTCAAGAACACCCTCAACATTGAAAATCACCAACAAATCCAACAAAATCAACATTGAAAAACACCAATAAATTTAACAACAACCTCAACAATGAAAAACACCAATAAATTCAACAAAAACATCAACAATGAAAAACACCAATAAATTCAACAACAACCTCAGGATTGAATAACACCAACATATTCAACAACAACTGTAACTTTTAAAAATACAAACAAGTTCAACAAAAAACATTGATAACACCAACAAATTCAACAACATCCTCAACAATGAAAAACACCAACAAATTCAACAACAACCTCAACATTCAAAAATACCAATAAATTCAACATCAACCTCAACAATGAACAACACCAATAAATTCAAGAACAACCTCAACATTGAAAAACACAAACAGTTCAACAACAACCTTAAGTTGTAAAAATACCAACAAGTTCAACAAAAACATTGATAACACCAACAAATTCAACTAAAAACCTCAACAATGAAAAACACCAACAAATTCAGCAACAACCTCAATATTGAATAACAGCAACAAATTCAACAACATTCTCAACATTGAAAGAAACCAACAATTTCAACAACAACCTCAGCATTGAAATAAACCAACAAATTCAACAACAATTTCAACTTTCAAAAATACAATAAATGTTCAAAAAATAACCTTGATAACAGCAACAATTTCAACAACAACCTCAACATTGAATAACACCACCAAATGCAACAACAACCTCAACAATGAAAATCACCAACAAATTCAACAACAACCTCAACATTGAAAAACAACAACAAATTCAACAACGACCTCAACATTGAAAATCAGCAACAAATTCAACAATCTCAACATTGAAAAACACCAACAAATTCAACAACAAACTCAACGTTGAAAAACACCATGAATTTCAACAACAACCTCAACACTTAAAACAACAAAAAAGTTCGAAAAAGAACATTGATAAAACCAACAAATTCAACAACAACCTAAATATTGAGAATCACCAACAAATTGAACAACCTCAACATTGAAAAACACCATCAAATTCAACAACAACCTTAACTTATAAAAGTAAAAATAAGTTCAACAAAAAACATTGACAACACCAACAAATTCAACAACAACCTCAACAGTGAAAAACAGCAACAGATTCAACAACCTCAACAATGAAAAACACCAATAAATTCAACAACAACCGCAACATTGAAAAACACCAACAAATTCAACAACAACCTTAACTTATAAAAATAAAGACAAGTTCAACAAAAAACATTGATAACACCAACAAATTCAACAACAACCTCAACAATGAAAAACACTAACAAATTCAACAACCTCAACAATGAAAAACACCAATAAATTCAACAACAACATCAACATTGAAAACTACAAAAAAGTTCAAAAAATATCATTGATAAAACCAACAAATTCATCAACTATCTCAATATTGAAAATCAACAACAAATTCAGCAACAACCTCAACATTGAAAATCACCCACAAATTCAACAAAATCAACATAGAAAAACACCATTAAATTCAACAACTACCTCAGCATTGAAACTCACCAAAAAATATAACAAGAACCTCAACATTGAAAAAAAACAACAAATTCAACAACAAGCTCAACTTTCAAAAATACAATAAATGTTCAAAAAATAACATTGATAACAGCAACAATTTCAACAACAACCTCAACAATGAAAAACAGCAATAAATTCAACAACAACATCAACATTGAAAAACACCAACAAATTCAACAACAACCTTAACTTTTAAAAATACCAACAAGTTCAACAAAAAGCATTGATAATACCAACAAATTCAACAACAACCTCAGCATTGAAAAACACCAACTAATTCAACATCAACCTCAACATTGAAAAATACCAACAAATTTAACATCAACCTCAACATTGAAAAAAAACAACAAATTCAACAACAACCTCAGCATTGAAAAATACAAAAATGTTCAAAAAAAGCATTGATAAAACCAACAAATTCAACAACAACCACAATATTGAAAATCACCAACAAATTGAACAACCTTAACACAGAAAAACACCAACAAATTCAACAACAACCTCAACAATGAAAAACACCAACAAAATCAACAACAACCTCAACATTGAAAAACGCAAACAACTTCAACAAAATCAACATGGAAAAACACCAATAAAATCAACATCATCCTCAACATTAAAAAACACGATTAAATTCGACAACAACCTCAGCAATGAAAAACACCAACAAATTCAACATCAACCTTAACTTTTAAAAATACCAACAAGTTCAACAAAAAACATTGATAACACCAACAAATTCAACAAAAACATCAACAATGAAAAACACCAATAAATTCAACAACAACCTCAACATTCAAAAACACCAACAAATTCAACAACAACTGCAACTTTTAAAATTACAAACAAGTTCAACAAAAAACATTGATAACACCAACAAATTCAACAACATCCTCAACAATGAAAAACACCAACAAATTCAACAACAACCTCAACATTCAAAAATACCAATAAATTCAACTTCAACCTCAACAATGAACAACACCAATAAATTCAAGAACAACCTCAACATTGAAAAACAACGACAAATTCAACAACAACCTCAACATTGAAAAACACAAACAGTTCAACAACAACCTTAACTTGTAAAAATACCAGCAAGTTCAACAAAAAACATTGATAACACCAACAAATTCAACTAAAAACCTCAACAATGAAAAACACCAACAAATTCAGCAACAACCTCAATATTGAATAACAGCAACAAATTCAACAACATCCTCAACATTGAAAGAAACCAACAATTTCAACAACAACCTCAACATTTAATAGTACAAAAAAGTACAAAAAAAAACATTGACAAAACCAATAAATTCAACAACAACCCCAATATTGAAAATCAACAACAAATTGAACAACCTTAACACAGAAAAACAGCAACAAATTTAACAACAACCTCAACAATGAAAAACACCAACAAAATCAACAACAACCTCAACAATGAAAAACACCAACAAATTCAACAACAACCTCAGGATTGAAATAAACCAACAAATTCAACAACAACCTCAATATTGAAAATCACCAACAAATTGAACAACCACAACATTGATAAAACCAACAAATTCAACAACAACCTTAACATTAAAAAATACAAAAAAGTTCAAAAAATAACATTGATAACACCAATAAATTCAACAACAAACTCAATATTGAAAATCAACAATAAATTCAACAACAACCTCAACATTGAAAATCACCAACAATTTCAACAACAACCTCAACATTGAAAATTCAACAACAATCGCAACTTTCAAAAATACAAAAAAGTTCAAAAAATAACATTCTTAACACCAACAAATTCAAGAACATCCTCAACATTGAAAATCACCAACAAATTCAACAAAATCAACATTGAAAAACTCCAATAAATTCAACAACAACCTCAACATTAAAAAAAGCCATTAAATTCAACAACAACCTCAACATTGAAAAACACCAATAAATTCAACAACCTCAGCATTGAAAAAACGTAACAAATTCAACAACAAGCTCAACTTTCAAAAATACAATAAAAGTTCAAAAAATAACATTGATAACGCCAACAAATTCAACAACATCAACAATGAAAAACACCAACAAATTCAACAACAACCTCAGGATTGAAATAAACCAACAAATTCAACAACAATTTCAACTTTCAAAAATACAATAAATGTTCAAAAAATAACATTCATAACACCAACAAATTCAAGAACAACCTCAACATTGATAATTACCAACAAATTCAACAACAACCCCAACAATGAAAAACACCAAAAAATTCAACAACAACCGCAACATTGAAAAACACCAACAAATTCAACAACCTCAGCATTGAAAAAAACTAACAAATTCAACAACAAGTTCAACTTTCAAAAATACAATAAATGTTCAAAAAATAACATTGATCACACCAACAAATTCAACAACAACATCAACAATGAAAAACACCAACAAATTCAACAACAACCTCAGGATTGAAATAAACCAACAAATTCAACCACAAGCTCAACTTTCAAAAATACAATCAATGTTCAAAAAATAACATTGTTAACACCAACAAATTCATCAACAACATCAACAATGAAAAACACCAACAAATCCAACAACAACCTCAGGATTGAAATAAACCAACAAATTCAACAACAATCTCAACTTTCAAAAATACAAAAAAGTTCAAAAAATAACATTCATAGCACCAACAAATTCAAGAACACCCTCAACATTGAAAATCACCAACAAATCCAACAAAATCAACATTGAAAAACACCAATAAATTTAACAACAACCTCAACAATGAAAAACACCAATAAATTCAACAAAAACATCAACAATGAAAAACACCAATAAATTCAACAACAACCTCAGGATTGAATAACACCAACATATTCAACAACAACTGTAACTTTTAAAAATACAAACAAGTTCAACAAAAAACATTGATAACACCAACAAATTCAACAACATCCTCAACAATGAAAAACACCAACAAATTCAACAACAACCTCAACATTCAAAAATACCAATAAATTCAACATCAACCTCAACAATGAACAACACCAATAAATTCAAGAACAACCTCAACATTGAAAAACACAAACAGTTCAACAACAACCTTAAGTTGTAAAAATACCAACAAGTTCAACAAAAACATTGATAACACCAACAAATTCAACTAAAAACCTCAACAATGAAAAACACCAACAAATTCAGCAACAACCTCAATATTGAATAACAGCAACAAATTCAACAACATTCTCAACATTGAAAGAAACCAACAATTTCAACAACAACCTCAGCATTGAAATAAACCAACAAATTCAACAACAATTTCAACTTTCAAAAATACAATAAATGTTCAAAAAATAACCTTGATAACAGCAACAATTTCAACAACAACCTCAACATTGAATAACACCACCAAATGCAACAACAACCTCAACAATGAAAATCACCAACAAATTCAACAACAACCTCAACATTGAAAAACAACAACAAATTCAACAACGACCTCAACATTGAAAATCAGCAACAAATTCAACAATCTCAACATTGAAAAACACCAACAAATTCAACAACAAACTCAACGTTGAAAAACACCATGAATTTCAACAACAACCTCAACACTTAAAACAACAAAAAAGTTCGAAAAAGAACATTGATAAAACCAACAAATTCAACAACAACCTAAATATTGAGAATCACCAACAAATTGAACAACCTCAACATTGAAAAACACCATCAAATTCAACAACAACCTTAACTTATAAAAGTAAAAATAAGTTCAACAAAAAACATTGACAACACCAACAAATTCAACAACAACCTCAACAGTGAAAAACAGCAACAGATTCAACAACCTCAACAATGAAAAACACCAATAAATTCAACAACAACCGCAACATTGAAAAACACCAACAAATTCAACAACAACCTTAACTTATAAAAATAAAGACAAGTTCAACAAAAAACATTGATAACACCAACAAATTCAACAACAACCTCAACAATGAAAAACACTAACAAATTCAACAACCTCAACAATGAAAAACACCAATAAATTCAACAACAACATCAACATTGAAAACTACAAAAAAGTTCAAAAAATATCATTGATAAAACCAACAAATTCATCAACTATCTCAATATTGAAAATCAACAACAAATTCAGCAACAACCTCAACATTGAAAATCACCCACAAATTCAACAAAATCAACATAGAAAAACACCATTAAATTCAACAACTACCTCAGCATTGAAAAACACCAAAAAATATAACAAGAACCTCAACATTGAAAAAAAACAACAAATTCAACAACAAGCTCAACTTTCAAAAATACAATAAATGTTCAAAAAATAACATTGATAACAGCAACAATTTCAACAACAACCTCAACAATGAAAAACAGCAATGAATTCAACAACAACATCAACATTGAAAAACACCAACAAATTCAACAACAACCTTAACTTTTAAAAATACCAACAAGTTCAACAAAAAACATTGATAATACCAACAAATTCAACAACAACCTCAGCATTGAAAAACACCAACAAATTCAACATCAACCTCAACATTGAAAAATACCAACACATTCATCATCAACCTCAACATTGAAAAAAAACAACAAATTCAACAACAACCTCAGCATTGAAAAATACAAAAATGTTCAAAAAAAGCATTGATAAAACCAACAAATTCAACAACAACAACAATATTGAAAATCACCAACAAATTGAACAACCTTAACACAGAAAAACACCAACAAATTCAACAACAACCTCAACAATGAAAAACACCAACAAAATCAACAACAACCTCAACATTGAAAAACTCAAACAACTTCAACAAAATCAACATAGAAAAACACCAATAAAATCAACATCATCCTCAACATTAAAAACACGATTAAATTCTGCAACAACCTCAGCATTGAAAAACACCAACAAATTCAACATCAACCTTAACTTATAAAAATACCAACAAGTTCAACAAAAAACATTGATAACACCAACAAATTCAACAAAAACATCAACAATGAAAAACACCAACAAATTCAGCAACAACCTCAATATTGAATAACGGCAACAAATTCAACAACATCCTCAACATTGAAAAACACCAACAAATTCAACATCAACCTCAACATTGAAAAATACCAACAAATTCAACAACAACTTCAGCATTGAAAAATACAAAAAAGTTCAAAAAAAGCATTGATAACACCAACAAATTCAACAATATCCTCAATATTAAAAATTACCAACTAATTCAACAACAACCTCAACATTGAAAAACACCAACAAGTTCAACAACGACCTCAACATTGAAAATCAGCAACAAATTCAACAATCTCAACATTGAAAAACGCCAACAAATTCAACAACAACCTCAACGTTGAAAAACACCATGAATTTCAACAATAACCTCAACATTTAAAAGAACAAAAAAGTTCGAAAAAGAACATTGATAATACCAACAAATTCAACAACAACTTAAATATTGAAAATCACCAACAAATTGAACAACCTCAACATTGAAAAACACCAACAAATTCAACAACAACCTTAACTTATAAAAATAAAAATAAGTTCAACAAAATGCATTGATAACACCAACAAATTCAACAACAACCTCAACACTGAAAAACAGCAACAAATTCAACAACCTCAACATTGAAAAACACCAACAAATTCAACAACAACCTTAACTTATAAAAATAAAAACTTGTTCAACAAAAACATTGATAACACCAACAAATTCAACAACAACCTCAACAATGAAAAACACCAACAAATTCAACAACCTCAACAATGAAAAACACCAATAAATTCAACAACAACATCAACATTGAAAACTACAAAAAAGTTCAAAAAATATCATTGATAACACCAACAAATTCATCAACTATCTCAATATTGAAAATCAACAACAAATTCAACAGCAACCTCAACATTGGAAATCACCCACAACTTCAACAAAATCAACATTGAAAAACACCATTAAATTCAACAACTACCTCAGCATTGAAAAACACCAAAAAATATAACAAGAACCTCAACATTGAAAAAAAACAACAAATTCAACAACAAGCTCAACTTTCAAAAATACAATAAATGTTCAAAAAATAACATTGATAACAGCAACAATTTCAACAACAACCTTAACTTTTAAAAATACCAACAAGTTCAACAAAAAACATTGATAATACCAACAAATTCAACAACAACCTCAGCATTGAAAAACACCAACAAATTCAACATCAACCTCAACATTGAAGAATACCAACAAATTTAACATCAACCTCAACATTGAAAAAAAACAACACATTCAACAACAACCTCAGCATTGAAAAATACAAAAATGTTCAAAAAAAGCATTGATAAAACCAACAAATTCAACAACAACCTTAACATTGAAAAATACAAAAAAGTTCAAAAAATAACATTGATAAAACCAATAAATTCAACAACAAACTCAATGTTGAAAATCAACAATAAATTCAACAACATATTCAACATTGAAAATTCAACAACAATCGCAACTTTCAAAAATACAAAAAAGTTCAAAAAATAACATTCTTAACACCAACAAATTCAAGAACACCCTCAACATTGAAAATCACCAACAAATTCAACAAAATCATCATTGAAAAACTCCAATAAATTCAACAACAACCTCAACATTAAAAAATGCCATTAAATTCAACAACAACCTCAACATTGAAAAACACCAACAAATTCAACAACCTCAGCATTGAAAAAAAGTAACAAATTCAACAACAAGCTCAACTTTCAAAAATAGAATAAAAGTTCAAAAAATAACATTGATAACGCCAACAAATTCAACAACATCAACAATGAAAAACACCAACAAATTCAACAACAACCTCAGGATTGAAATAAACCAACAAATTCAACAACAAATTCAACTTTCAAAAATACAATAAATGTTCAAAAAATAACATTCATAACACCAACAAATTCAAGAACAAACTCAACATTGAAAATTACCAACAAATTCAACAACAACCCAAACAATGAAAAACACCAAAAAATTCAACAACAACCGCAACAATGAAAAACACCAAGAAATTCAACAACCTCAGCATTGAAAAAAACTAACAAATTCAACAACAAGCTCAACTTTCAAAAATACAATAAATGTTCAAAAAATAACATTGATAACACCAACAAATTCAACAACAACATCAACAATGAAAAACACCAACAAATTCAACAACAACCTCAGGATTGAAATAAACCAACAAATTCAACAACAATCACAACTTTCAAAAATACAAAAAAGTTCAAAAAATAAAATTCATAACACCAACAAATTCAAGAACATCCTCAACATTGAAAATCACCAACAAATTCAACAAAATCAACATTGAAAAACACCAATAAATTCAACAACAACCTCAACATTAAAAAAGCCATTAAATTCAACAACAACCTCAACATTGAAAATCACCAACAAATTCAACAACCTCAGCATTGAAAAAAACCAACAAATTCAACCACAAGCTCAACTTTCAAAAATACAATAAATGTTCAAAAAATAACATTGTTTACACCAACAAATTCATCAACAACATCAACAATGAAAAACACCAACAAATTCAACAACAACCTCAGGATTGAAATAAACTAACAAATTCAACAACAATCTCAACTTTCAAAAATACAAAAAAGTTCAAAAAATAACATTCATAAAAGCAACAAATTCAAGAACACCCTCAACATTGAAAATCACCAACAAATTCAACAAAATCAACATTGAAAAATACCAATAAATTTAACAACCTCAACATTAAAAAAAGCCATTAAATTCAACAACAACCTCAACATTGAAAAACACCAACAAATTAAACAACCTCAGCATTGAAAAAAACCAACAAATTCAACAACAAGCTCAACTTTCAAAAATACAATAAATGTTCAAAAAATAACATTGATAACACCAATAAATTCAACAACAAACTCAATATTGAAAATCAACAACAAATTCAACAACAACCTCAACATTGAAAATCACCAACAAATTCAACAACAACCTCAACATTGAAAATTCAACAACAATCGCAACTTTCAAAAATACAAAAAAATTCAAAAAATAACATTCATAACACCAACAAATTCAAGAACATCCTCAACATTGAAAATCACCAACAAATTCAACAAAATCAACATTGAAAAACTCCAATAAATTCAACAACAACCTCAACATTAAAAGAAGCCATTAAATTCAACAACAACCTCAACATTGAAAAACACCAACAAATTCAACAACCTCAGCATTGAAAAAAAGTAACAAATTCAACAACAAGCTCAACTTTCAAAAATACAATAAAAGTTCAAAAAATAACATTGATAACACCAACAAATTCAACAACAACATCAACAATGAAAAACACCAACAAATTCAACAACAACCTCAGGATTGAAATAAACCAACAAATTCAACAACAATTTCAACTTTCAAAAATACAATAAATGTTCAAAAAATAACATTCATAACAACAACAAATTCAAGAACAACCTCAACATTGAAAATTACCAACAAATTCAACAACAACCCCAACAATGAAAAACACCAAAAAATTCAACAACAACCGCAACATTGAAAAACTCCAACAAATTCAACAACAACATCAACAATGAAAAACACCAAAAAATTCAACAACCTCAACAATGAATAACACCAAAAAATTCCACAACAACCACAATATTGAACATCACCAACAAATATAATAACCTCAACATTGACAAAACCAACAAATTCAACAACAACAACAACATTGAAAAACACCAACAAATTCAACAACAACCTCAACTTTTAAAAGAAGAGAAATGATCAAAAAAGAACATTGATAACACCAACAAATTCAACAACAACCTCAACATTGAAAAACACCAACAAATTCAACAACAACCTCAACTTTTCAAAGAAGAGAAAAAGTTCAGAAAAGAACATTGATAAAACCAAGAAGTTCAACAACAAAATCAGCAATGAAAAACACCAAAAAATTCGACAACCTCAACATCGAAAAACACCAACAAATTCCATAACAACCTCAATATTGAAAATCACCAACAAATTGAACAACCTCAACATTGATAAAACCAACAAGTTCAACAACAACCGCAACATTGAAAATCACCAACAAATTGAACAAGCTCAACATTGCAGAACACGAACAAATTCTACAACAGCCTTAACTATTAAAAATACAAACAGGTTCAACAAAAAACGTTGATAACACCAACAAATTCAACAACAACCTCAACAATGGAAAACACCAACAAATTCAACAACAACTTCAACATGGAAAAACACCAACAACTTCAACAACCTCAACAATGAAAAACACCAACAAATTCAACAACAACCTCAATATTGAAAATCACCAACAAATTCAACAACCACAACATTGATAAAACCAATAAATTCAACAACAACCTCAACATTGAAAAATAGAAGAAGTTCAATAAATAACATTGATAACACCAACAAATTCAACAACAAACTCAATATTGGAAATCAACAACAAATTCAACAACAACCTCAACAATGAAAATCACCAACAAATTCAACAACAACCTCAACTATTCAAAGGAGAGAAAAAGTTCAAAAGAGAACATTGATAAAACCAACAAGTTCAACAACAACTTCAACATTGAAAATCACCAACAAAATGAACAAGTTCAACAGTGCATAACACCAACAAATTCTACAACAACCTTAACTATTAAAAATACAAACAAGTTCAACAAAAAACGTTGATAACACCAACAAATTCAACAACAACCTCAACATTGAAAAACACCAACAAATTCAACAACAACCTCAACAATGAAATCACCAACAAATTCAACAACAACCTCAACAATGAAAAAAACCAACAAATTCAACAACAACCTCAACATTGAAAATCACCAACAAATTCAACAACAACCTCAACATTGAAAAAAACCATCAAATTCAACAACAAGCTCAACATTGAAAAAAACCAACAAATTCAACATCAACCTCTACTTTTAAAGGAAGAGAAAAAGTTTAAAATAACATTGTTAACACCAACAAATTCAACAACAACCTAAACATTGAAAAGCACCAACAAATTCAACAAAAAGCGCAACAATGAAAATAAGCAACAAATTCAACAACAGCCTCAACTTTGAAGAACACCAACAATTTCAACAACAACCTCAACTTTTAAAAGAGGAGAAAAAGATCAAAATAGAACATTGATAAAACCAACAAGTTCAACAACAACCTCAACATTGTGCAGCACCAACAAATTGAACAAGCTCAACATTGCAAAACACCAACAAATTCCACAAAAACCTTAACTATTAAAAATACAAACAAGTTCAACAAAAAACATTGATAACACCAATAAATTCAAAAACAACCTCAACAATGAAAAACACCAACAAAATCAACAACAACCTCAACATTGAAAAACACCAACAAATTCAACAACAACCTCAACATTGAAAAAAACCAAAAATTCAACAGCAAGCTCAACTTTCAAAAAAACAATAAATGTTCAAAAAATAACATTGATAACACCAACAAATTCAACAACAATGTCAACATTGAAAAGCACCAACAAATTCAACAAAAAGTGCAACAATGAAAAACACCAACAAATTCAACAAAAAGCGCAACAATGAAAAACACCAACAAATTCAACAACAACCTCAGCATTGAAAAACACCAACAAATTCAACAACAACCTCAACATTGAAAAAACCAACTAATTCAACAACAAGCTCAACTTTCAAAAGTACAATAAATGTTCAAAAAATAACTTTGATAACAGCAACAATGTCAACAACAACGTCAACACTGAAAAACAATAACAAATTCAACGAAAACCTCAACAATGAAGAACAACAATAAATTCAACAACAACCTCAACATTGAAAAACACCAACAAATTCAACAACAAATGTAACTTTTAAAAATACAAACAAGTTCAACAAAAAACATTGATAACATCAACAAATTCAACAAAAACCTCAACAATGAAAAGCACAAACAAATTCAACAACAACCTCGATATTGAAAAAGAGCAACAACTTCAACAACATCCGCAACAATGAAAAACACCAACAAATTCAACAACAACCTCAACATTCAAAAATACCAATAAATTCAACATCAACCTCAACAATGAAAAACACCAATAAATTCAACAACAACAACCTCAACATTGAAAAACAACGACAAATTCAACAACAACCTCAACATTGAAAAACACCAACAATTCAACAACAACCTTAACTTTTAAAAATACAAACAATTTCAACAAAAAACATTCATAACACCAACAAATTCAACAAAAACATCAACAATGAAAAACAGCAACAAATTCAACAACAACCTCAACATTGAAAAATACCAACAAATTCAACAACAACCTCAGCATTGAAAAATACAAAAAAGTTCAAAAAAAGCATTGATAACACCAACAAATTCAACAATAACCTCAATATTAAAAATTACCAACTAATTCAACAACAACCTCAACATGGAGAAACACCAACAAGTTCAACAACGACCTCAACATTGAAAATCAGCAACAAATTCAACAATCTCAACATTGAAAAACGCCAACAAATTCAACAACAAACTCAACGTTGAAAAACACCATGAATTTCAACAACAACCTCAAAATTTAGAAGAACAAAAAAGTTCGAAAAAGAACATTGATAAAACCAACAAATTCAACAACAACCTAAATATTGAAAATCACCAACAAATTAAACAACCTCAACATTGGAAAACACCATCAAATTCAACAACAACCTTAACTTATAAAAGTAAAAATAAGTTCAACAAAAAACATTGATAACACCAACAAATTCAACAACAACCTCAACAGTGAAAAACAGCAACAAATTCAACAACCTCAACAATGAAAAACACCAATAAATTCAACAACAACCGCAACATTGAAAAACACCAACAAATTCAACAACAACCTTAACTTATAAAAATAAAGACAAGTTCAACAAAAAACATTGATAACACCAACAAATTCAACAACAACCTCAACAATGAAAAACACCAACAAATTCAACAATCTCAACAATGAAAAACACCAATAAATTCAACAACAACATCAACATTGAAAACTACAAAAAAGTTCAAAAAATATCATTGATAAAACCAACAAATTCATCAACTATCTCAATATTGAAAATCAACAACAAATTCAGCAACAACCTCAACATTGAAAATCACCCACAAATTCAACAAAATCAACATAGAAAAACACCATTAAATTCAACAACTACCTCAGCATTGAAAAACACCAAAAAATATAACAAGAACCTCAACATTGAAAAAAAACAACAAATTCAACAACAAGCTCAACTTTCAAAAATACAATAAATGTTCAAAAAATAACATTGATAACAGCAACAATTTCAACAACAACCACAACAATGAAAAACAGCAATAAATTCAACAACAACATCAACATTGAAAAACACCAACAAATTCAACAACAACCTTAACTTTTAAAAATACCAACAAGTTCAACAAAAAACATTGATAATACCAACAAATTCAACAACAACCTCAGCATTGAAAAAACACCAACAAATTCAACATCAACCTCAACATTGAAAAATACCAACACATTCATCATCAACCTCAACATTGAAAAAAACCAACAAATTCAACAACAACCTCAGCATTTAAAAATACAAAAATGTTCAAAAAAAGCATTGATAAAACCAACAAATTCAACAACAACAACAATATTGAAAATCACCAACAAATTGAACAACCTTAACACAGAAAAACACCAACAAATTCAACAACAACCTCAACAATGAAAAACACCAACAAAATCAACAACAACCTCAACATTGAAAAACTCAAACAACTTCAACAAAATCAACATAGAAAAACACCAATAAAATCAACATCATCCTCAACATTAAAAAACACGATTAAATTCAACAACAACCTCAGCATTGAAAAACACCAACAAATTCAACATCAACCTTAACTTATAAAAATACCAACAAGTTCAACAAAAAACATTGATAACACCAACAAATTCAACAAAAACATCAACAATGAAAAACACCAACAAATTCAGCAACAACCTCAATATTGAATAACGGCAACAAATTCAACAACATCCTCAACATTGAAAAACACCAACAAATTCAACATCAACCTCAACATTGAAAAATACCAACAAATTCAACAACAACCTCAGCATTGAAAAATACAAAAAAGTTCAAAAAAAGCATTGATAACACCAACAAATTCAACAATAACCTCAATATTAAAAATTACCAACTAATTCAACAACAACCTCAACATTGAAAAACACCAACAAGTTCAACAACGACCTCAACATTGAAAATCAGCAACAAATTCAACAATCTCAACATTGAAAAACGCCAACAAATTCAACAACAACCTCAACGTTGAAAAACACCATGAATTTCAACAACAACCTCAACATTTAAAAGTACAAAAAAGTTCGAAAAAGAACATTGATAAAACCAACAAATTCAACAACAACTTAAATATTGAAAATCACCAACAAATTGAACAACCTCAACATTGAAAAACACCAACAAATTCAACAACAACCTTAACTTATAAAAATAAAAATAAGTTCAACAAAAAACATTGATAACACCAACAAATTCAACAACAACCTCAACAATGAAAAACACCAACAAATTCAACAACCTCAACAATGAAAAACACCAACAAATTCAACAACAACATCAACATTGAAAACTACAAAAAAGTTCAAAAAATATCATTGATAACACCAACAAATTCATCAACTATCTCAATATTGAAAATCAACAACAAATTCAACAGCAACCTCAACATTGGAAATCACCCACAAATTCAACAAAATCAACATAGAAAAACACCATTAAATTCAACAACTACCTCAGCATTGAAACTCACCAAAAAATATAACAAGAACCTCAACATTGAAAAAAAACAACAAATTCAACAACAAGCTCAACTTTCAAAAATACAATAAATGTTCAAAAAATAACATTGATAACAGCAACAATTTCAACAACAACCTCAACAATGAAAAACAGCAATAAATTCAACAACAACATCAACATTGAAAAACACCAACAAATTCAACAACAACCTTAACTTTTAAAAATACCAACAAGTTCAACAAAAAGCATTGATAATACCAACAAATTCAACAACAACCTCAGCATTGAAAAACACCAACTAATTCAACATCAACCTCAACATTGAAAAACAACGACAAATTCAACAACAACCTCAACATTGAAAAACACAAACAGTTCAACAACAACCTTAACTTGTAAAAATACCAGCAAGTTCAACAAAGAACATTGATAACACCAACAAATTCAACTAAAAACCTCAACAATGAAAAACACCAACAAATTCAGCAACAACCTCAATATTGAATAACAGCAACAAATTCAACAACATCCTCAACATTGAAAGAAACCAACAATTTCAACAACAACCTCAACATTTAATAGTACAAAAAAGTACAAAAAAAAACATTGACAAAACCAATAAATTCAACAACAACCCCAATATTGAAAATCAACAACAAATTGAACAACCTTAACACAGAAAAACAGCAACAAATTTAACAACAACCTCAACAATGAAAAACACCAACAAAATCAACAACAACCTCAACAATGAAAAACACCAACAAATTCAACAACAACCTCAGGATTGAAATAAACCAACAAATTCAACAACAACCTCAATATTGAAAATCACCAACAAATTGAACAACCACAGCATTGATAAAACCAACAAATTCAACAACAACCTTAACATTAAAAAATACAAAAAAGTTCAAAAAATAACATTGATAACACCAATAAATTCAACAACAAACTCAATATTGAAAATCAACAATAAATTCAACAACAACCTCAACATTGAAAATCACCAACAATTTCAACAACAACCTCAACATTGAAAATTCAACAACAATCGCAACTTTCAAAAATACAAAAAAGTTCAAAAAATAACATTCTTAACACCAACAAATTCAAGAACATCCTCAACATTGAAAATCACCAACAAATTCAACAAAATCAACATTGAAAAACTCCAATAGATTCAACAACAACCTCAACATTAAAAAAGCCATTAAATTCAACAACAACCTCAACATTGAAAAACACCAATAAATTCAACAACCTCAGCATTGAAAAAACGTAACAAATTCAACAACAAGCTCAACTTTCAAAAATACAATAAAAGTTCAAAAAATAACATTGATAACACCAACAAATTCAAGAACAACCTCAGGATTGAAATAAACCAACAAATTCAACAACAATTTCAACTTTCAAAAATACAATAAATGTTCAAAAAATAACATTCATAACACCAACAAATTCAAGAACAACCTCAACATTGAAAATTACCAACAAATTCAACAACAACCCCAACAATGAAAAACACCAAAAAATTCAACAACAACCGCAACATTGAAAAACACCAACAAATTCAACAACCTCAGCATTGAAAAAAACTAACAAATTCAACAACAAGTTCAACTTTCAAAAATACAATAAATGTTCAAAAAATAACATTGATCACACCAACAAATTCAACAACAACATCAACAATGAAAAACACCAACAAATTCAACAACAACCTCAGGATTGAAATAAACCAACAAATTCAACAACAATCTCAACTTTCAAAAATACAAAAAAGTTCAAAAAATAACATTCATAGCACCAACAAATTCAAGAATACCCTCAACATTGAAAATCACCAACAAATTCAACAAAATCAACATTGAAAAACACCAATAAATTTAACAACAACCTCAACATTAAAAAAAGCCATTAAATTCAACAACAACCTCAACATTGAAAAACACCAACAAATTAAACAACCTCAGCAGTGAAAAAAAACAAACAAATTCAACAACAAGCTCAACTTTCAAAAATACAATAAATGTTCAAAAAATAACATTGATAACACCAATAAATTCAACAACAAACTCAATATTGAAAATCAACAACAAATTCAACAACAACCTCAACATTGAAAATCACCAACAAATTCAACAACAACCTCAACATTGAAAATTCAACAACAATCGCAACTTTCAAAAATACAAAAAAATTCAAAAATTAACATTCATAACACCAACAAATTCAAGAACATCCTCAACATTGAAAATCACCAACAAATTCAACAAAATCAACATTGAAAAACTCCAATAAATTCAACAACAACCTCAGCATTAAAAAAAGCCATTAAATTCAACAACAACCTCAACATTGAAAAACACCAACAAATTCAACAACCTCAGCATTGAAAAAAAGTAACAAATTCAACAACAAGCTCAACTTTCAAAAATACAATAAAGTTCAAAAAATAACATTGATAACACCAAAAAATTCAACAACAACATCAACAATGAAAAACACCAACAAATTCAACAACAACCTCAGGATTGAAATAAACCAACAAATTCAACAACAATTTCAACTTTCAAAAATACAATAAATGTTCAAAAAATAACATTCATAACACCAACAAATTCAAGAACAACCTCAACATTGAAAAACACCAACAAATTCAACAACAACATCAACAATGAAAAACACCAAAAAATTCAACAACCTCAACAATGAATAACACCAAAAAATTCCACAACAACCACAATATTGAACATCACCAACAAATATAATAACCTCAACATTGACAAAACCAACAAATTCAACAACAACAACAACATTGAAAAACACCAACAAATTCAACAACAACCTCAACTTTTAAAAGAAGAGCAATGATCAAAAAAGAACATTGATAACACCAACAAATTCAACAACAACCTCAACATTGAAAAACACCAACAAATTCAACAACAACCTCAACTTTTCAAAGAAGAGAAAAAGTTCAGAAAAGAACATTGATAAAACCATGAAGTTCAACAACAACCTCAGCAATGAAAAACACCAAAAAATTCTACAACCTCAACATCGAAAAACACCAACAAATTCCATAACAACCTCCATATTGAAAATCACCAACAAATTGAACAAGCTCAACATTGATAAAACCAACAAGTTCAACAACAACCGCAACATTGAAAATCACCAACAAATTGAACAAGATCAACATTGCAAAACACGAACAAATTCTACAACAACCTTAACAATTAAAAATACAAACAGGTTCAACAAAAAACGTTGATAACACCAACAAATTCAACAATAACCTCAACAATGAAAAACACCAACAAATTCAACAACAACCTCAACATGGAAAAACACCAACAACTTCAACAACCTCAACAATGAAAAACACCAACAAATTCAACAACAACCTCAATATTGAAAATCACCAACAAATTGAACAACCACAACATTGATAAAACCAAGAAATTCAACAACAACCTCAACATTGAAAAATAGAAGAAGTTCAATAAATAAAATTGATAACACCAACAAATTCAACAACAAACTCAATATTGGAAATCAACAACAAATTCAACAACAACCTCAACAATGAAAATCACCAACAAATTCAACAACAACCTCAACTATTCAAAGGAGAGAAAAAGTTCAAAAGAGAACATTGATAAAACCAACAAGTTCAACAACAACCTCAACATTGAAAATCACCAACAAAATGAACAAGCTCAACAGTGCAAAACACCAACAAATTCTACAACAACCTTAACTATTAAAAATACAAACAAGTTCAACAAAAAACGTTGATAACACCAACAAATTCAACAACAACCTCAACATTGAAAAACACCAACAAATTCAACAACAACCTCAACAATGAAATCACCAACAAATTCAACAACAACCTCAACATTGAAAATCACCAACAAATTCAACAACAACCTCAACATTGAAAAAAAACATCAAATTCAACAACAAGCTCAACATTGAAAAAAACCAACAAATTCAACATCAACCTCCACTTTTAAAGGAAGAGAAAAAGTTTAAAATAACATTTTTAACACCAACAAATTCAACAACAACCTAAACATTGAAAAGCACCAACAAATTCAACAAAAAGCGCAACAATGAAAATAAGCAACAAATTCAACAACAACCTCAACTTTGAAGAACACCAACAATTTCAACAACAACCTCAACTTTTAAAAGAAGAGAAAAAGATCAAAATAGAACATTGATAACACCAACAAATTGAACAACAACTTCAACATTGAAAAACACCAACAAATTCAACAACAACCTCAACTTTTCAAAGAAGGGAAAAAGTTCAAAAAAGAACATTGATAAAACCAACAAGTTCAACAACAACCTCAACATTGTGCAGCACCAACAAATTGAACAAGCTCAACATTGCAAAACACCAACAAATTCCACAAAAACCTTAACTATTAAAAATACAAACAAGTTCAACAAAAAACGTTGATAACACCAATAAATTCAAAAACAACCTCAACAATGAAAAACACCAACAAATTCAACAACAACCTCAACATTGAAAAACACCAACAAATTCAACAACAACCTCAACATTGAAAAACACCAACAAATTCAACAACAACCTCAACATTGAAAAAAACCAAAAATTCAACAGCAAGCTCAACTTTCAAAAATACAAAAAATGTTCAAAAAATAACATTGATAACACCAACAAATTCAACAACAACCTCAACATTGAAAAAACCAACTAATTCAACAACAAGCTCAACTTTCAAAAGTACAATAAATGTTCAAAAAATAACTTTGATAACAGCAACAATGTCAACAACAATGTCAACACTGAAAAACAATAACAAATTCAACGAAAACCTCAACAATGAAGAACAACAATAAATTCAACAACAACCTCAACATTGAAAAACACCAACAAATTCAACAACAACTGTAACTTTTAAAAATACAAACAGGTTCAACAAAAAACATTGATAACACCAACAAATTCAACAAAAACCTCAACAATGAAAAGCACAAACAAATTCAACAACAACCCCGATATTGAAAAACAGCAACAAATTCAACAACATCCTCAACAATAAAAAACACCAACAAATTCAACAACAACCTCAACATTCAAAAATACCAATAAATTCAACATCAACCTCAACAATGAAAAACACCAATAAATTCAACAACAACCTCAACATTGAAAAACAACGACAAATTCAACAACAACCTCAACATTGAAAAACACCAACAATTCAACAACAACCTTAACTTTTAAAAATACAAACAATTTCAACAAAAAACATTCATAACACCAACAAATTCAACAAAAACCTCAACAATGAAAAACAACAACAAATTCAACAAAAACCTCAATATTGAAAAACAGCATCAAATTCAACAACATCCTCAACAATGAAAAACAGCAACAAATTCAACAACAACCTCAACATTGAAAAATACCAACAAATTCAACAACAACCTCAGCATTGAAAAATACAAAAAAGTTCAAAAAAAGCATTGATAACACCAACAAATTCAACAATAACCTCAATATTAAAAATTACCAACTAATTCAACAACAACCTCAACATGGAGAAACACCAACAAGTTCAACAACGACCTCAACATTTAAAATCAGCAACATATTCAACAATCTCAACATTGAAAAACGCCAACAAATTCAACAACAACCTCAACGTTGAAAAACACCATGAATTTCAACAACAACCTCAACATTAAAAAGAAAAAAAAAGTTCGAAAAAGAACATTGATAAAACCAACAAATTCAACAACAACCTAAATATTGAAAATCACCAACAAATTGAACAACCTCAACATTGCAAAACACCAACAAATTCAACAACAACCTCAACAGTGAAAAACAGCAACAAATTCAACAACCTCAACAATGAAAAACACCAATAAATTCAACAACAACCGCAACATTGAAAAACACCAACAAATTCAACAACAACCTTAACTTATAAAAATAAAGACAAGTTCAACAAAAAACATTGATAACACCAACAAATTCAACAACAACCTCAACAATGAAAAACACCAACAAATTCAACAACCACAACAATGAAAAACACCAATAAATTCAACAACAACATCAACATTGAAAACTACAAAAAAGTTCAAAAAATATCATTGATAAAACCAACAAATTCATCAACTATCTCAATATTGAAAATCAACAACAAATTCAGCAACAACCTTAACTTATAAAAATAAAAACTTGTTCAACAAAAACATTGATAACACCAACAAATTCAACAACAACCTCAACAATGAAAAACACCAACAAATTCAACAACTTCAACAATGAAAAACACCAATAAATTCAACAACAACATCAACATTGAAAACTACAAAAAAGTTCAAAAAATATCATTGATAACACCAACAAATTCATCAACTATCTCATTATTGAAAATCAACAACAAATTCAACAGCAACCTCAACATTGGAAATCACCCACAAATTCAACAAAATCAACATAGAAAAACACCATTAAATTCAACAACTACCTCAGCATTGAAAAACACCAAAAAATATAACAAGAACCTCAACATTGAAAAAAACCAACAAATTCAACAACAAGTTCAACTTTCAAAAATACAATAAATGTTCAAAAAATAACATTGATAACAGCAACAATTTCAACAACAACCTCAACAATGACAAACAGCAATAAATTCAACAACAACATCAACATTGAAAAACACCAACAAATTCACCAACAACCTTAACTTTTAAAAATACCAACAAGTTCAACAAAAAACATTGATAATACCAACAAATTCAACAACAACCTCAGCCTTGAAAAACACCAACAAATTCAACATCAATCTCAACATTGAAAAATACCAACAAATTTAACATCAACCTCAACATTGAAAAAAACCAACAAATTCAACAACAACCTCAGCATTGAAAAATACAAAAATGTTCAAAAAAAGCATTGATAAAACCAACAAATTCAACAACAACCACAATATTGAAAATCACCAACAAATCGAACAACCTTAACACAGAAAAACACCAACAAATTCAACAACAACCTCAACAATGAATAACACCAGCAAAATCAACAACAACCTCAACATTGAAAAACTCAAACAACTTCAACAAAATCAACATAGAAAAACACCAATAAAATCAACATCATCCTCAACATTAAAAAACACGATTAAATTCAACAACAACCTCAGCATTGAAAAACACCAACAAATTCAACATCAACCTTAACTTTTAAAAATACCAACAAGTTCAACAAAAAACATTGATAACACCAACAAATTCAACAAAAACATCAACAATGAAAAACACCAATAAATTCAACAACAACCTCAACATTGAAAAACACCAACAAATTCAACAACAACTGTAACTTTTAAAAATACAAACAAGTTCAACAAAAAACATTGTTAACACCAACAAATTCAACAACATCCTCAACAATGAAAAACACCAACAAATTCAACAACAACCTCAACATTCAAAAATACCAATAATTTCAACATCAACCTCAACAGTGAACAACACCAATAAATTCAAGAACAACATCAAAATTGAAAAACAACGACAAATTCAACAACAACCTCAACATTGAAAAACACAAACAGTTCAACAACAACCTTAACTTGCAAAAATACCAACAAGTTCATCAAAAAACATTGATAACACCAACAAAATCAACAAAAACCTCAACAATGAAAAACACCAACAAATTCAGCAACAACCTCAATATTGAATAACAGCAACAAATTAAACAACATCCTCAACATTGAAAGAAACCAACAATTTCAACAACAACCTCAACATTTAAAAGTACAAAAAAGTTCAAAAAAGAACATTGACAAAACCAATAAATTCAACAACAACCCCAATATTGAAAATCAACAACAAATTGAACAACCTTAACACAGAAAAACAGCAACAAATTTAACAACAACTTCAACAATGAAAAATACCAACAAAATCAACAACAACCTCAACAATGAAAAACACCAACAAATTCAACAACAACCTCAGGATTGAAATAAACCAACAAATTCAACTACAACCTCAGCATTGAAATAAACCAACAAATTCAACAACAATCTCAACTTTCAAAAATACAATAAATGTTCAAAAAATAACCTTGATAACAGCAACAATTTCAACAACAACCTCAACATTGAATAACACCACCAAATGAAACAACAACCTCAACAATGAAAATCACCAACAAATTCAACAACAACCTCAATATTGAAAATCAACAACAAATTGAACTACCACAACATTGATAAAACCAACAAATTCAACAACAACCTCAACATTGAAAAATACAAAAAAGTTTAAAAAATAACATTGATAACACCAATAAATTCAACAACAAACTCAATATTGAAAATCAACAATAAATTCAACAACAACCTCATCATTGAAAATCACCAACAATTTCAACAACAACCTCAACATTGAAAATCACCAACAAATTCAACAAAATCAACATTGAAAAACTCCAATAAATTCAACAACAACATCAAAATTAAAAAAAGGCATTAAATTCAACAACCACCTCAACATTGAAAAACACCAACAAATTCAACAACCTCAGCATTGAAAAAAACTAACAAATTCAACAACAAGCTCAACTTTCAAAAATACAATAAATGTTCAAAAAATAACATTGATAACACCAACAAATTCAACAACAACATCAACAATGAAAAACACCAACAAATTCAACAACAACCTCAGGATTGAAATAAACCAACAAATTCAACAACAATCACAACTTTCAAAAATACAAAGAAGTTCAAAAAATAACATTCATAACACCAACAAATTCAAGAACATCCTCAAAATTGAAAATCACCAACAAATTCAACAAAATCAACATTGCAAAACACCAATAAATTCAACAACAACCTCAAAATTAAAAAAAGCCATTAAATTCAACAACAACCTCAACATTGAAAAACACCAACAAATTCAACAACCTCAGCATTGAAAAAAAACAACAAATTCAACCACAAGCTCAATTTTCAAAAATACAATAAATGTTCAAAAAATAACATTGTTAACACCAACAAATTCATCAACAACATCAACAATGAAAAACACCAACAAATTCAACAACTCCCTCAGGATTGAAATAAACCAACAAATTCAACAACAATCTCAACTTTCAACAATACAAAAAAGTTCAAAAAATAACATTCATACCACCAACAAATTCAAGAACACCCTCAACATTGAAAATCACCAACAAATTCAACAAAATCAACATTGAAAAGCACCAATAAATTTAACAACAACCTCAACATTAAAAAAAGCCATTAAATTCAACAACAACCTCAACATTGAAAAACACCAACAAATTAAACAACCTCAGCATTGAAAAAAACCAACAAATTCAACAACAAGCTCAACTTTCAAAAATACAATAAATGTTCAAAAAATAACATTGATAACACCAATAAATTCAACAACAAACTCAATATTGAAAATCAACAAGAAATTCAACAACAACCTCAACATTGAAAATCACCAACAAATTCAACAACAACCTCGGGATTGAAATAAACCAACAAATTCAACAACAACCTCAGCATTGAAATAAACCAACAAATTCAACAACAACCTCAGCATTGAAATAAACCAACAAATTCAACAACAATCTCAACTTTCAAAAATACAATAAATATTCAAAAAATAACCTTGATAACAGCAACAATTTCAACAACAACCTCAACATTGAATAACACCACCAAATGCAACAACAACCTCAAAAATGAAAATCACCAACAAATTCAACAACAACCTCAACATTGAAAAACAGCAACAAATTCAACAACAACCTCAATATTGAAAATCACCAACAAATTGAACAACCACAACATTGATAAAACCAACAAATTCAACAACAACCTTAACATTGAAAAATACAAAAAAGTTCAAAAAATAACATTGATTACACCAATAAATTCAACAACAAACTCAATATTGAAAATCAACAATAAATTCAACAACAACCTCAACATTGAAAATCACCAACAATTTCAACAACAACCTCAACATTGAAAATTCAAAAACAATCGCAACTTTCAAAAATATAAAAAAGTTCAAAAAATAACATTCTTAACACCAACAAATTCAAGAACATCCGCAACATTGAAAAACACCAACAAATTCAACAACCTCAGCATTGAAAAAAAGTAACAAATTCAACAACAAGCTCAACTTTCAAAAATACAATAAAAGTTCAAAAAATAACATTGATAACACCAACAAATTCAACAACAACATCAACAATGAAAAACACCAACAAATTTAACAACAACCTCAGGATTGAAATAAACCAACAAATTCAACAACAATTTCAACTTTCAAAAATACAATAAACGTTCAAATAATAACATTCATAACAACAACAAATTCAACAACAACCTCAGGATTGAAAATTACCAACAAATTCAAGAACAACCCCAACAATGAAAAACACCAAAAAATTCAACAACAACCGCAACATTGAAAAACTCCAACAAATTCAACAACAACATCAACAATGAAAAACACCAAAAAATTCAACAACCTCAACAATGAATAACACCAAAAAATTCCACAACAACCACAATATTGAAAATCACCAACAAATATAATAACCTCAACATTGACAAAACCAACAAATTCAACAACAACAACAACATTGAAAAACACCAACAAATTCAACAACAACCTCAACTTTTAAAAGAAGAGAAATGATCAAAAAAGAACATTGATAACACCAACAAATTCAACAACAACCTCAACATTGAAAATCACCAACAAATTGAACAAGCTCAACATTGCAAAACACGAACAAATTCTACAACAACCTTAACTATTAAAAATACAAACAGGTTCAACAAAAACGTTGATAACACCAACAAATTCAACAACAACCTCAACAATGAAAAACACCAACAAATTCAACAACAACGTCAACATTGAAAAACACCAACAACTTCAACAACCTCAACAATGAAAAACACCAACAAATTCAACAACAACCTCAATATTGAAAATCACCAACAAATTGAACAACCACAACATTGATAAAACCAACAAATTCAACAACAACCTCAACATTGAAAAATAGAAGAAGTTCAATAAATAACATTGATAACACCAACAAATTCAACAACAAACTCAATATTGGAAATCAACAACTAATTCAACAACAACATCAACAATGAAAATCACCAACAAATTCAACAACAACCTCAACTTTTCAAAGGAGAGAAAAAGTTCAAAAGAGAACATTGATAAAACCAACAAGTTCAACAACAACCTCAACATTGAGAATCAACAACAAAATGAACAAGCTCAACAGTGCAAAACACCAACAAACTCTACAACAACCTTAACTATTAAAAATACAAACAAGTTCAACAAAAAACGTTGATAACACCAACAAATTCAACAACAACCTCAACAATGAAAAACACCAACAAATTCAACAACAACCTCAACAATGAAATCACAAACAAATTCAACAACAACCTCAACAATGAAAAGCACCAACAAATTCAACAACAACCTCAACATTGAAAATCACCAACAAATTCAACAACAACCTCAACATTGAAAAAAAACATCAAATTCAACAACAAGATCAACATTGAAAAAAACCAACAAATTCAACATCAACCTCTACTTTTAAAGGAAGAGAAAAAGTTTAAAATAACATTGTTAACACCAACAAATTCAACAACAACCTAAACATTGAAAAGCACCAACAAATTCAACAAAAAGCGCAACAATGAAAATAAGCAACAAATTCAACAACAACCTCAACTTTGAAGAACACCAACAATTTCAACAACAACCTCAACTTTTAAAAGAAGAGAAAAAGATCAAAATAGAACATTGATAACACCAACAAATTGAACAACAACCTCAACATTGAAAAACACCAACAAATTCAACAACAACCTCAACTTTTCAAAGAAGGGAAAAAGTTCAAAAAAGAACATTGATAAAACCAACAAGTTCAACAACAACCTCAACATTGTGCAGCACCAACAAATTGAACAAGCTCAACATTGCAAAACACCAACAAATTCCACAAAAACCTTAACTATTAAAAATACAAACAAGTTCAACAAAAAACGTTGATGACACCAATAAATTCAAAAACAACCTCAACAATGAAAAACACCAACAAATTCAACAACAACCTCAACATTGAAAAACACCAACAAATTCAACAACAACCTCAACATTGAAAAACATCAACAAATTCAACAACAACCTGAACATTGAAAAAAACCAAAAATTCAACAGCAAGCTCAACTTTCAAAAATACAATAAATGTTCAAAAAATAACATTGTTAACACCAACAAATTCATCAACAACATCAACAATGAAAAACACCAACAAATTCAACAACAACCTCAGGATTGAAATAAACCAACAAATTCAACAACAATCTCAACTTTCAAAAATACAAAAAAGTTCAAAAAATAACATTCATAACACCAACAAATTCAAGAACACCCTCAACATTGAAAATCACCAACAAATTCAACAAAATCAACATTGAAAAACACCAATAAATTTAACAACAACCTCAACATTAAAAAAAGCCATTAAATTCAACAACAACCTCAACATTGAAAAACACCAACAAATTAAACAACCTCAGCATTGAAAAAAACCAACAAATTCAACAACAAGCTCAACTTTCAATAATACAATAAATGTTCAAAAAAATAACATTGATAACACCAATAAATTCAACAACAAACTCAATATTGAAAATCAACAAGAAATTCAACAACAACATCAACATTGAAAATCACCAACAAATTCAACAACAACCTCAGGATTGAAATAAACCAACAAATTCAACAACAACTTCAGCATTGAAATAAACCAACAAATTCAACAACAACCTCAGCATTGAAATAAACCAACAAATTCAACAACAATCTCAAATTTCAAAAATACAATAAATATTCAAAAAATAACCTTGATAACAGCAACAATTTCAACAACAACCTCAACATTGAATAACACCACCAAATGCAACAACAACCTCAACAATGAAAATCACCAACAAATTCAACAACAACCTCAACATTGAAAAACAGCAACAAATTCAACAACAACCTCAATATTGAAAATCACCAACAAATTGAACAACCACAACATTGATAAAACCAACAAATTCAACAACAACCTTAACATTGAAAAATACAAAAAAGTTCAAAAAATAACATTGATAACACCAATAAATTCAACAACAAACTCAATATTGAAAATCAACAATAAATTCAACAACAACCTCAACATTGAAAATCACCAACAATTTCAACAACAACCTCAACATTGAAAATTCAACAACAATCGCAACTTTCAAAAATACAAAAAAGTTCAAAAAATAACATTCTTAACACCAACAAATTCAAGAACATCCTCAACATTGAAAATCACCAACAAGTTCAACAAAATCAACATTGAAAAACTCCAATAAATTCAACAACAACCTCAACATTAAAAAAGCCATTAAATTCAACAACAACCTCAACATTGAAAAATACCAACAAATTCAACAACCTCAGCATTGAAAAAAAGTAACAAATTCAACAACAAGCTCAACTTTCAAAAATACAATAAAAGTTCAAAAAATAACATTGATAACACCAACAAATTCAACAACAACATCAACAATGAAAAACACCAACAAATTCAACAACAACCTCAGGATTGAAATAAACCAACAAATTCAACAACAATTTCAACTTTCAAAAATACAATAAATGTTCAAAAAATAACATTCATAACAACAACAAATTCAAGAACAACCTCAACATTGAAAATTACCAACAAATTCAACAACAACATCAACAATGAAAAACACCAAAAAATTCAACAACCTCAACAATGAATAACACCAAAAAATTCCACAACAACCACAACATTGAAAATCACCAACAAATATAATAACCTCAACATTGACAAAACCAACAAATTCAACAACAACAACAACGTTGAAAAACACCAACAAATTCAACAACAACCTCAACTTTTAAAAGAAGTGAAATGATCAAAAAAGAACATTGATAACACCAACAAATTCAACAACAACATCAACATTGAAAATCACCAACAAATTCAACAAGCTCAACATTGCAAAACACGAACAAATTCTACAACAACTTTAACTATTAAAAATACAAACAGGTTCAACAAAAACGTTGATAACACCAACAAATTCAACAACAACCTCAACAATGAAAAACACCAACAAATTCAACAACAACCTCAACATTGAAAAACACCAACAACTTCAACAACCTCAACAATGAAAAACACCAACAAATTCAACAACAACCTCAATATTGAAAATCACCAACAAATTGAACAACCACAACATTGATAAAACCAACAAATTCAACAACAACCTCCACATTGAAAAAAGAAAAAATTCAATAAATAACATTGATAACACCAACAAATTCAACAACAAACTCAATATTGGAAATCAACAACTAATTCAACAACAACATCAACAATGAAAAACACCAACAAATTCAACAACAACCTCAACTTTTCAAAGGAGAGAAAAAGTTCAAAAGAGAACATTGATAAAACCAACAAGTTCAACAACAACCTCAACATTGAGAATCACCAACAAAATGAACAAGCTCAACAGTGCAAAACACCAACAAATTCTACAACAACCTTAACTATTAAAAATACAAACAAGTTCAACAAAAAACGTTGATAACACCAACAAATTCAACAACAACCTCAACAATGAAAAACACCAACAAATTCAACAACAACCTCAACAATGAAATCACAAACAAATTCAACAACAACCTCAACAATGAAAAGCACCAACAAATTCAACAACAACCTCTACTTTTAAAGGAAGAGAAAAAGTTTAAAATAACATTGTTAACATCAACAAATTCAACAACAACCTAAACATTGAAAAGCACCAACAAATTCAACAAAAAGCGCAACAATGAAAATAAGCAACAAATTCAACAACAACCTCAACTTTGAAGAACACCAACAATTTCAACAACAACCTCAACTTTTAAAAGAAGAGAAAAAGATCAAAAAAGAACATTGATAAAACCAACAAGTTCAACAACAACCTCAACATTGTGCAGCACCAACAAATTGAACAAGCTCAACATTGCAAAACACCAACAAATTCCACAAAAACCTTAACTATTAAAAATACAAACAAGTTCAACAAAAAACGTTGATAACACCAATAAATTCAAAAACAACCTCAACAATGAAAAACACCAACAAAATCAACAACAACCTCAACATTGAAAAACACCAACAAATTCAACAACAACCTCAACATTGAAAAACACCAACAAATTCAACAACAACCTGAACATTGAAAAAAACCAAAAATTCAACAGCAAGCTCAACTTTCAAAAATACAATAAATGTTCAAAAAATAACATTGATAACACCAACAAATTCAACAATAATGTCAACATTGAAAAGCACCAACAAATTCAACAAAAAGTGCAACAATGAAAAACACCAACAAATTCAACAAAAAGCGCAACAATGAAAAACAACAACAAATTCAACAACAACCTCAGCATTGAAAAACACCAACAAATTCAACAACAACCTCAACATTGAAAAAACTAACTAATTCAACAACAAGCTCAACTTTCAAAAGTACAATAAATGTTCAAAAAATAACTTTGATAACAGCAACAATGTCAACAACAACGTCAACACTGAAAAAACAATAACAAATTCAACGAAAACCTCAACAATGAAGAACAACAATAAATTCAACAACAACCTCAACATTGAAAAACACCAACAAATTCATCACAACTGTAACTTTTAAAAATACAAACAAGTTCAACAAAAAACATTGATAACACCAACAAATTCAACAAAAACCTCAACAATGAAAAGCACAAACAAATTCAACAACAACCTCGATATTGAAAAACAGCAACAAATTCAACAACATCCTCAACAATGAAAAACACCAACAAATTCAACAACAACCTCAACATTCAAAAATACCAATAAATTCAACATCAACCTCAACAATGAAAAACACCAATAAATTCAACAACAACAACCTCAAACATTGAATAACAACGACAAATTCAACATCAACCTCAACATTTAAAAACACCAACAATTCAACAGCAACCTTAACTTTTAAAAATACAAACAATTTCAAAAAAAAACATTCATAACACCAACAAATTCAACAAAAACATCAACAATGAAAAACAGCAACAAATTCAACAACAACCTCAACTTTGAAAAATACAAAAAAGTTCAAAAAAAGCATTGATAACACCAACAAATTCAACAATAACCTCAATATTAAAAATTACCAACTAATTCAACAACAACCTCAACATGGAGAAACACCAACAAGTTCAACAACGACCTCAACATTGAAAATCAGCAACAAATTCAACAATCTCAACATTGAAAAACGCCAACAAATTCAAAAACAACCTCAACGTTGAAAAACACCATGAATTTCAACAACAACCTCAACATTTAAAAGTACAAAAAAGTTCGAAAAAGAACATTGATAAAACCAACAAATTCAACAACAACCTAAATATTGAAAATCACCAAAAAATTGAACAACCTCAACATTGAAAAACACCATCAAATTCAACAACAACCTTAACTTATAAAAATAAAAATAAGTTCAACAAAAAACATTGATAACACCAACAAATTCAACAACAACCTCAACAGTGAAAAACAGCAACAAATTCAACAACCTCAACAATGAAAAACACCAATAAATTCAACAACAACCGCAACATTGAAAAACAGCAACAAATTCAACAACCTCAACATTGAAAAACACCAACAAATTCAACAACAACCTTAACTTATAAAAATAAAAACTTGTTCAACAAAAACATTGATAACACCAACAAATTGAACAACAACCTCAACAATGAAAAACACCAACAAATTCAACAACCTCAACAATGAACAACACCAATAAATTCAAGAACAACCTCAACATTGAAAAACAACGACAAATTCAACAACAACCTCAACATTGAAAAACACAAACAGTTCAACAACAACCTTAACTTGTAAAAATACCAACAAGTTCAACAAAAAACATTGATAACACCAACAAATTCAACTAAAAACCTCAACAATGAAAAACACCAACAAATTCAGCAACAACCTCAATATTGAATAACAGCAACAAATTCAACAACATCCTCAACATTGAAAGAAACCAACAATTTCAACAACAACCTCAACATTTAAAAGTACAAAAAAGTTCAAAAAACCAATAAATTCAACAACAACCCCAATATTGAAAATCAACAACAAATTGAACAACCTTAACACAGAAAAACAGCAACAAATTTAACAACAACCTCAACAATGAAAAACACCAACAAAATCAACAACAACCTCAACATTGAAAAACACCAACAACTTCAACAAAATCAACATAGGAAAACACCAATAAAATCAACATCATCCTCAACATTAAAAAACGCGATTAAATTCAACAACAAACTCGGCATTGAAAAACACCAAGAAATTCAACAACAAGCTCAACTTTCAAAAATACAAAAAATGTTCAAAAAATATCATTGATGACAGCAACAATGTCAACAACAACCTCAACATTGAAAAACAACAACAAATTCAACGAAAACCTCAACAATGAAAAACACAAACCAATTCAACAACAACCTCAACATTCAAAAATACCAACAAATTCAACATCAACCTCAACAATGAAAAACACCAACAAATTCAACGAAAACCTCAACAATGAAAAACACAAACAAATTCAACAACAACCTCAACATTCAAAAATACCAACAAATTCAACATCAACCTCAACAATGAAAAACACCAATAAATTCAACAACAACCTCAACAATGAAAAACACCAACAAATTCAACAACAACTTCAACATTGAAAAATACCAACAAATTCAACAACAACCTCAGCATTGAAAAATACAAAAAAGTTCAAGAAAAGCATTGATAACACCAACAAATTCAACAATTACCTCAATATTAAAAATCACCAACTAATTCAACAACAACCTCAACATTGAAAAACACCAACAAGTTCAACAACGAACTCAACATTGAAAATCAGCAACAAATTCAACAATCTCAACATTGAAAAACGCCAACAAATTCAACAACAACCTCAACATTGAAAAACACCAACAAGTTCAACAACGAACTCAACATTGAAAATCAGCAACAAATTCAACAATCTCAACATTGAAAAACGCCAACAAATTCAACAACAACCTCAACGTTTAAAAGTACAAAAAAGTTCAAAAAAGAACATTGATAAAATCAACAAATTCAACAACAACCTAAACATTGAAAATCACCAACAAATTGAACAACCTCAACATTGAAAAACACCAACAAATTCAACAACAACATTAACTTTTAAAAATAAGAACATGTTTAGCAAAAAACATTGATAACACCAACAAATTCAACAACAACCTCATCAATGAAAAACACCAAAAAATTCAACATCAACCTCAACTTTTAAAAGAGAAAAAGTTCAAAAAGAACATTGATAACACCAACAAATTCCACAACAACCTCAACAATGAAAAACACCAACAAATTCAACAACCTCAACAATGAAAAGCACCAAAAAATTCAACAACAACCTCAACATAGAAAAATACAAAAAAGTTCAAAAAATAACAGTGATAACATCAACAAATTCAACAACAACATCAACATTGAAAACTACAAAAAAGTTCAAAAAATATCATTGATAACACCAAGAATATCATCAACAATCTCAATATTGAAAATCAACAACAAATTCAACAACAACCTCAATATTGAAAATCACCAACAAATTACCAACAACCTCAACATTGAAAAAACCAACTAATTCAACAACAAGCTCAACATTGAAAACCACCAACAAATTTAACAACAACCTCAACATTGAAAAACACCAACAAATTCAAAAACAACCTCAACAGTGAAAAAAACCAACAAATTCAACAACAATCTAAACTTTCAAAAATACAAAAAGGTCAAATAATAACATTGATTACAGCAACAAATTCAACAACAACCTCAATATTGAAAATCACCAACAAATTCAACAAAATCAACATTGAAAGACACCAACAAATTCAACAACAACCTCAACATTGAAAAACACCAATAAATTCAACAACAACCTCAACATTGAAAGACACCAACAAATTCAACAACAACCTCAACATTGAAAAACAGCAACAAAGTCAACAACAACCTGAACATGGAAAAACACAAACAAATTCAAATACAACCTCAACAATGAATAACACAGACAAATTCAACAACAACCTCAAAATTCAAAATTACCAACAAATTCAAGAACAACCTCTACAATGAAAAACACCAATAAATTCAACAACAACCTCAACATTGAATAACACCAACAAATTCAACAACCAGAACATTGAAAATTAGCAACAAATTCAACAAAAACCTCAACATTGAAAAACGGCAACAAATTCAACAACATCCTCAACATTTTAAAGTACAAAAAAGATCAAATAAGAACATTGATAAAACCAACAAATTCAACAACAAGCTCAATATTGAAAATCACCAACAAATAGAACAACCTCACCATTGAAAAACACCAACAAATTCAACAACAACCTTAACTTTTAAAAATACAAACAAGTTCAACAAAAAACATTGATAACACCAACAAATTCAAAATCATCCTCAACAATGAAAAACACCAACAAATTCAACAACAACCCCAACATTGAATAACACCAACAACTTCAACAACCTCAACAATGAAAAACGCCAAAAAAATTCAACTACAACCGCAACATTGAAAAATACCAACAAATTCAAACAACATGCTCAACTTTGAAAACTACAAAAAATTTTATAAAATAACATTGATACCACCAACAAATTTAACAACAAACTCAATATTGAAAATCAACAACAAATTCAACAACAAGCTCAACATTGAAAAACACCAACAAATTCAACAACAAACTCAAATTTTAAAAGAAGAGAAAAAGTTCAAAAAAAACATTGATAACCCCAACAAAATCAACAACAACCTCAATATTGAAAAGCACCAACAAATTCAACAAAAACATCAACTTTTAAAAGAAGAGAAAAGGTTAAAAAAAAACATTGATAACACCAACAAATTCAACAACAACCTAAACATTGAAAAGCACCAACAAATTCAACAACAACCTCAACTTTTAAAAGAAGAGAAAATGTTCAAAAAAAACATTTATAACACCAAAAAATCAACAACAACATCAATATTGAAAAACACCAACAAATTCAACAACAACTTCAACATTGAAAATCACCAACAAATTCAATAACTTCAATATTGAAAATCACCAACAAATTCAACAACAACCTCAACAATGAAAAATACAAAAACGTTCGAAAAATATCATTGATAACACCAACAAATTCAACAACAACCTGATTATTGAAAAATACAAAAAAGTTCAAAAAATAACATTGATAATGAATTCAACAACAAACTCGATATTGAAAATCAACAACAAATTCAACAACAACGTCAACATTGAAAAAAACCTTGAAATTCAGCAACAAGCTCAACTTTGAAAAACACCAACAAATTGAACAACAACCTCAACTTTTAAAAGAAGAGCAAAAGTTCAAAAAAGAACATTGATAAAACCAACAAATGCAACAACAACCTCAATATTGAAAATCACTAACAAATTTAACAACTTCAACAATGAAAAACACTAACAAATTCATCAACAACCACAACATTGAAAAACACCAACAACTTCAACAAAATCAACAATGAAAAAAGCCAAAAAATTCAACAACCGCAACATTGAAAAATACGAACAAATTCAACGACAACCTCAACTTTGAAAGTAAGAGAAAAAGTTAAAAAAAAACATTGATAACACCAACAAATTCAACAACAACCTCAACTATGAAAAATAAAAAAAGATCAAAAAATAACATTGATAACAGCAACAAATTCCGCAACAACATCAACATTGAAAAATACAAAGCAGTTCAAAAAATAACATTGATAACACCAACAAATTCAGCAACAAATTCAATATTGAAAAAACCAACAAATTCAACAACAAGCTCAACATTGAAAAACGCCAACAATTTCAACAACCTCAACTTTTAAAAGAAGAGAAAATGTTCAAAAAAAACATTGATAACACCAACAAATTCAACAGCAACCTCAACATTGAAAACCACCAACAAAATCAACAACAACCGCAATATTGAAAGACACCAACAAGTTCAACATCAACCTAAACAGTGAAAATCAACAACAAATTCACCAACATCAACATTGAAAATCACCAACAAATTCAACAACAACCTCAACAATGAAAAACACCAACAAATTCAACAACAACCTTAACATTTAAAAACACCAACAAATTCAACAACAATCTCAACTTTCAAAAATAGAAAAAAGTTCAAAAAATAACATTGATAACACCAACAAATTCAACAACGACCTCAATATTGAAAATCAAAAACAAATTCAACACAAACTCAACATTTAAAAAACAGCAACAAATTCAACAACAACCTCAACAATGAAAAACACCAACAAATTCAACAATAACCACAACATTGAAAAATACCAACAAATTCAACAACAACTTCAACATTGAAAAATACTACAAAGTACAAAAAATAACATTGATAACACCAATAAATTCAACAACAAACTCTAAATTGAAAATCACCAACAAATTCAACAACATCCTCAACGTTGAGAAACTCCAGAAATTCAACAACAATCTCAACATTGAAAAATAAAACAAAGTTCAACAACTAACATTGATAACACCAACAAATTCAACAACAACCTCAACATTGAAAACTACATAAAAGTTCAAAAAATAACATTGATAACACCAACAAATTCAACAACAACCTGAATATTGAAAATCGCCAACAAATTCAACAACAACCTCAACATTGAATAACACCAACAAATTTAAAAACAACCTAAATATTGAAAGACACCAACAAGTTCCACAGCAACATCAACATTGAAAATCGGCAACAAATTCAACAAGAATCTCAACATTGAAAAACGCCAACAAATTCAACAACAAACTCAACATTGAAAATCACCAACAAGTTCAACAACAACCTTAACATTGAAAAACTCCAGTAATTGAACAACCATCTCAACATTGAAAAATACAGCCACGTTCAACAACTAACATTGATAACATCAACAAATTCAACAACAACCTCAACATTGAAAACTACATAAAATTTCAAAAAATAACATTGATAACCCCAACAAATTCAACAACGACCTCAAAATTGAAAAGTACCAACAAATTCAACAACAACCTCAACTGTTAAAAGAAGAGAAAAAGTTAAAAAAAAACATTTATAACACCAACAAATTCAACAACAATGTCAATATTGAAATTCACCAACAAATTCAACAACAAACTCAACATTGAAAAACACCAACAAGTTCATAAACAACCTCAATATTGAATGACACCAACAAATTCAACAACAACCTCAACATTGAAAATCACCAACAAATTCAACAACTTCAATATTGAAAATCAACAACAAATTCAACAACATCCTCAACGTTGAAAAAAACCAACAAATTCAACAACAACCTCAACTTTTAAAAGAAGAGAAAAAGTACAAAAAAGAACATTGATAAAAGCATCAAATTCAAAAACAACCTCAATATTGAAATCACCAACAAATTGAGCAACCTCAACATTGAAAGACACCAACAAATTCAACAACAACCTTAACTTTTAAAAATACAACAAGTTCAACAAAAACATTGATAACACAAACAAATTCAGCAACAACCTCAACATTGAAAAACACCAACAACTTCAAAAAGCTCATCAATGAAAAACACCAGAAAATTGAAAAACAACCGCTACATTGAAGAAAACTAACAAATTCAAGAAGAACCTCTACATTTAAAAGAAGATAAAAAGTTCAAAAAACATTGATAACAGCAACAAATTCAACAAAAACCTCAACATTGAAAAATACTAAAAATTTCAAAAAATAACGTTGATAACACCAACAAATTCAACAACGAACTCAATATTGAAAATCAACAACAAATTCATCAACAACCTCAACATTGAAAAACACCAACAAATTCAACAACCTCAACTTTGAAAAACACCATCAAATCCAACAACCTCAACAGTCAAAATCACCAACAAATTCAACAACAACCTCAACAATGAAAATCACCAAAAAATCCAACAACAACCTCAACATTTAAAAAGACCAACAAATTCACCAGCAAACTTAACTTTTAAAAATACATTAAAGTTCAACAAAAAACATTGATAACACCAACAAATTCAACAAAAACTTCAACAATGAAAAACACCTACAAATTCAAAAACAACCTCAACATTGAAAACAACAACTACTTCAAAAACAACCTCAACAATAAAAAACACTAACAAATTCAACAACAATATCAACATTGAAAAATACTAACAAATTCAACAACAACCTCAACATTGAAAAATACAAAAAAAGTTCAAAAAATAGCATTGATAACACCAACAAATTCAACAACAACCTCAATATTGAAAGACACCAACAAGTTCAACAACAACCTGAACATTGAAAATCACCAACAAATTCAATAACCTCAACATTGAAAATCACCAACAAATTCAACAAGAACCTCAACATTGAAAAACACCAACAAATTCAACAACAACATCAATATTGAAAGACACCAGCAATTTCAACAACAGCCTCAACATTGAAAATCAGCAACAAATTCAACAAGAATCTTTAACATTGAAAAAACGCCAACAAATTCAACAGCAGCCACAATATTGAAAATCACCAACAAATTCAACAACAACCTCAACATTGAAAAACTCCAACAAATTCACCAACAACATCAACATTTAAAAGTACATAAAAGTTCAAAAAAGAACATTGATAAAACCATCAAATTCAACAACAACTTTAATGTTGAAAATCACCAACAAATTGAATGACATCAACATTGAAAAACAACAACAAATTCATTAACAACCTTAACTTTTAAAAATACAAACAAGTTCAACAAAAAACATTGATAACACGAACAAATTCAACAACAACCTGAAAAATGAAATACATCAACAAATTCAACAACAACCTCAACATTGAAAAAGACCAAGAACCTCAACAATGAAAAACACCAAAAAATTCAAAAACAACCGCAACATTGAAAAATAGCAATTAATTCAACAACAAGCTCAACATTCAAAACTACAAAAAATTTCAAAATATAACATTGATAACACCAACAAATTCAACAGCAAACTCAATTTTGAAAATCAACAACAAATACAACAACAACCTCAACATTGTAAAGCACCAACAAATTCAACAACAAACTCAACATTGCAAAAACCTACAAATTCAACAACAGGTTCAACAGTGAAAAACACCAACAAATTCAACAACAACCTCAACATTGAAAAACGCCAAAAAATTCAACAACAACCTCAATATTGAAAGACACCAACAAGTTCAACAACAACCTCAACATTGAAAATCAGCAACAAATTCAACAATAACCTCAACATTGAAAAACTCCAACAAATTAACGAACAACATCAACATTTAAAAGTACATAAAAGTTCAAAAAAGAACATTGATAAAACCGACAAATTCAAAAACAACTTTATTGTTGCAAATCACCAACAAATTGAACAACCTCAACATTGAAAAACACCAACAAATTCAACAACAACGTTAACTTTTAAAAATACAAACAAGATCACCAAAAAACATTGATAACACCAACAAATTCAACAACAACCTGAAAAATAAAATACACCAACAAATTCAACAACAACCTGAACATTGAAAAATACCAACAACCTCAACAATGAAAAACACCAAAAAATTCAACAACAAGCTCAGCATTGAAAACTACAAAAAATTTCAAAAAATAACATTGATAACACCAAAAAATACAACAACAACCTCAATATTGAAAATCACTAACAAATTCAACAACCTCAACATTGAAAAACAGCAGCAAATTCAGCAACAACATCAACAATGAAAAATACCAACAAATTAAACAACAACCTCAACATTGAAAAATACCAACAAATTCATCAACAACCTCAACATTTAAAAATACAAGTAAGTTCAAAAAATAACATTGATAACACCAACATTTTCTACAAAAACGTCAATATTGAAAATCACCAACAAATTGAAAAACAGCCGCAACATTGAAAAACACCAACAAATTCAACAACAACCACAATATTGAAAAAAACTAACAAATTCAACAAGAAACTCAACTTTTATAAGAAGATAAAAAGTTCAAAAAAACAATGATAACACCAACAAATTCGACAACAACCTTAGCTTTTAAAAATACAAATAGTTCAAAAAAAACATAGATAACACAAACAAATTCAGCAACAACCTCAACATTGAAAAACACCAACAACTTCAAAAAGCTCAACAATGAAAAACACCAGAAAATTCAAAGACAACCGCAACATTGAAAAAAATCAACAAATTCAACAAGAACCTCTACTATTAAAAGAAGATAAAAAGTTCAAAAAAACATTGATAACACCAGCAAATTCAACAACAACCTCAACATTTAAAAATAGAAAAAAGTTCAAAAAATAACGTTGATAACACCAACATATTCAACAACAAACTCAATATTGAAAATCAACAACAAATCCATCAACAACCTCAACATTGAAAATGACCTACAAATTCAACAACAACGTCAACATTGAAAAACACCAACAAATTCAACAACCACAACATTGAAAAACACCATCAAATCCAACAACCTCAACAGTCAAAATCACCAACAAATTCAACACCAACCTTAGCATTGAAAAAGACCAACAAATTCACCAGCAAACTTAACTTTTAAAAATACATAAAAGTTCAAGAAAAAACATTGATAACACCAACAAATTCAACAAAAACTTCAACAATGAAAAACACCTACAAATTAAAAAACAACCTCAACATTGAAAACAGCAACTACTTCAAAAACAACCTCAACAATGAAAAACACCAACAAATTCAACAACAACATCAACATTGAAAAATACTAAAAAATTCAACAACAACCTCAACATTGAAAAATACAAAAAAGTTCAAAAAATAACATTGATAACACCAACAAATTCAACAACAACCTCAATATTGAAAATCACCAACAAATTCAACAACAACCTCAATATTGAAAGACTCCAACAAGTTCAACAAATACTTCAACATTGAAAATCAGCAACAAATTCAACAACAATCTCAACATTGAAAAACACCAACAAATTCAAGAACAAAAACAACATTGAAAATCAACAACAAATTCAACATCAACCTCAACATTGAAAAACACCACCAAATTCAACAACAACCTCTACTTTTAAAAGTACAAAAAAGTTCAAAAAAGAACATTGATGAGACTAACAAATTAAACAACAACCTCAATGTTGAAAATCACCAACAAATTGAACAACCTCAACATTGAAAAACACCAACAAATTCAACAACAACCCCTACATTGAACTATACAAAAAAGTTCTAAAAATAACATTGGTAACACCAACAAATTCGACAACAAACTCAATATTCAAAATCAGCAACAAATTCAACAACAACCTCAACATTGAAAAACAACTACAAATTCAACAGCAACTTCAACATTGCAAAAAACCTACAAATTCAACCAGAAACTCAACATTGAAAAACGCCAACAAATTCAAAAAGAACCTCAACTTTTAAAAGAGAAACAGTTCTAAAAAACAGTGATAACACCAAGAAATTCAACAACAAACTCAACATTATAAGACACCAACAAATTCAACAACAACCTCAACTTTTAAAAGAAGAGAAAAAGTTCAAAAAAAAATTGATAACACCAACAAATTGAACAACAACCTCAACGTTGAAAAGAACCAACAAATTCAACAACGACCTCAACATTGAAAAATACCAACTAATACAAAAACAACCTCAACATTGAAAAATACAAAAAAGTTCAAAAAATTACATTGATAACACCAACAAATTCAACAACAACCTCAATACTGAAAATCATCAACAAATTCAACAACAACCTCAAAATTGAAAAACACCAACAAAATCAACAACAACCTCAATATTGAAAGACACCAATAAGTTCAACACGACCTCAACATTGAAAATCAGCAACAAATTCAACAACTATCTCAACATTGAAAAACGCCAACAAATTCAACAACAAACGCAACATTGAAAATCACCAGCAAATTCAGCAACCTCAAAATTGGATATCACCAACAAAGTCAACAAAAACCTCAACAATGTGAAACACCAACAAATTCAACAACAGCCTCAACATTGAGAAACACCAACAAATTCAACAACAATAAAAACTTTCAAAAATACTAAAAAAGTTCTAAAATTAACATTGACAACACCAGAAAATTCAATAAAAAACAACCTCAATATTGAAAATCACAAACAATTTCAACAACCTCAACATTGAAAAACAGCAGCAAATTCAGCAACAACATCAACAATGAAAAATACCAACAAATTCAACAACAATCTCAGCATTGAAAAATACCAACAAATTCAACAACAACCTCAACATTGAAAAATACAAATAATTTCAAAAAATAACATTGATAACACCAACAAATTCAACAACAACCTCAATATTAAAAATCACCAACAAATTCAAACAACAGCCTCAACATTGAAAAACACCAACAACTTCAACAACAAACTCAACTTTTAAAAGAAGAGAAAAAGTTCAAAAAAAATATTGATAACACCAACAAATTCAGCAGCAAACTCAATATTGAAAATCAAAAACAAAATCAAAAACAACCTCAACATTGAAAATCACCAACAAATTCAACAACAACCTCAATATTGAAAAAACCAACAAATTCAACAAGCTCAACATTGAAATACACCACCAAATTCAACGACAACCTCAACTTTTAAAAGAAGAGAAAAAGTTAAAAAAAAACATTGATAACACCAACAAATTCAACAACAACCACAAGATTGAAAAGCACCAAAAAATTCAACAACAACCTCAACTCTGAAAAACAGCAACAAATTAAACAAGAACCTCAACATTGAAAAATACCAACAAATTCAACAACAACCTCAATATTGAAAGACACCAACAAGTTCAACAACGACCTCAACATTGAAAATCAGCAACAAATTCAACAAAAATCTCAACATTGAAAAACACAAACAAATTCAACAACAACCACAATATTGAAAGACACCAACAAATTCAACAACAACCTCAACATTGAAAATCACCAACAAATTCAACAACCTCATCATTGAAAATCACCAACAAATTCAACAACAACCTCAAGCATGAAAAACACCAACAAATTCAACAACAACCTCAACATTGAAAAACACCATCAAATTCAACAACAATCTCAACTTTCAAAAAACCAAAAAAGATCAAAAATTAACATTGATAATACGAACAAATTCAGCAACAACCTCAATATTGCAAATCACCAACAAATTGAACAACCTCAACTTTGAAAAACAGCAGTAAATTCAGCAACAACATCAACAATGTAAAATACCAAAAAATTCAACAACCTAAACATTGAATATCACCAACAAATTCAACAACAAACACAACAATGAAAAACACCAAGAAATTCAACAACAACCTCAACATTGATAAACACCAAGAAATTCAACAACAACCTCAACATTGAAAAACAGCAGCAAATTCAGCAACAACATCAACAATGAAAAATAGCAACAAATTAAACAACAACCTCAACATTGAAAAATACCAAAAAATTCAACAACAGCCTCAACATTGAAAAACACCAACAAATTCAACAACAACCTCAACTTTTAAAAGAGGAGAAAAAGTTCAAAAAAAATATTTATAACACCAACAAATTCAGCAACAAACTCAATATTGAAAATCAAAAACAAATTCAACAACAATCTCAGCATTGAAAAATACAAAAAAGTTCAAAAAACAACATTGATTACACCAAAAAAATTCAACAGCAACCTCAACATTGAAAAATACAAAAAAGTTCAGAAAATAACATTGATAACACCATGAAATTCAGCAACAAACTTTATATTGAAAATCAAAAACAAATTAAACAACAACCTCAACATTGAAAATCACCAACAAATTCAACAACAATCTCAACGTTGAAAAACACCAACAAATTCAGCAACAAACAAAACTTTGAAAAAAAGAGAAAAAGTTCATAAAAAACATTGCTAACACCAAGAAATTCAACAACAACCTCAACATTGAAAAACACCAACAAATTCAACAAGAATCTCAACATTGAAAAACGCCAACAAATTCAACAACAACCACAATATTGAAAATCACCAACAAATTCAACAACAACATTAACTTTTAAAAATACAAACAAGTTCAACAAAATACATTGATAACACCAACAAATTCAACAACAATCTCAATATTGAAAATCAACAATTAATTCACCAAGAAACTCAACATTGAAAAACACCAACAAATTCAACAACAACCTTTGGTTTTAAAAGAGAAAAAGTTAAAAAAAAACATTGATAACAACAAGAATTCAAAAACAATCTCAACATTGAAAAATACAAATTAGTTCAAAAAATAATATTGATAAGACAAACAAATTCAACAAGAACCTCAACATTGAAAAACACCAACAAATTCAACAACAACCTCAACGTTGAAAAAAACCAAAAAATTCAACAACAAGTTCAACATTGAAAAACACCAACAAATTAAACAACAACCTCAATATTGAAAGACACCAACAAGTTCAAGAACAACCTCAACTTTGAAAATCACCAACAAATTCAAGAACCTCAACATTGAAAATCACCAACAACTTCAACAACAACCTCAACAATGAAAAACACCAACAAATTCAACAAAAACATCAACACTGAAAAACACCAACAAATTCAACAACAATCTCAACTTTCAAAAATACAAAAAAAGTTCAAAAATTAACATTGAAAACAACAACAAATTCAACAACAACCTCAATATTGAAAATCACCAACAAATTCAACTAAATCAACATTGAAAAAGAGCAACAAATTCAACAACAACCTCAACAATGAAAAACACCAACAAATTCAACAACAACCTCAACACTGAATAACACCAAAAAAATTCAGCAACAACCTCAACATTGAAAATCACCAGCAAATTCATCAACAGCCACAATGTTGAAAATCACCAACATATTGAACAACCTCAACATTGAAAAATACCAACAAATTCAACAACAAGCTCAACATTGAAAACTACTAAAAATTTCAAAAAATAACATTGATAACACCAACAAATTCAACAACAACCTCAACATTGAAAAACTCCAACAAATTCACCAACAACATCAACATTTAAAAGTACATAAAAGTTCAAAAAAGAACATTGATACAACCAACAAATTCAACAACAACTTTAATGTTGAAATTCACCAACAAATTGAACAACCTCAACATTGAAAAACAACAACAAATTCATTAACAACCTTAACTTTTAAAAATACAAACAAGTTCAACAAAAAACATTGATAACACAAACAAATTCAACAACAACCTGAACATTGAAAAACACCAACAACCTCAACAATGAAAAACACCAAAAAATTCAACAACAACCAAAACATTGAAAAATACCAACAAATTCAAGAACAAGCTCAACATTGAAAGCTACAAAAAATTTCAAAAAATAACATTAATAACACCAACAAATTCAACAACAGCCTCAATATTGAATATCACCAACAAATTGAACAACCTCAACATTGAAAAACAACAACAAATTCATTAACAACCTTAACTTTTAAAAATACAAACAAGTTCAACAAAAAACATTGATAACACCAACAAATTCTACAACAACCTGAAAAATGAAATACATCAACAAATTCAACAACAACCACAACTTTTAAAAGAAGAGAAAAAGTTCAAAAAAAACATTGATAACACCAACAAATTCAACAAAAACCTCAACGTTGAAAAACACCAACAAAGTCAACAACAACCTCAATATTGAAAAACACCAACAAGTTCAACCATAACCTCAACATTGAAAATCACCATCAAATTCAACAACATCAATATTGATAATCACCAACAAATTCAACAACAACCTCAACATTGAAAAACGCCAACAAATTCAACAACAAACTCAATATTGAAAATCCCCTAACAAATTCAACAACAATCTCAACATTGAAAAGCACCAACAAATTCAACAACAACCTCAACATTTAAAAGAAGAGAATAAGTTCAAAAAAACATTGATAACACCAACAAATTCAACAACAACCTCAACACTGAAAAACACCAACAAATTCAACAACAACCTCAAATTTTAAAAGAAGAGAAAAAGTTCTAAAAAGAACATTGATAAAACCTAAAAATTCAACAACAACCACAATATTGAAAATCACCAACAACTTGAACAACCTCAACATTGACAAAACCTACAAATTCAACAGCAGGCTCAACATTTAAAAACGCCAAGAAATTCAACAACAACGTCAACTTTTAAAAGAAGAGAAAAAGTTCAAAAAAAACATTGATAACACCAACAAATTCAACAGCAACCTCAACATTGAAAAACACCAACAAATTCAACAACAACCTCAATATTGAAAAACACCAACAAATTCAACAACAACCTCAACATTGAAAAACACCAACAAATTCAAAAACAACCTCAATATTGAAAAACACCAACATATTCAACAACAACCTCAACATTGAAAATCACCAACAAATTCAACAACATCAATATTGATAATCACCAACAAATTCAACAACCTCAACATTGACAAAACCTACAAATTCAACAGCAGGCTCAACATTTAAAAACGCCAAGAAATTCAACAACAACCTCAACTTTTAAAAGAAGAGAAAAAGTTCAAAAAAAACATTGATAACACCAACAAATTCAACAACAACCTCAACATTGAAAAACACCAACAAATTCAACAACAACCTCAATATTGAAAAACACCAACAAATTCAACAACAACCTCAACATTGAAAAACACCAACAAATTCAAAAACAACCTCAATATTGAAAAACACCAACATATTCAACAACAACCTCAACATTGAAAATCACCAACAAATTCAACAACATCAATATTGATAATCACCAACAAATTCAACAACAACCTCAACATTGAAAAGCACCAACTAATTCAACAACAACCTCAACATTTAAAAGAAGAGAAAAAGTTCAAAAAAACATTGATAACACCAACAAATTCAACAACAACCTCAACATTGAAAAACACCAACAAGTTCAACAACAACCTCAAATATTAAAAGAAGAGAAAAAATACGAAATAGAACATTGATAAAACCAACAAATTCAACAACAACCTCAATATTGAAAATCACCAACAAATTGAACAACTTCAACATTGAAAAACACCAACAAATTCAACAACAACCTCAAAAATGAAAAACACCAACAACTTCAACAACCTCAACAATGAAAAACGCCAAAAAATTCAAGACCAACCTCAAAAATGAAAAACACCAACAAATTCAACAACAACCACAACATTCAATAAAACCAGCAAATTCAACAAGCTCAGCATTGAAAAATACCAACAAATTCAACAATAACCTCAACTTTTAAAAGAAGAGATAAAGTTCAAAAAAACATTGATCGCTCCAACAAATTGAACAATAAGCTCAACATTGAAAAATACAAAAAATTTCAAAAAATAAAATTGATAACACGAACAAATTCAGCATGAAACTCAATATTGAAAATCAAGTACAAATTCAACAACAACCTCAACATTGAAAATCACCAACAAATTCAACAACAATGTCAAGATGGAAAAAACGAACAAATTCAACAACAAGCTTAACATTCAAAACCACCAACAAATTCAACAAGAAACTCAACTTTTAAAAGAAGAGAAAAAGTTCAAAAAAAACATTGATAACACCAAAAATTTCAACAACAACCTTAACATTGATAACACCAAAAATTTCAACAACAACCTTAACATTGAATAACACCAACAAATTCAACAACAACCTCAATATTGAAAGACACCAACAAGTTCAACAACAACCTCAACATTGAAAATCACAAACAAATTCAACAACCTCAACATTGAAAAACACCAACAAATTCAACAACAACCTCAACATTGAAAAACACCAACAAATTCAACAACAACCTCAATATAGAAAGACACCAACAATTTCAACAACAACCTCAACATTGAAAATCAGCAACAAATTCAACAAGAATCTTTAACATTGAAAAACGCCAACAAATTCAACAACAGCCTATATATTGAAAATCACCAACAAATTAAACAACAACCTCAACATTGAAAAACTCCAACAAATTCACCAACAACATCAACATTTAAATGTATATAAAAGTTCAAAAAAGAACATTGATATAACCATCAAATTCAACAACAACTTTAATGTTGAAAATCACCAACAAATTGAACAACCTCAACATTGAAAAAGAACAACATATTCATTAACAAGCTTAACTTTTAAAAATACAAACAAGTTCAACAAAAAACATTGATAACACGAACAAATTCAACAACAACCTGAAAAATGAAATACATCAACAAATTCAACAACAACCTCAACATTGAAAAACACCAAGAACCTCAACAATGAAAAACACCAAAAAATTCAACAACAACTGCAACATTGAAAATTACCAACAAATTCAACAAGCTCAACATTCAAAACTACGAAAAATTTCAAAAAATAACATTGATAACGCCAACAAATTCAACAACAAACTCAATTTTGAAAATCAACAACAAATGCAACAACAACCTCAACATTGTAAAGCACCAACAAATTCAACAACAAACTCAACATTGAAAAACGCAACAAATTCATCAACAACCTCAATATTGAAAGACACCGACAAGTTCAACAACAACCTCAACATTGAAAATCAGCAACAAATTCAACAACAACCTCAACATTGAAAAACTCCAACAAATTAACCAACAACATCAATATTTAAAAGTAAATAAAAGTTCAAAAAAGATCATTGATAAAACCAAGAAATTCAACAACAACTTTATTGTTGAAAATCACCAACAAATTGAACAACCTCAACATTGAAAAACACCAACAAATTCAACAACAACCTTAACTTTTAAAAATACAAACAAGATCACCAAAAAACATTGATAACACCAACAAATTCAACAACAACCTGAAAAATAAAATACACCAACAAATTCAACAACAACCTGAACATTGAAAAACACCAACAACCTCAACAATGAAAAACACCAAAAAATTGAACAACAACCGCAACACTGAAAAATACCAACTAATTCAACAACAATCTCAACATTGAAAATCAACAACAAATTCAACAACATCAATATTGAAAATCACCAACAAATTCAACAACAACCTCAACATTGAAAAATGCCAAGAAATTCAACAACAACCTCAATATTGAAAATCCCCAACAAATTCAACAACGACCTCAACATTGAAAAGCACCAACAAATTCAACAACAACCTCAACTTTTAAAAGAAGAGAAAAAGTTCAAAAAAACATTGATAACACCAACAAATTCAACAACAACCTCAACATTGAAAAACACCAACAAATTCAACAACAACCTCAAATTTTTAAAGAAGAGAAAAAGTTCAAAAAGGAACATTGATAAAACCAACAAATTCAACAACAACCTCAATATTGAAAATCACCAACAAATTGAACAACCTCAAAAATGAAAAACACCAACAAATTTAACAACAAGTTCAAAATTGAAAAACACCAATAAATTCAAAAGTAACCTTAACTTATAAAAGAAGAGAAAATTTTGAAAATACATTGATAACACCTACAAATTCAACAACATTCTCAGCATTGAAAAATACAAAATAGTTCAAAAAATAACATTGATAACACCATGAAATTCAGCAACAAACTTTATATTGAAAATCAAAAACAAATTAAACAACAACCTCAACATTGAAAATCACCAACAAATTCAACAACAACGTCAACATTGAAAAAGCCAACAAATTCAACAACAATCTCAACGTTGAAAAACACCAACAAATTCAGCATCAAACAAAACTTTGAAAAGAAGAGAAAAAGTTCAAAAAAACATTGATAACACCAAGAAATTCAACAACAACCTCAACATTGAAAAACACCAACAAATTCAACAAGAATCTCAACATTGAAAAACGCCAACAAATTCAACAACTACCTCAACATTGAAAATCACCAACAAATTCAACAACAACCTCAACATTTAAAAACACCAACAAATTCAACAACAACCTCAAATTTTAAAAGAAGAGAAAAAGTTCAAAAAAGAACATTGATAAAACCAACAAATTCAACAACAACCTCAATATTGAAAATCACCAACAAATTGAACAACCTCAAAAATGAAAAACACCAGCAAATTCAACAACAACCTCAATATTGAAAAACACCAACAAATTCAACAACAACCTCAACATTGAAAAACACCACCAAATTCAACAACAACCTCAATATTGAAATACAACAACAAATTCAACAACAACCTCAACATTGAAAATCACCAACAAATTCAACAACATCAATATTGAAAATCACCAACAAATTCAACAACAACTCAACATTGAAAAACACCAACAAATTCAACAACAACCTCAAATTTTAAAAGAAGAGAATAAGTTCAAAAAAGAACATTGATAAAACCAACAAATTCAACAACAACCTCAATATTGAAAATCACCAACAAATTGAACAACCTCAAAAATGAAAAACACCAACAAATTTACCAACAAGTTCAAAATTGAAAAACACCAACAAATTCAACAGTAATCTCAACTTTTAAAAGAAGAGAAAATTTTGAAAATACATTGATAACACCAAAAAATTCAACAACAATCTCAGCATTGAAAAATACAAAAAAGTTCAAAAAATAACATTGATGACACCAAAAAATTCAACAACAACCTCAACATTGAAAAATACAAAAAAGTTCAAAAAATAACATTGATAACACCATGAAATTCAGCAACAAACTTTATATTGAAAATCAAAAACAAATTAAACAACAACCTCAACATTGAAAATCAACAACAAATTCAACAACAACGTCAACATTGAAAAAGCCAACAAATTCAACAAGAATCTCAACATTGAAAAACGCCAAAAAATTCAACAACAACCACAATATTGAAAAACACCAACAAATTCAACAACAACCTCAACATTTAAAAGAACAAAAAAGTTCAAAAAAGAACATTGATAAAACCAACAAATTCAACAACAACCTCAATGTTGAAAAGCACCAACCAATTGAACAACCTCAACATTGAAAAGCGCCAACAAATTCAACAACAACATTAACTTTTAAAAATACAAACAAGTTCAACAAAAAACATTGATAACACCAGCAAATTCAACAACAACATCAACATTCAAAAACACCAACAACTTCAACAACCTCAACAATGAAAAACACCAAACAATTCATCAACATTCGCAACATTGAAAAATACAAAAAAGTTCAAAAACTAACATTGATAACAGCAACAAATTCAACAACAACCTCAACATTCAAAACTACATAAAAGTTCAAAAAAAAACATTGATAACACCAACAAATTCAACAACAATCTCAATATTGAAAATCAACAATCAATTCAACAAGAAACTCAACTTGAAAAACACCAACAAATTCAACAACAACCTTTGGATTTAAAAGAGAAAAAGTTCAAAAATAACATTGATAACCACAAGAATTCAAAAACAATCTCAACATTGAAAAAAACAAATTTGTTCAAAAAATAACATTGATAAGACCAACAAATTCAACAACAACCTCAACATTGAAAAACACCAACAAATTCAACATCAACCTCAACGTTGAAAAAAACCAAAAAAATTCAACAAGCTCAACGTTGAAAAACACCAACAAAGTCAACAACAAACTCAACTTTTAAAAGAAGAGAAAAAGTTCAAAAAAACACTGATAACATCAAGAAATTCAACAACAACCTCAACATTGAAAAACACCAACAAATTCAACAACAACCTCAATATTGAAAGACACCAACAAGTTCAAGAACAACCTCAACTTTGAAAATCACCAACAAATTCAAGAACCTCAACATTGAAAATCACCAACAAATTCAACAACAACCTCAACAATGAAAAACACCAACAAATTCAACAACAACATCAACACTGAAAAACACCAACAAATTCAACAACAATCTCAACTTTCAAAAATACAAAAAAGTTCAAAAATTAACAGTGAGAACGCCAACAAATTCAACAACAACCTCAATATTGAAAATCACCAACAAATTCAACAACCTCAACATTGAAAAATAGCAACAAATTCAACAACAACCTCAACAATGAAAAACACCAACAAATTCAAAAACAACCTCAACATTGAAAAACACAAAAAAGTTCAAAAAATAACATTGATAACACCAACAAATTCAACAACAACCTGAAAAATAAAATACACCAACAAATTCAACAACAACCTGAACACTGAAAAACACCAACAGCCTCAACAATGAAAAACACCAAAAAATTCAACAACAACCGCAACATTGAAAAATACCAACAAATTCAACAACAAGCACAACATTGAAACTACAAAAAATTTCTAATAATAACATTGATAAACTAACAAATTCAACAACAGCCTCAATATTGAAAATCACCAACAAATTCAACAACAACCTCAACATTGAAAAACTCCAACAAATTCAACAACAACCTCAATATTGAAAAACACCAACAAATTCAACAACATCAATATTGAAAAGCACCAACAAATTCAACAACAACTCAACATTGAAAAACACCAACAAATTCAACAACAACCTCAAATTTTAAAAGAAGAGAATAAGTTCAAAATAGAACATTGATAAAACCAACAAATTCAACAACAACCTCAATATTGAAAATCACCAACAAATTGAACAACCTCAAAAATGAAAAACACCAACAAATTTACCAACAAGTTCAAAATTGAAAAACACCAACAAATTCAGCAGTAATCTCAACTTTTAAAAGAAGAGAAAATTTTGAAAATACATTGATAACACCAAAAAATTCAACAACAATCTCAGCATTGAAAAATACAAAAAAGTTCAAAAAATAACATTGATGACACCAAAAAATTCAACAACAACCTCAACATTGAAAAATACAAAAAAGTTCAAAAAATAACATTGATAACACTATGAAATTCAGCAACAAACTTTATATTGAAAATCAAAAACAAATTAAACAACAACCTCAACATTGAAAATCAACAACAAATTCAACAACAACGTCAACATTGAAAAAGCCAACAAATTCAACAAGAATCTCAACATTGAAAAACGCCAACAAATTCAACAACAACCACAATATTGAAAATCACCAACAAATTCAACAACAACCTCAACATTTAAAAGAACAAAAAAGTTCAAAAAAGAACATTGATAAAACCAACAAATTCAACAACAACCTCAATGTTGAAAAGCACCAACCAATTGAACAACCTCAACATTGAAAAGCACCAACAAATTCAACAACAACATTAACTTTTAAAAATACAAACAAGTTCAACAAAAAACATTGATAACACCAGCAAATTCAACAACAACATCAACATTCAAAAACACCAACAACTTCAACAACCTCAACAATGAAAAACACCAAACAATTCATCAACATTCGCAACATTGAAAAATACAAAAAAGTTCAAAAACTAACATTGATATCAGCAACAAATTCAACAACAACCTCAACATTCAAAACTACATAAAAGTTCAAAAAAAACATTGATAACACCAACAAATTCAACAACAATCTCAATATTGAAAATCAACAATCAATTCAACAAGAAACTCAACTTGAAAAACACCAACAAATTCAACAACAACCTTTGGATTTAAAAGAGAAAAAGTTCAAAAATAACATTGATAACCACAAGAATTCAAAAACAATCTCAACATTGAAAAAAACAAATTAGTTCAAAAAATAACATTGATAAGACCAACAAATTCAACAACAACCTCAACATTGAAAAACACCAACAAATTCAACATCAACCTCAACGTTGAAAAAAACCAAAAAATTCAACAAGCTCAACGTTGAAAAACACCAACAAAGTCAACAACAAACTCAACTTTTAAAAGAAGAGAAAAAGTTCAAAAAAACATTGATAACATCAAGAAATTCAACAACAACCTCAACATTAGAAAAACACCAACAAATTCAACAACAACCTCAATATTGAAAGACACCAACAAGTTCAAGAACAACCTCAACTTTGAAAATCACCAACAAATTCAAGAACCTCAACATTGAAAATCACCAACAAATTCAACAACAACCTCAACAATGAAAAACACCAACAAATTCAACAACAACATCAACACTGAAAAACACCAACAAATTCAACAACAATCTCAACTTTCAAAAATACAAAAAAGTTCAAAAATTAACAGTGAGAACACCAACAAATTCAACAACAACCTCAATATTGAAAATCACCAACAAATTCAACAACCTCAACATTGAAAAATAGCAACAAATTCAACAACAACCTCAACAATGAAAAACACCAACAAATTCAAAAACAACCTCAACATTGAAAAACACAAAAAAGTTCAAAAAATAACATTGATAACACCAACAAATTCAACAACAACCTGAAAAATAAAATACACCAACAAATTCAACAACAACCTGAACACTGAAAAACACCAACAGCCTCAACAATGAAAAACACCAAAAAATTCAACAACAACCGCAACATTGAAAAATACCAACAAATTCAACAACAAGCACAACATTGAAACTACAAAAAAATTCTAATAATAACATTGATAAACTAACAAATTCAACAACAGCCTCAATATTGAAAATCACTAACAAATTCAACAACAACCTCAACATTGAAAAACTCCAACAAATTCAACAACAACCTCAATATTGAAAAACACCAACAAATTCAGCAACAAACTCAATATTGAAAAACACCAACAAGTTCAACAACAACCTCAATATTGAAAAACGCCAACAAATTCAACAACATCCTCAACATTGAAAAGCACAAACAAATTCAACAACAACCTCAACTTTTAAAAGAAGAGAAAAAGTTCAAAAAAACATTGATAACACCAAGAAATTCAACAACAACCTCAACATTGAAATACACCAACAAATTCAACAACAACCTCAACATTGAAAATCACCAACAAATTCAACAACAACCTCAAATTTTAAAAGAAGAGAAAAAGTTCGAAAATACATTGATAACACCAACAAATTCAACAAAAATCACAGCATTGAAAAATACAAAAAAGTTCAAAAAATAACATTGATTACACTAACAAATTCAACAACAACCTCAACATTGAAAAATACAAAAAAGTTCAAAAAATAACATTGATAACACCATGAAATTCAGCAACAAACTTTATATTAAAAATCAAAAACAAATTAAACAACAACCTCAAAATTGAAAATCACCAACAAATTCAACAACAATGTCAACATTGAAAAAACCAACAAATTCAACAACAAGCTAAACATTGAAAAACACCAACAAATTCAGCAACAAACAAAACTTTTAATAGAAGAGAAAAAGTTCAAAAAAAACATTGATAACACCAAGAAATTCAACAACAACCTCAACTTTGAAAAACACCAACAAATTCAACAAGAATCTCAACATTGAAAAACGCCAACAAATTCAACAACAACCACAATATTGAAAATCACCAACAAATTCAACAACAACCTTAACATTTAAAAGAACAAAAAAGTTCAAAAAAGAACATTGATAAAACCAACAAATTCAACAACAACCTCAATGTTGAAAATCACCAACCAAATGAACAAACTCAACATTGAGAAGTACCAACAAATTCAACAACAAACTTAACTTTTAAAAATACAAACAAGTTCAACAAAAAACATTGATAACACCAACAAGTTCAACAACAACCTCAACATTGAAAAACACCAACAACTTCAGCAACCTCAACAATGAAAAACACCAAACAATTCAATAACATTCGCAACATTGAAAAATACAAAAAAGTTCAAAAAATAACATTGATAACACCAGCAACTCCATATTGAAAATCAACAATTAATTCAACAAGAAACTCAACATTGAAAAACACCAACAAATTCAACAACAACCTTTGCTTTTACAAGAGAAAAAGTTCAAAAAAAACATTGATAACTCCAAGAATTCAAAAACAATCTCAACATTGAAAAATACAAAAAAGTTCCAAAAATAACATTGATAACACCATTAAATTCAACAACAAACTCAATATTGAAAATCAACATCAAATTCAACAACAACCTCAACATTGAAAAACACCAACAAATTCAACAACAACCTCAACGTTGAAAAAAACCAAAAAATTCAACAACAAGCTCAAGATTGAAAAACAGCAACAAATTCAATAACAACCTCAACTTTTAAAACAAGAGAAAAAGATTAAAAAAGAACATTGAAAAAACAAACAAATTCAACAACAACCTCAATCTTGATAATCACCAACAAATTGAACAACATTAACATTGAAAAATTCCAACAAATTCAACAACAACTTTAACTTTTAAAAATACAAACAAGATCACCAAAAAACATTGATAACACCAACAAATTCAACAACAAGCTGAACATGGAAAAACACCAACAAATTCAACAACAACCGCAACATTGAAAAATAGCAACAAATTCAACAACAAGCACAACATTGAAAACTACAAAAAATTTCAAAAAATAACATTGATAACACCAACAAATTCAACAACAGCCTCAATATTGAAAATCACCAACAAATTCAACAACAACCTCAACATTGAAAAACTCCAACAAATTCACCAACAACATCAACATTTAAAAGTACATAAAAGTTCAAAAAAGAACATTGATAAAACCATCAAATTCAACAACAACTTTAATGTTGAAAATCACCAACAAATTGAACAACCTCAACATTGAAAAACAACAACAAATTCATTAACAACCTTAACTTTTAAAAATACAAACAAGTTCAACAAAAAACATTGATAACACGAACAAATTAAACAACAACCTGAAAAATGAAATACATCAACAAATTCAACATCAATCTCAACATTGAAAAAACCTACAAATTCAACAAAAGGCTCAACATTTAAAAACACCAAGAAATTCAAAAACAACCTCAACTTTTAAAAGAAGAGAAAAAGTTCAAAAAAAACATTGATAACACCAACAAATTCAACAACAACCTCAATATTGAAAAACACCAACAAATTCAACAACAACCTCAACATTGAAAAACACCACCAAATTCAACAACAACCTCAATATTGAAAAACACCAACAAATTCAACAACAACCTCAACATTGAAAATCACCAACAAATTCAACAACATCAATATTGAAAATCACCAACAAATTCAACAACAACCTCAACATTGAAAAACACCAACAAATTCAACAACAACCTCAAATTTTAAAAGAAGAGAAAAAGTTCAAAAAAGAACATTGATAAAACCAACAAATTCAACAACATCCTCCATATTGAAAATCACCAACCAATTGAACAACCTCAACAATGAAAAACACCAACAAATTTAACAACAAGCTCAACATTGAAAAACACCAACAAATTCAACAGTAACTTCAATTTTTAAAAGAAGAGAAAAAGTTCGAAAATACATTGATAACACCAACAAATTCAACAACAATCTCAACATTGAAAATCACCATCAAATTCAACAACAAGCTCAACATTGAAAAACAACAACAAATTCAGCAACAAACAAAACTTTTAAAAGAAGAGAAAAAGTTCAAAAAAAACATTGATAACACCAAGAAATTCAACAACAACCTCAACATTGAAAATCAACAACAAATTCAACAAGAATCTCAACATTGAAAAACGCCAACAAATTCAACAACAACCACAATATTGAAAATCACCAACAAATTCAACAACAACCTCAACATTTAAAAACTCCAACAGATTCACCAACAACCTAAACATTTGAAAGAACAAAAAAGTTCAAAAAAGAACATTGATAAAACCAACAAATTCAACAACAACCTCAATGTGGAAAATCACCAACCAAATGAACAACCTCAACATTGAAAAGCACCAACAAATTCAACAACAACCTTAACTTTTAAAAATACAAACACGTTCAACAAAAAACATTGATAACAACAACAAATTCAACAACAACCTCAACATTGAAAAACACCAACAACTTCAGCAACCTCAACACTGAAAATCACCAAACAATTCATCAACAATCGCAACATTGAAAAATACAAAAAAGTTCAAAAAATAACATTGATAACAGCAACAAATTCAACAACAACCTCAACATTGAAAACTACATAAAAGTTCAAAAATAACATTGATAACACCAACAAATTCAACAACAAACTCAATATTGAAAATCAACAATTAATTCAACAAGAAACTCAACATTGAAAAACACCAACAAATTCAACAACAACCTTTGCTTTTAAAAGAGAAAAAGTTCAAAAAAAACATTGATAACACCAAGAATTCAAAAAAATCTCAACATTGAAAAATACAAATAAGTTCAAAAAATAACATTGAAAAGACCAACAAATTCAATAACTATCTCGACATTGAAAAATACAAAATAGTTCAAAAAATAACATTGATACCATCATTAAATTCAACAACAAACTCAATATTGAAAATCAACATCAAATTCAACAACAACATCAACATTGAAAAACACCAACAAATTCAACAACAACCTCAACGATGAAAAAAACCAAATAATTCAACAACAAGCTCAACATTGAAAAACACCAACAAATTCAATAACAACCTCAACTTTTAAAACAAGAGAAAAAGATTAAAAAAGAACTTTGATAAAACCAACAAATTCAACAACCTCAATCTTGTTAATCACCAGCAAATTGAACAACATTAACATTGAAAAACACCAAATAATTCAACAACAACCGCAACTTTGAAAAATACCAAAAAATTAAACAACATCCTCAACTTATAAAAGAAGATAAAAAGTTCAAAAAAAACATTGATAACAAAATAAATTCAGCAACAAACTTTATATTGAAAATCAAAAACAAATTCAACAACAACCTCAACATTGAAAATCACCAACAAATTCAACAAAAACGTCAACATTGAAAAAACCAACAAATTCAACAAAAAGCTCAACGTTGAAAAACACCAACCAATTCAACAACAAACTCAACTTTTAAAAGAAGAGAAAAAGTTCAAAAAAAACATTGATAACATCAAAAAATTCAACAACAACCTCAACATTGAAAAACACGAACAAATTCAACAACAACCTCAATATTGAAAGACACCAACAAGTTCAAGAACAACCTCAACATTGAAAATCACCAACAAATTCAACAACCTCAACATTGAAAAACACCAAGAAATTCAACAACAACCTCAATATTGAAAGACACCAACAAGTTCAAACTCAACCTCAACATTGAAATTGGGCAACAATTTCAACAAGAATCTCAAAATTGAAAATCACCAACAAACTCAACAACAACCTCAACATTGAAGAACTCCAACAAATTCACCAAATACCTTCAACATTTAAAAGAACAAAAAAGTTCAAAAAAGAAGATTGATAAAACCAACAAATTCAACAACCACAATTTTGCAAATCACCAACATATTGAACAACCTCAACATTGAAAAGCACCAGCAAATTCAACAACAACCTTAATTTTTAAAAATACAAACAAGTTCAACAAAAAACATTGATAACAACAACAAATTCAACAACAATCTCAACAATGAAAAACACCAAAAAATTCATCAACAATATCAGCATTGAAAAATAGAAAAAAGTTCAAAAAATAGCATTGATAACACCAACAAATTCAACAACAACCTCAACATTGAAAACTACATAAAGGTTCAAAAAATAACATTGATAACACCAACAAATTAAACAACAAACTCAATATTGAAAACCAACAACTAATTCAACAAGAAACTCAACATTGAAAAACACCAACAAATTCAACAACATCCTCAACTTTTAAAAGAAGAGAAAAATTTCAAAATAAATATTGATGACACCAACAAATTCAACAACAACCTCAACATTGTAAAAGACCAACAAATTCAACAACAACCTCAATATTGAAAGACACCAACAAATTAAACAACAACCTCAACTTTGAAAGTCACAAACAAATTCAACAACCTCAATATTGAAAGTCAACAACAAATTCAACAACAACCTCAACATTGAAAAACAACAACAAATTCTACAACCTCAACATTGAAAATCACCAACAAATTTAACAACTTCAATATTGAAAATCACCATCAAATTCAACAACAACCTCAGCATTGAAAAATACTAACAAATTCAACAAGAACCACAATATTGAAAAAAACCAACAAATTCAACTACAACCTCTACAATGAAAAACACCATAAAATTCAACAACAACCGCAACATTGAAAAACACCAACAAATTCAACAACAATCTCAACAATGAGAAACACCAACAAATTCAACAACAACCTCAACATTGAAAAACACCAACAACTTCAACAACCTCAACAATGAAAAACACCAATAAATTCAACAACCGCAACAATGAAAAATACCAACAAATTCAACAACTACGTCAACTTTTAAAAGAGAAAAAGTTCAAAAAAAACATTGATAACACCAACAATATCAACAACAACCTCATCATTGAAAAATACAAATAAGTTCAAAAAATAACATTGATAAGACCAACAAATTCAAAAACAACCTCGACATAGAAAAATTCAAAAAAGTTCACAAAATAACATTGATAACACCATTAAATTCAACAACAAAATCAAAATTGAAAATCAACAACAAATTCAACAACAACCTCAACATTGACAAACACCAACAAATTCAACAACAACCTCAACGTTCAAAAAAACCAAAAAATTCAAATACAAGATCAACATAGAAAAACACCAACAAATTCAACAACAATTTCAACGTTTAAAATAAGAGAAAAAGTTTAAAAAAGAACATTGATAAAACCAACAAATTCAACAACATCCTCAATATTGAATAATAGAAAAAAGTTCAAAAAATAACATTGATAACATCAACAAAATCAACAAATACCTAAACATTGAATACTACAAAAAAGTTCAAAAAATACCTTTGATAACACCAACAAATTCAACAACAAAATCAACATTGAAAATCAACAACAAATTCAACAACAACCTCTACATTGAAAATCACCTACAAATTCAACAACAACGTCAACAATGAAAAACACCAACAAAATCAACAACATCTACATTGAAAAACACCAACAAATTCAACAACAACCTTAACTTTAAAAAGTACAAAAAAGTTCAACAATAACATAGATAACACCAACAAATTCAAGAGAAACCTCAACATTGAAAAACAGCAACAAATTCAACAACAACCTCAACAATGAAAAACACCAACAAATTCATAAACAACAAGCTCAACATAGAAAAGCACCAACAAATTCAACAACAATTTCAACTTTTAAAACAAGAGAAAAAGTTTAAAATAGAACATTGATAACACCAACAAATTCAACAACAACCTCTACATTTAAAATCAGCAACAAATTCAACAACTGTATCAACATTGAAAAATGCCAACAAATTCAACAACAACCTCACCTTTTAAAAATACAATGAAATTCAACAAAAACATTGATAACACCAACAAATTCAACAACAACCTCAACATTGAAAATCACCAACTAATTCAACAACAAAGTCAACAATGAAAAAACCAACAAATTCACCAACAAGCTCAAAATTTAAAAACACCAACAAATTCAACAACAAAGTCAACTTTTAAAACAAGAGAAAAAGTTTAAAAAAGAACTTTGATAAAACCAACAAATTGAACCACAACCTTAATATTGATAATCACCAACAAATTGAACAACCTCAACATTGAAAAACACCAACAAATTCAACAACAAGCTGAACATTGACAAACACCAACAAATTCAACAACAACCTCAACATTGAAAAACACCTACAAATTCAACAACCTCAACATTGAAAATCACCAACAAATTCAACAACAACCTGAACAATGAAAAACAAAAAAAATTCAACAACAACCTCAACATTGAAAAATACCAACAAATTCAACAACAACCTCAACATTGAAAAACACAAAAAAATTCAATAAATAACATTGACAACACCAACAACTTCAACAACAATCTCATTGTTGAATATCACCAACAAATTTAACAACAACCTCAACATTGAAAAACACCAACAAATTCATCAACAGCCTCAATATTGAAAATCAGCAACAAATTCAACAACAACCTCAACATTGAAAAACACCAACAACTTCAACAACCTCAACAATGAATAACAACAAATAAGTCAACAACAACCGCAACACTGACAAATACCAACAAAATCATCAACAACCTCAACATTGAAAGATAGAAAAAAGTTCAAAAAATAACATTGATAACACCAACAAAGTCAACAACAACCAAAACATTGAAAACTACAAAAAAGTTCAAAAAATAACATTGATAACATCAACAAATTCAACAACAAACTCAACATTGAAAAACGGCAACAAATTCAACAACAACCTCAATATTGAAAGACACCAACAAATTCAACAACTTCAATATTGAAAATCACCAACAAATTCAACAACAATGTCAACATTGAAAAAAACCAACAAATTGAACAACAAGCTCAACTTTCAAAAATAAAAACAAGTTCAAAAATTTACATTGATAACAACAACAAATTGAACAACAACCTCAATATTGAAAATAACCAATAAATTCAACAACAACTTCAACATTGAAAATTACCTACAAATTCATCAACAACCTCAACATTGAAAAATACAAAAAAGTTCAAAAAGTAACATTGATAACACCAGCAACTTCAACAACAATCTCATTATTGAATATCACCAACAAATTTAACAACAACCTCAACAATGAAAAACAGCAACAAATTCAACAACAACCTCAGCATTTAAAAGTACAAAAAAGTTCAAAAAAGACATTGATAAAACCAACAAATTCAACAACAACCTCAATATTGAAAATCACCAACAAATTCAACAACAACCTTAACTTTTAAAAATACAAACAAGTTCAACAAAAACATTGATAACACCAACAAATCGACAACATCCTCAACAATGAAAAACACCAACAAATTCAACAACAACCTCAACTTTTAAAACAAGAGAAAAAGTTTAAAAAATAACATTGATAAAACCAACAAATTCAACAACAACATTAATATTGATAATCTCCAACAAATTGAACAACCTCAACATTGAAAAACACCAACAAATTCAACAACAACCTCAACATTGACAAACACCAACAAATTCAACAACAACCTCACCATTGAAAAATACAAAAAAGTTTAGAAAATAACATTGATAACACCAACAAATTCAACAACAACCTCAATACTGAAAATCACCAACAAATTAAACAACAACCTCAACATTGAAAAACACCAACAAATTCAACAACAACCTCAAATTTTAAAAATACAAAAAAGTTCAACAAAAACATTGATAACACCAACAAATTCAACAACAACTTCAACATTGAAACACAGCAACAAATTCAACAACAACCTCAACAATGAAATACACCAACAAATTCAACAACTAACTCAATATTGAAAATCACCAACAAATTCAAAAACAACCTCAACATTGAAAAACAGCAAAAAATTCAACAACATCCTCAAAAATCAAAAAAACCAACAAATTCAACATCGACCTCGACAATGAAAAACACAAAAAAGTTCAATAAATAACATTGATAACACCAACAACTTCAACAACAATCTCATTATTGAATATCACCAACAAATTTAACAACAACCTCAACATTGAAAAACACCAACAATTTAAACAACAACCTCATCATTTAAACTATAAAAAAGTTCAAAAAAGATCTTTGATAAAACCTTCAAATTCAACAACCACCTGTATACTGAAAGTCACCAACAAATTCAACAACAACCTCAATATTGAAAACCTCCAACAAATTGAACAACCTCAACATTGAAAAACACCAACAAATTCAACAACAACCTTAACTTTTAAAAATACAAACAAGTTCAACAAAAAACATTGATAACACCAACAAATTGAACAACAATCTCAACAATGAAAAACACCAACAACTTCAACAACCTCAACAATAAAAATGCCCAAAAATTCAACAACCGCAACATTGAAAAATACCAACAAATTCAACAACAACCTCAAAATTGAAAAATAGAAAAAAGTTCAAAAAATAACACTGATAACACCAACAAATTCAACAACAACCTAAACATTGAAAACGACAATAAAGTTCTAATAATACCATTGATAACACCAACAAATTCAACAACAAACTCAATATTGAAAATCAACAACAAATTCAACAACAACCTCAACATTGAAAAATGCCAACAAATTCAACAACAACCTCAACATTGAAAGTCACCAACAAATTCAACAGCAACCTCAACATTAAAAAAAACCAACAAATGCAACAACATCCTCAATATTGAAAATCACCAAAAAATTCAACAACAACCTAAAGAATGAATAACACCAACAAATTCAACAAATTTAAAACTACAAAAAATTTCAAAAAAGATCAATGAAAAACCAACAAATCCAATAACAAACTGTATATTGACAGTCACAAACAAATTCAACAACAACCTCAACATTGAAAAACACCAACAATTTCATCAACAACCTCAATATTGTAAATCAGAAACAAATTCAACAACAACATCAACATTGAAAAACACCAACAACTTCAACAACCTCAACAATGAAAATCAACAAATAAGTCAACAACAACCTCAACATTTAAAAGTACAACAAATTTCAAAAAAGAACATTGATAAAACCAACAAATTCAACAACAACCTCAATATTGAAAATCACCAACAAATTCAACAACAACCTTAACTTTTAAAAATACAAACAAGTTCAACATAACACATTGTTAACACCAACAAATTCAACAACAACCTCAATATTGAAAGTCACCAACATATTCAACAACAACCTCAACATTGAAAAACACCAACAAATTCAGCAACAACCTCAATATTGAAAGACACCAACAAATTCAACAAGAACCTCAACAATGACAAACACCAACAAATTCCACAACATCCTCAACATTGAAATATACAATAAAGTTCAAAAAATAACATTGATAACATCAACAAATTCAACAACAATCTCATTATTGAATATCAACAACAAATTCAACAACAACCTCAACATTGAAAAACACCAACAAATTCATGTACAACCTCAATATTGAAAATCACCAACAAATTCAACAACAACCTCAACTTTTAAAAGAGAGAAAGTTCAAAAAAAACATTGATAACTCCAACAAATTCAACAACAACCTCAATACTGAAAATCAGCAACAAATTTAACAACAACCTCAACATTTAAAAGTACAAAAAATGTTCAAAAAAGAACATTGATAAAACCAACAAATTCAACAACAATCTCAACAATGAAAAAAACCAACAAAATCAACAACAACCTCAACTTTTAAAAGAGAGAAAGTTTAAAAAAAACATTGATAACTCCAACAAATTCAACAACAACCTCAATACTGAAAATCAGCAACAAATTCCACAACAACCTCAACATTGAAAAACACTAACAATTTCAACAACAACCTCAACTTTTAAAAGAAGATAAAAAGTTCAAAAAAAACATTGATTGCACCAACAAATTGAACAACAACCTCAACATTGAAAATCGCCAACAAATTCAACAACCTCAACATTGAAATGCACCAACAAATTCAACAACAACCTCAACATTGAAAATCACCAACAAATTCTACAACAACCTCAACATTGAAAAACACATACAAATTCAACAACAACCTCAACATTGAAAAACGCAAACAACCACAACTTTTAAAAGAAGAGAAAAAATTCAAAAAAACATTGATAACACCAACAAATTCAACAACACCCTCAATATTGAAAGACACCAACAGATTCAACAACAACCTCAACAATGAAAAACACCAACAAATTCAACAACCTCAACATTGAAAAACACCAACATATTCAACAACAACCTCAATATTGAAAGACACCAACAAATTCAACAACTTCAATATTGAAAATCACCAGCAAATTCAACAACAACCTCACCATTGAAAAACACCAAAAATTCAACATGAACCACAATATTGAAAATCACCAACAAATTCAAAAACAAACTCAACACTGAGAAACACCAATAATTCAACATGAACCACAATATTGAAAATCACCAAGAAATTCAACAACAACCTCAACTTCTAAAAGAAGAAAAAAAGTTCAAAAAAATCATTGATAACAACAACAAATTCAACAACAACCTCAACATTGAGGAATACAAAAATGTTCAAAAAATAACATTGATAACACCAACAAATTCAACAACAACCTCAACATTGAAAAATACAAAAAGTTCAAAAAATAACATCGATAACACAAACAAATATTCAACATCAAACTCAACATTGAAAATCACCAACAAATTCTACAACAACCTCAACATTGAAAAACACATACAAATTCAACAACAACCTCAACATTGAAAAACGCAAACAACCACAACTTTTAAAAGAAGAGACGAAATTCAAAAAAACATTGATAACACCAACAAATTCAACAACAACCTCAATATTGAAAGACACCAACAGATTCAACAACAACCTCAACAATGAAAAACACCAACATATTCAACAACAACCTCAATATTGAAAGACACAAACAAATTCAACAACAACATGAACATTTAAAATCACCAACAAATTCAACAACTTCAATATTGAAAATCACCAGCAAATTCAACAACAACCTCACCATTGAAAAACACCAAAAATTCAACATGAACCACAATATTGAAAATCACCAACAAATTCAACAACAAACTCAACACTGAAAAACACCAAAAATTCAACATGAACCACAATATTGAAAATCACCAGGAAATTCAACAACAACTGCAACATTGAAAAATACCAACAAATTCAAGAACAACCTCAACTTCTAAAAGAAGAAAAAAAGTTCAAAAAAATCATTGATAACAACAACAAATTCAACAACAACCTCAACATTGAGGAATACAAAAATGTTCAAAAATAACATTGATAACAACAACAAAATTAAACAATAACCTCAACATTGAAAAATACAAAAAGTTCAAAAAATAACATCGATAACACCAACAAATATTCAACATCAAACTCAACATTGAAAATCAACAACAAATTCAACAACAACCTCAACATTGAAAACTACAAAAAATTTCAAAAAATAACATTGATAAAACCAACAAATTCAACAACAAACTCAACATTGAAAAAACCAACAAATTCAACACAAGTTCAACGTTGAAAAACACCACCAAATTCAACAACAACCTGAACTTTTAAAAGTACAAAAATGTTAAAAAAAAACATTGATAACACCAACAAATTCAACAACAGCCTCAACATTGAAAAATACCAACAAATTCAACAACAACCTCAACATTGAAAAACACCAACAAATTGTACAACAACCTCAACTCATAAAAGAAGAGAAAAAGTTCAAAAAAACATTTGATAAAACCAACAAATTCAACAACAACCTGAACATTGAAAAACACCAACAAATTCAACAACAACCTTAATATATAAAGACACCATCAAATTCTCCAACAATGTCAACATTGTAAAACGAGAACAATTTCAACAACAACTTCAACATTGAAAAACACCAACAAATTGATCAACAAACTCAACTTTTAAAAGAGAAAAAGTTAAAAAATCATTGATAACACCAACAAATTCAACAATGACCTCAATATTGAAAGACACCAACAAATTCAACAACAACCTCAATATTGAAAAGCACCAACAAATTCAACCACAACCTCAACTTTTAAAAGAAGAGAAAAAGTTCAAAAAAAATTTGATAACACCAACAAATTCTACAACAACCTCAATATTGAAAATCACCAACAAATTGAACAACAACCTCAACTTTGGAAAATATAAAAAGGTTCAAAAAATAACATTGATAACACCAAAAAATTCAACAACAAACTCAACTTTTAAAAGTACAAAAAAGTTGAAAAAAGAATATTGATAACAGCAACAAATTCAAGAACAACCTCAATATTGAAAAACACCAAAAAATTTACGAAAACCTCAACATTGAAAAACAGCAACAAATTCAACAACAACCACAACTTATAAAAATACAAACAAGTTCAACTAAATTAACATTGATGACACTATCCAATTCAACAACAACCTCAACATTAAACATCACGGACAAATTCAGCAACCACAACACTAAAAACCACCAACAAATTCAACAACAACATCAACTAATAAAAGAAGAGAAAAAGTTCAAAAAAACATTTGATGACACCAACAAATTCAACAACAACCTCAACATTGCAAAACGTGAACAATCACAACAACAACCTCAATATTGATATCACCAACAAATTCAGCAACAATCTCAATTTTGAAAATCACGAACAAATTTAGCAACAACCTCAACATTGAAAAATATTAAAAAGTTCAAAAAATAACATTGATAACACCAAAAAATTCAACAACAATCCCAATATTGAAAATCACCATCAAATTCAACATCAACCTCAACTCTCGCAGCACTACACCACTGCCCACACTACTTCCACAGCACTTCAGCACTGCCCACACCACTCCCACAGCGCTACACCACTGCCCACACCACTCCCGCAGCGTTAACCCAATGTCCACACCACTACCACAGCGTTACACGATGCCCACACCACACCCACAGCGCTAAACCACTGCCCACACCACTCCCACAGCGCTACACCCCTGCCGACACCACTCCCACAGCACTACACCACAACCCACACCACTGCCACAGCGCTACACCACTGCCCACGCCACTACCACAGCGCTACACCACTGCCCACACCACTCCCACAGCGCTACACCACTGCCCACACCACTCCCACAGCGCTACAGCACTGCCCACACCACTCCCACAGCGCTACACCACTGCCCACACCACTCCCACAACACTGCACAACTGCCCACGCCACTCCCACAGCGCTACACCACTGCCCACACCACTACCACAGCAATACACCACAGCCCACACCAGTCCCACAGCGCTACACCACTGCCCACACCACTCCCACAGCGCTACAACACGGCACACGGCACTCCCACAGCGCTGCTCCACTACCCAGACCACTCACACAGCGCTACACCACTGCCCACACCACTACCACATCAATACACCACTGCCCACACCACTCCCACAGCGTTTCACCACTGCCCACACCACTCCCACAGCGCTACACCACTACCCACACCACTCATACATCGTTACACCACAGCCCACACCACTCCCACAGCGCTACACAAATACCCACAACACCTCCCCAGCGTTACACCACTACCCACACCACTCCCACAGCGCTACATCTCTGCCCACACCACTCCCACAGCGCTACACAAATGCCCACACCACTCCCACAGCGCTACACCACTGCGCACATGACTCCCGCCGCATTAAACCAATGCCCACACCACTCCCGCAGCGCAACACCACTGCCCACACAACTCCCGAAGTGCTACACCACTGCCCACACTTGTCCCACAGCGCTACACCACAACCCACACCACTCCCACAGCACTACACCACAAGCCACAACACCCCCACAGCGCTAAACCACTGCCCACACCACTCCCACAACACTACAGCACTGCCCGCACAATTCCCACAGTACTACACCACTGCCAACACCACTCCCAAAGTACTACACCACAGCCCAAACCACACCCACAGCGCTACACCACAGCCCACACCACTCCCACAGAAGTACGCCACTGCCCTCTCCACTCCCACAGCGCTACACCACTACCCACACCACTCCCAGAGCACTACACCACGGCACACACCACTCCCACAGCAATACCCCACTGCCCACACCACTCCCACAGTACTACACCACTGCCCACACCACTCCCACAGCACTAAACCACTGCCCACTCAACACCCACAGCACTACACCACTGCCCGCACCACTCCCACAGTACAACACCACTGCCCACACCACTCCCACAGTACTACACCACGGCCCACACCACTCCCACAGCGCTACACCACGGCCCACACCACTCCCACAGTACTACACCACTGCCCACACCATTCCCAAAGCGCTACACCACTGCCCACACCACTCCCACAGCGCTACACCACGGCCCACACCACTCCCACAGTACTACACCACTGCCCACACCACTCCCACAGCACTACACCACTGCCCACACTACTCCCACAGTACTACACCACTGCCCACACCACTCCCACAGGGCTACACCACTACCCATACAACTCCAACAGCACTACACCACAGACCACACCACTCCTACAGCACTACACCACTGCCCACACCACTCCCACAGTACTACACCACTGCCCACACCACTCCCACAGCGTTTCACAACTGCCCACACAACTCCCACAGCACTACACCCCGGAGAACAAAACTCCCACAGCGCTACACCACTGACCACACCACTTCGTCAGCGCTACACCCGTGCCCACACCACTCCCACAGCGCTACACCACAACCCACACCACACCCACAGCGTTACACCACCGCCCACACCACTCCCACAGCGTTACACCAATGGCCACATCACTCCCACAGCACTACACAACTGTCCATACCACTCCCAGAGCATTACACCACTACCCACACCACTCCCACTGCGATACACCAAAAGCCACACCACTCCCACAGCGCTACACCACTGCCCACACCCACACCCACAGGACTACACCACTGCCCACACCACTCCCACAGCACTACACGTCTGCCCACAACATCCCCACAGCGCTACACCACTGCCCACACCACTCCCACAGAGCTACAACACTGCCCACACCACTCCCACAGCGTTAAACCACAACCAAAATAACTACCACAGCGTTACACCACAACCAAAATCACTCCCACAGCGCTACACTACAACCCACACCACTCCCACAGCAATACACCACTGCCCACACCACTCCCACAGCGCTACAACAGAGCCCATAGCTCTCCCACAGCGCTACACCACTGCACACACCACTCCCGCAGCACTACACCACTGCCCACACCACTCCCACAGCGCTACACCACTGCCCACACAACACCCACAGTGCTACACCACTGCCCACACCACTCCCATAGCGCAAGACCTCTGCCCACACCACTCCCACAGCGCTACACTACTGCCCACGCCGCAGCCACAGCGCTACACCACTGCCCACACCACTCCCGCATCTCTACTCCACTGCTCACACCAATCCCACAGTGCTACACCACAACCCACACCACTCCCTCAGCACTACACCACTACCCACACCACTCCCTCAGCACTACACCACTACCCATACCACTCCCACAGCACTAAACAACTACCCACACCACTCCCACAGCGCTACTCCACCTCCCACATCACTTCCGCAGCGCTACACCACAACCCACAACACTCCCAAGGCAATACACCACTGCCCACACCATCCCCACAGCGCTACACCACTGCCAACACCTATCCCACAGCATTACACCACTGCCCACACCATACCCACAGCGCTACACCTCTGCCCACTCCACTCCCACAGCTTTACACCACTGCCCAACACAGTCCCACAGCACTACACGACTGCACACACCACACCCACAGCACTACACCACTGAGCACACCACTCTCACAACGCTAAACCACAGCCCAAACCACTCCCATAGCACTACACGACTGCCCACACCACACCCACAGCACTACACCACTGAGCACACCACTCCCACAGCGCCTCACCAATGCCCACGCCATTCCCACAGCACTACACCACTGCCCACATCACTCCCACAGCGCTACACCAAAGCCAACGCCATTTTCATAGCACTACACCACTGCCCACACCACTACCACAGCGCTACACCAATGCCCACGCCATTCCCACAGCACTACACCACAACCCACAACACTCCCACAGCACCACACCACAACCCACAGCACTCCCAAAGCACTACACCACTGCCCACAACACTCCCACAACACTACACCACAACCCACAACACTCCCACAGCACTACGCCACAGCCCACAGCACTACCACAGCGCTACACCACGAATCACACCACTCCCACAGCAATACATCACAACCCACACCAAACCCACAGCGCTACACCACAGCCGAAACCACTCCCACAGCGCTACATCACAGCCCACAGCACTCCCAAAGCACTACACCACTGCCCACACCACTCCAACAGTGCTACACCACGGCCCACACCACTCCAACAGAACTACACGACTGCCCACACCACACCCACAGCGGTACACCACTACCCACAGCACTCCCACAGCACTACACCACTGCCCACACCACTCCCACAGCACTACACCACAGCCCACACCACTCCCACAGAACTACACCACTGCCCACACCACTCCCACAGCGCTACACCACTACCCATACCACTCCCACAGCACTACACCACAGACCACACCACTCCCACAGCACATCACCACTGCCCACACCACTCCCACAGTACTACACCACTGCCCACACCACTCTCACAGCACTACACCACTGCCCACACAACTACCACAGCAGTACACCCCTGACAACACCACTTCCAAAGCGCCACACCAATGCCCACACCACTCCCACAGCGTTACACCAATGGTCACACCACTCCCACAGCACTACTCCACTGCCCATACCACTCCCACAGCATTACACCACTACCCACACCACTTCCACAGCACTACACCACTGCCCACACCACTCCCACAGTGCTACACCACTGCGCACACCACTCCCAAAGCGTTACACCAATGGTCACACCACTCCCACAGTACTACACCAATGCCCACACCACTCCCACAGCACTACACCAAAACCCACGCCACTCCGACAGAGCTACACCACTGCCCACACCACCGCCCACACCACTCCCACAGCGGTACAACACTACCCACACCACTCCCACAGCGCGGCACCAGAACCCACACCTCTTCCACAGCGCTACTCCACTGCCCACACCACTCCCACAGCACTACACCACTGCCCACACCACTCCCACAGCTCTACACTACTGCCCAGACCACTCCCACAGCACTACACCACTGCCCACACCACTCCCACAGCACTACAACACAACCCCCACCACTCCCACAGCGCTACACCACTGCCCACACCACTGCCCACACCACTCCCACAGCGCATCACCGCTGCCCACACCACACCCACAGTACTACACCACTGCCAACACCACTCCCACAACAATACACCACTGCCCACACCACGCCCACAGCTCTACACCACTGCCAACACCACTCCCACAGCACTACACCACTGCGCACACAACTCCGACAGCGCTGCACCACTGCCCACACCACTGCCCACACCACTCCCACAGCGCTACACCACTACCCACACCACTCCCACAGCACTACACCACTGCCCACACCACTCCCACAGCGCTACACCACTGCCTACACCACTCCCACAGCACTACACCACAACCCCCACCACTCCGACAGCGCTACACCACTGCGCACACCACTGCGCACACCACTCCCACAGCGCTACACCGCTGCCCACACCACACCCACAGCACTAAACGACTGCCCACACCACACCCACAGCACTACACCACTGCGCACACCACTCCCACAGTGCTACACCACTGCCCACACCACTCCCACAGCGCTACACCACTGCACACACCACACCCACAGCGCTGCACCACTGCCCACACCACTCCCACAGCGTTTCACCACTGAACACACCACTCCCACAGCACAAAACCACTGCCCAAACCACTTCCACAGCACTACACCAATGCCCACGCCACTCCCGCAGCATTAACCCAATGCCCTCAACACTCCCGCAGCGCTACACCACTGCCCACGCCACTCCCACAGCGCTACACTAATGCCCACACCTCTCCCACAGCGCTACACCACTGCCCTCAAAACTCCCGCACCGTAACCCAATGCCCACACCACTGCCCACACCACACCCACAGCACTAAACCACTGCCCACACCACACCCACAGCACTACACCACTGCCCACACCACAACCCACAACACTCCTGCAGCTATACTCCGCAACCCACACTAACACACACAGCGTTCAACTAATGTCCACAACACTTCCACAGCTATAGACGAATGCCCACACAACTCCCACAGCGCCACACCACTGCCCACACCACTCCCGCAGCGTTAAGCCAATGCACACACCACTCCCACAGTGTTACACCACTGCCAACACAACTCCCAAAGCGCAACACCACTGCCTACACCACTGCCCACACCACCTCAGCAGCGCTACACCACAGCCCACAACACACACACAGCGCTAAACTAATGCCCATAACATTCCCACGGCACTACACCACTGCCCACACCACTTTCACAGCGCTACACCATAACCAACACCACTCCCATAGCGTTACACCACTACCCACACCACTCCCACAGAGCTACACTACTGCCCACACCACTCCCACAGCGCTACACCACTGACAACACCAGTCCCACTGCGCTACACCACTGCCCACACCACTCCCACAGAGCTACACTACTGCCCACACCACTCCCACAGCACTACACCACAACCCAAACCTTTCCCACAGCGCTACACCACCGACCACACCACTCCCACTTCGCTACACTACTGCCCACACCACTCCCACAGCACTACACCACAACCCAAACCACTCCCACAGCGCTACACCACTGCCCACACCACTCCCACAACGCTACACCAAAGTCCACAACACACCCACAGCTCTACACCAAAGCCCACAACACACCCACAGCGCTACACCACTGCCCACACCTAACCCACAGCGCTACACCACTGCCCACAACAATCCCACAGCGCTACACCACTGCCCACACCACACCCACAGCACTACACCACTGCCCACACCACTCCCACAGCGCTAGACCACTACCCACACCACTCCCACAGCGCTACACCACTGCCCACACCATTCCCACAGCGCTACAAAACTGCCCACACCACACCCACAGCACGACACCACTGCCCACACCACTCCCACAGCGCTACAACATTGCCCACACCACTGCCCACACCACTCCCACAGCACTACCCCACTGCCCACACCACTCCCACAGCGCTACACCACTGCACACACCAATCCCACAGCACAAAACCACTGCCCACACCACTCCCGCAGCGTTAACCCAATAGCCACAACACTCACGCAGCGCTACACCACTGCCCACGCCACTCCCAAAGCGCTACACTAATGCCCACAACACTCCCGCAGCACTGCACCACTGCCCAAAACACTCCCGCTGCCCTACACCACTGCCCACGCCACTCCCGCAGCGTAAACCAATGCCCACACCACTCTCACAGCACTACACCACAACCCACGACACTCCGACAGCGCTACACCACAGCCCACACCACTGCCCACAACACTCCCACAGCGCTACACCACTACCCACACCACTCCCACAGCGCTGCACCACAACCCACACCTCTTCCACAGCGCTACACCACTGCCCACACCACTCCCACAGCGCTACACCACTGCCCACACCACTCCCATAGCACTACAGCACTACCCACACCACTCCCACAGCTCTGCACTACTGCCCAGACCACTCCCACAGCGCTACACCACCACGCACTCCACTGCCACTGCGCTACACCACTGCGGACACCACTCCCACAGCACTACACCACTGCCCACACCACTCCCACAGCACTACACCACAACCCCCACCACTCCCACAGCGCTACACCACTGCCCACACCACTGCCCACACCACACCCACAGCACGACACCACTGCCCACACCACTCCCAAAACGATACAACATTGCCCACACCACTGCCCACACCACTCCCACAGCACTACCCCACTGCCCACACCACTCCCACAGCGCTACACCACTGCACACACCAATCCCACAGCACAAAACCACTGCCCACACCACTCCCGCAGCGTTAACCCAATAGCCACAACACTCACGCAGCGCTACACCACTGCCCACGCCACTCTCACAGCGCTACACTAATGCCCACACCACTCCCCCAGCACTGCACCACTGCCCACAGCACTCCCGCTGCCCTACACCACTGCCCACGCCACTCCCGCAGTGTAAACCAATGCCCACACCACTCTCACAGCACTACACCACAACCCACGACACTCCGACAGCGCTACACCACAGCCCACACCACTCCCACAGCGCTACACCACTACCCACACCACTCCCACAGCGCTGCACCACAACCCACACCTCTTCCACAGCGCTACACCACTGCCCACACCACGCCCACAGCACTACACCACTGCCCACACCACTCCCACAGTGCTACACCACTGCCCACACCACTCCCATAGCACTACAGCACTACCCACACCACTCCCACAGCTCTACACTACTGCCCACACCACTCACACAGCGCTACACCACTGCGGACACCACTCCCACAGCACTACACCACTGCCCACACCACTCCCACAACGCTACACCACAACTCCCACCACTCCCACAGCGCTACACCACTGCCCACACCACTGCCCACACCACTCCCACAGCGCTACACCGCTGCCCACACCACACACACAGCACTAAACGACTGCCCACACCACACCCACGGCACTACACCACTGCCCACACCACGCCCACAGCTCTACACCACTGCCAACACCACTCCCACAGCACTACATCACTGCCCACACCACGCCCACAGCTCTACACCACTGCCAACACCACTCCCACAGCGCTACACCACTGCCCACACCACGCCCACAGCTCTACACCACTACCCACACCACTCCCACAGCACTACACCACTGCGCACACCACTCCCACAGGGCTACACCACTGCCCACACCACTACCCAAACCACTCCCACAGCGCTACACCACTACCCACACCACTCCCACAGCACTGCACCACTGCGCACACCACTACCAATGCGCTACACCACTGCCCACACCACTCCCACAGCGCTACACCACTGCACACACCACTCCCACAGCTCTACACCACTGTCCACACCACTCCCACAGCGTTACACCACTGAACACACCACTCCCACAGCACAAAACCACTGCCCAAACCACTTCCACAGCACTACACCACTGCCCTCAAAACTCCCGCAGCGTTACCCAATGCCCACACCACTCCCACAGCACTACACCACAACACAAACCACTCCCATAGCGATACACCACTGCCCACACCACTGCCCACACCACACTCACAGCACTAAACCACTGCCCGCAACACACCCACAGCACTACAACACTGCCCACACCACAACCCACAACACTCCTGCAGCTATACTCCACAACCCACACTACACACACAACGTTCAACTAATGTCCAGAACACTCCCACAGCTATAGACGAATGCCAACACAACTCCCACAGCGCAACACCACTGCCCACACCACTTCCACAGCGCTACACGACAGCCAACACCATACACACAGCGCTAAACTATAGCCCACAACACTCCCACGGCACTACACCACTGCCCAAACCACTCCCTCAGTGCTACACCACAACCAACACCACTCCCATAGCGTTACACCACAACCCAAACTATTCCCACAGCGCTACACCGCTGCCCACACCACTCCCGCTGCGCCACACCACTGCCCACACCACTCCCACAGCACTACACCACAACCCAAACCACTCCTACAGCACTACACCACAACAGACACCACTCCCTCAGCGCTACACCACTGCCCACACCACTCCCGCAGCGCTACACCACTGCCCACACCACTCTCACAGCGTTACACCACTGCCCACAGCACTCCCACAGCACTACACCACAACCCAAACCACTCCTACAGCACTACACCACAACAGACACCACTCCCTCAGCGCTACACCACTGACAACACCACTCCCATTGCGCTACACCACTGCCCACACCACTCCCGCAGCGCTACACCACTGCCCACACCACTCTCACAGCGTTACACCACTGCCCACACCACTCCCACAGCGCTACACCACTGCACACACCACTCCCGCAGCACTACAACACTGCCCACCCCACTCCCACAGCGCTACACCACTGCCCACACTACCCCCGCAGCGCTACACCACTACGCACACTACTCCCACAGTGTTGCACCACTACCCACACCAATCCCACAGCGCTACACCACCGCCCACACCACTCCCACAGCGCTACACCACAACCCACACCACTCCCACAGCTCTACACCACTGCCCACAACTCTCCCACAGCACTACACCACTGCCCACACCACACCCACAGCGCTACACCACTACCCACACCACTCCCACAGCGCTACACCACTGCCCACACCACTCCCACAGCACTACACCACTGCGCACACCACTCCCACACCGCTACACCACTGCCCACACCACTCCCATAGCACTACAGCACAACCCACACCACTCCCACAGCTCTACACTACTGCCCAGACCACTCCCACAGCGCTACACCACCACCCACTCCACTCCCACACCGCTACACCACTGCCCACACAATTCCCACAGCACTACACCACAACCCCCACCACTCCGACAGCGCTACACCACTGCCCACACCACAGCTCACACCACTCCCACGGCGCTACACCACTGCCCACACCACACCCACAGCACAATACCGCGGCCCACAACACTCCCGCAGCGTTAACCCAATGCCCACACCACTCCCACAGCACTACACCACTGCCCAAACCACCCCCTCAGCGTTACACCACTGCCCACACCTACCTACAGCGCTACACCACTGCCCACAGCACTCCCACAGCGCTACACCACTGCGCACACCACACCCACAGCGCTACACCACTGCCCACACCACTCCCACAGCATTACACCACTGCCCACACCACTCCCACAGCGCTACACCACTGCCCACACCACTCCCACAGCACTACACCACTGCCCACACCACTCCCACAGAGCTACACCACAACCCACACCACTCCCACAGCACTACACCACTTCCCACACCACTCCCACATCGCTACACCAAAGGCCACACCACTCCCACAGCACTACACCTCTGCCCTCACCACTCCCACAACGTTACACCACTGCCCACACCACTCCCACAGCGCTACATACTGCCCACACCTCTCCCACAACACTACACCACTGCCCACAACACACCCACAGCACTAAACCACTGCCGACACCACACCCACAGCATTACACCACTGCCAACACCACAACCCCCAACACTCCTGCAGCTCCACTCCACAACTCAGACCAAACACACAGCGCTAAACTAATGCACACACCACTACCACAGCGCTACACCACTGCCCACAACACACCCACAGCACTAAATTAATGCCCAAACCACTAAACCACTGCCCACACCACACCCACAGCGCTACACTAATACCCACAACACTCCCACAGCGCTACACTAATGCCCACACCACTAAACCACTGCCCACACCACACCAGCAGCGCTACACTAATGCCCACAACACTCCCACTGCGCTACACTAATGCCCACACCACTACACCACTGCCCACACCACTCCCAAAGCGCTACACCACAACCCACACCACTGCAACAGCGCTACACCACTGCCCACACCTCTCCCACAGCACTACACCACTGCCCACACCACTCCCACAGCGCTAAACCACATCCCACAATACTCCCACAGCTCTAGACCACTGCCCACACCACTCCCACAGCGCTACACACCTGCTCACACCACTCCCACAACGCTACACCACTGCCCACACCACGTCCACAACGCTACACCACTGCCCACACCACTCCCACGGCACTACACCACTGCCCACACCACTCCCACAGCGCAACACCACTGCCAAACCACTCCCACAGCGGTACACCACAACCCACACAACTCCCACAGCGCAACACCACTGCCCACACCACTCCCACTGATCAACACCACTGCCCACACCTCTCCCACAGTGCTACTCCACAACCCACACCACTCCCACAGCGCTACACGACTGCCCACACCACTCCCACAGCGTTACACCACTACCCACACCACTTCCACAGAGGAACACCACTGCCACACCACTCCCACAGCTCTACATCACAGCCACTCAACTCCCACAGCGCTACAGCACTGCAAACACCACTGCCAAAGCGTTATACCACTGCCCACAGCACTCCCAAAGCTTTATACCACTGCCCACACCAATCCCACAGCGCTACACCAAATCCCACACCACTCCCACAGCACTAAACCACTGCCACACACCACACACACAGCACTACACCACTGCCCACACCACACCCCCAGCGGAACACCGCTGCCCAAACCACTCACACAGCGCTACACTATTGCCCACACCACTCCCGCAGCACTACACCACTGCCCATACCACTCCCACAGCGATACACCACTGCCCACACCACTCCCACAGCGTCACCTCACTACCCACACCACTCCCACAACGCTACACCACTGCCCACACCACTTCCAAAGCGCTACACCATTACCTACACCACTCCCACAGCGCTACACCACTACCCACACCACTCCCACAGCGTTACAACACAACCCACAACACTCCCACAGCGCTACACCACTGCCCACAACACTCCCACAGCGTTACACAACTGCCAACACCATTCCCACAGCGCTACACCACTGCCCACAACAATCCCACTGCGCTACACCACAACCCACACCACTCCCACAGCACTACACCACTGCCCACACCACTCCCAAGGCGCTACACCACTGCCCACACCACTCCCACAGCGCTACACCACTGCCCTCACCACTCCCACAGCGCTACACCACTGTCCTCACCACTCCCACAGCGCTACACAACTGCCCACAACACTCCTACAGCGCTACACAACTGCCCACACCACTCCAACAGCACTACACCACTGCCCAAACCACTCTCACAGCACTACACCACTACCCACACCACTCCCACAGCGCTACACCACTGCCCACACCGCTCCCAATGCGCTACACAACTGCACAAAACCACTCCCAGAGTGCTACACAACTTCCCACACCACTCCCACAGCGCTACACGACTGCCCACACCACTCCCACAGCGTCACACCACTACCAACACCAATGCCGCAGCACTACACCACTGCCCACACCACTCACACAGTACTACACCACTGCCCAAACCACTCCCACAGCGCTACACCACTGCCCAAATCACACACACAGCGCTACACCATTGCCCACACCACTCCCACAGCAATACAGTACTGCACATACCACACCCGCAGCGCTACACCACTGCAACACACAACTCCCACAGCGCTACACCACTGCCCACACCACTCCCACAGCGCTATACCACTGCCCACACCACTCCCACAGCGCTACACTACTGCCCACACCACTCCCACAGCGCTACACCACTACCCACACCTCTCCCACAGCTCTACAGCACTGCTAACACCACTCCCACAGCTCTACACCACTGTCACTCCACTCCCACAGTGCTACAGCACTGCCCACACCACTCCTACAGCGTTATACCACTGCCTACATCACTCCCAAAGCGTTATACCACGGCCCACACCACACACACATCGCTACACCATTGCCCACACCACTCCTACAGCGCTACACCACTGCTCAGACCTCTCCCACAGCGCTAGACTATTACCTACACAACTACCACAGCGCAACACCACTGCCCACTCAACTCGCACAGCGCTACACCACAACACACAACACACCCACAGCGCTACACCACTGCCCACACCTCTCCCACAGCGCTACAGCGCTGCCCACACCACTCCCACAGCGCTTCACCACTGCCCACACCACTCCCACAGCGCTACAGCACTGCCCACACCACTCCCACAACACTGCACAACTGCCCACACCACTCCCACAGCGCTACACCACTGCCCACACCACTACCACAGCAATACACCACAGCCCACACCAGTCCCACAGCGCTACACCACTGCCCACACCACTCCCACAGCGCTACACCACGGCCCACGCCACTCCCACAGCGCTACTCCACTACCCAGACCACTCCCACAGCGCTACACCACTGCCCACACCACTACCACATCAATACACCACTGCCCACACCACTCCCACAGCGTTACACCACTGCCCACACCACTCCCACAGCACTACACCACTGCCCACACCACTCCCACAGCGTTACACCACTGCCCACACCACTCCCACAGCGCTACACCACTGCGCACATGACTCCCGCCGCATTAAACCAATGCCCGCACCACTCCCACAGCGCAACACCACTGCCCACATAACTCCCGAAGTGCTACACCACTGCCCACACTTGTCCCACAGCGCTAAACCACTGCCCACACCATTCCCACAGCACTACACCACTACCCACACCACTCCCACAGCACTACACCACTACCCAAAGCACTCCCACAGCGCCAAACTAATGCCCACACCACTCCCGCAGCTCAACACCACTGCCCACACAACTCCCACAGCACTACACCACTGCCCACAGCATTCCTACAGCACTACACCACTACTCAAAGTACTCCCACAGTGCCAAATTAATGCCCACACCACTCCCACAGCGCTACACTAATGCCAACACCACTCCCACAGCGCTACACTAATATCCACACCTCTCCCACAGCGCTACACTAATACCAACACCACTCCCACGGAGCTACACTAATGCCCACATCACTCCCGCTGCGTTAACACAATGCCCACATCTTTCCCGCAGTGCTACACCAGTGCCCACATCAACCCAGCAACGCTACACCACTGCCCACAACTCCCCCGCAGCGCTACACCACTACATACACCACACCCACAGTGCTACACCACTGCCCATTCCACTCCAGCAGCGCTACACCACTGCCTACACCACTCCCACAGCGCTACGCCACTGCATACACAACTCCCTCAGCGCTACACTAATGCCCACACCACTCCCACTGCACTACACTAATGCGCACCCCACTTCCACAGCGCTACACCACTGCCTATACCACTCCCAAAGCGTTACACCACTGCCCACACCACTCCCATTGCGCTACACCAATGCCCAGACCACTCCAACAGCGCTACACCACTGCCGACACCAATCCCACAGCTCTACACCACTGCCCACACCACTCCCACAGCAATACACCACTGCCCACAGCACACCCACAGGGCTACACCACTGCACACACCACACCCACAGCGCTACACCTCTGCCCACACCACTCCGACAGCGCTACACCACAGCCCACACCACTCCCAGAGCTCTACACCACTACCCACACCACTCCCAAAGCGCTACACTACAGCCCACACCACTCCCAGAGCGCTACACCACTGCCAACACCACTCCCACAGCGTTACACCACTGCCCAATCAACTCCCTCAGCACTTCACCAATGAACACACCACACCCACAGTACTACACGACAGCCCACACCACAACCACAGCGCTACACCACTGCCCACACGACTCCCACAGGGCTACACCACTGCCCGGACCACTCCCACAGCACTACACCACTGCCCACACCACTCCCACAGGGCTACACCACTGCCCGGACCACTCCCACAGCACTACACCACTGCCCACATCACTCCCACAGTACAACACCACAGCCCACACCACACCCACAGCGCTACACCACTGCCCACACCACTCCCACAGCGCTATCCCACTACCCACACCGCTCGCACTGCACTACACCACTGCCCACACCACTCCCACAGCACTACACCACTGCCCACACCACTCCCACAGTACTACACCACTGCCCACACCACTTCCACAGCGCTACACCACTACCCACACCACTCAAACAGCACTACACCACAGACCACACCAATACCACAGCACTACAACACTGCGCACAACACTCCCACAGCACTAAAACTCTGCCCACACCACACCCACAGCGCTATCCCACTACCCACACCGCTCGCACAGCACTACACCACTGCCCACACCACTCCCTCAGCACTACACCACTGCCCACACCACTCCCACAGTACTTCACCACTGCCCACACCACTCCCACAGCGTTACACCACTGCCCACACAACTCACACAGCACTACACAACTGCCCACACCACTCCCACAGCGCTACACCACTGCCCACACCACTTCCACAGCGCTACACCCCTGCCCACACCACTCCCACAGCGCTACGCCACAACCCACACCACTCCCACAGCGCTACACCACTGCCCACATTACTTCCACAGCGCTACACCACTGCCCACACCACTCCCACCGCGTTACACCACTACCCACACCACACACACAGTGCTACACAACTGCCCGCACCACACCCTCAGCACTACACCACTGCCAACACCACTCCCACAGCGATAAGCCACTGCCCACACCACTCCCACAGCGCTACACCACTGCCTACACCACTCCCACTGCGCAACACCACTGCCCAGACCACACCCACAGCGCTACACCACTGCCGACACCACTCCCACAGCTCTACACCACAGCCCACACCACTCCCGCAGCAATACACCACTGCCCACACCGCACCCACAGCATTACGCCACTGCCCACACCACACCCACAGCGCTACACCACTGCCCACACCACGCCCACAGCAATACACCACTGCCCACACAACTCCCGCAGCGTTACACCACTGCCCACACCACTCCCACAGCGCTACACAACTGCCCACAGCACTCCCACAGCGTTACACCACTACCCACAACATACCCAGAGCGCTACACTAATGCCCACACCACTCCCACAGCGCTACACCGCTGCCCACACCACTCCCACAGCACTACACAGCTGCCCACACCACTCCCACAGCGCTACACCACTGGCCACACGACACCCACAGCTCTACACCTCTGCCCACACCACACCCACAGCGCTACACCACATACCTCACCACTCCCTCAGCGCTACACAACTGCCCACACCACTCCCACAGCCCTACACCACTGCCCACACCACTCCCACAGCGCTACACTAATGACCACACCACTCCCAGAGCACTACACAACAGGACACTCCACTCGCAGAGCGCTACACTACTGCCCACACCACTCCCACAGCGTTACACCACTGCCACACGACTCTCACAGCACTAGACCACTGCCCACTCAACACCCACAGCACAACACCACTGCCCACACCACTCCCAAAGTACTACACCACAGCCCACACCACAACCACAGCGCTACACCAATGCCCACACCACTCCCACAGAACTACACCACTGCCCACACCACTCCCACAGCACTACACCACTACCCACACCACTCCCAGAGCACTACACCACGGCACACACCACTCCCACAGCACTACACCACTTCCCACTCAACACCCGCAGCACTACACCACTGCCCACACCACTCCCACAGCGCTACACCACTACCCACACCACTCCCAGAGCACTACACCACGGCACACACCACTCCCACAGCACTACACCACTTCCCACTCAACACCCACAGCACTACACCACTGCCCACACCACTCCCACAGCGCTACACCACTGCCCGGACCACTCCCACAGCACTACACCACAGCCCACACCACACCCACAGCGCTACACCACTGCCCACACCACTCCCACAGTACTACACCACTGCCCACAGCGCTATCCTACTACCCACACCACTCCCACAGCACTTCACCACTGCCCACACCACTCCCACAGCACTACAACAATGCCCACACCACTCCACAGCACTACACCTCAGACCACACCAATACCACAGCACTACACCACTGCCCACAACACTCCCACAGCACTGCACCACAACTCACACCACTCCCACAGCGTTACACCACTGCCCACACAACTCACAGAGCACTACACACGTGCCCAGACCACTCCCAAGCGCTACACCACAACCCACACCACTCCCACAGCGCTACACAACTGCGCACACCACTCCCTCAGCAATACACCACTGCCCACACCACACCCACAGCGCAACACCACTACTCTCACCACTCCACTGCACTAAACCACTACCCACACCACACCCACAGCGCTACACCACTGCGCACACCACTCCCTCAGCAATACACCACTGCCCACACCACTCCCGCAGCGCTACACCACTGCCCACACCACTCCCACTGGGCAACACCACTGCCCAGACCACACCCACAGCGCTACACCACTGCCGCCACCACTCCCGCAGCTCTACACCACAGCCCACACCACTCCCGCAGCAATACACCACTGCCCACACCACACCCACAGCATTACATCACTGCCCACACCACACCCACAGCGCTACACCATTGCCCACACCACGCCAACAGCACTACACCACTGCCCACACCACTCCCGCAGCGTTACACCACTGCCCACACCACTCGCACAGCGCTACACAACTGGCCACAGCACTCCAACAGCGTTACACCACTGCAACACACAACTCCCACAGCGCTACACCACTGCCCACACCACTCCCACAGCGCTATACCACTGCCCACACCACTCCCACAGCGCTACACTACTGCCCACACCACTCCCACAGCGCTACACCACTACCCACACCTCTCCCACAGCTCTACAGCACTGCTAACACCACTCCCACAGCTCTACACCACTGTCACTCCACTCCCACAGTGCTACAGCACTGCCCACACCACTCCTACAGCGTTATACCACTGCCTACATCACTCCCAAAGCGTTATACCACGGCCCACACCACACACACATCGCTACACCATTGCCCACACCACTCCTACAGCGCTACACCACTGCTCAGACCTCTCCCACAGCGCTAGACTATTACCTACACAACTACCACAGCGCAACACCACTGCCCACTCAACTCGCACAGCGCTACACCACAACACACAACACACCCACAGCGCTACACCACTGCCCACACCTCTCCCACAGCGCTACAGCGCTGCCCACACCACTCCCACAGCGCTTCACCACTGCCCACACCACTCCCACAGCGCTACAGCACTGCCCACACCACTCCCACAACACTGCACAACTGCCCACACCACTCCCACAGCGCTACACCACTGCCCACACCACTACCACAGCAATACACCACAGCCCACACCAGTCCCACAGCGCTACACCACTGCCCACACCACTCCCACAGCGCTACACCACGGCCCACGCCACTCCCACAGCGCTACTCCACTACCCAGACCACTCCCACAGCGCTACACCACTGCCCACACCACTACCACATCAATACACCACTGCCCACACCACTCCCACAGCGTTACACCACTGCCCACACCACTCCCACAGCACTACACCACTGCCCACACCACTCCCACAGCGTTACACCACTGCCCACACCACTCCCACAGCGCTACACCACTGCGCACATGACTCCCGCCGCATTAAACCAATGCCCGCACCACTCCCACAGCGCAACACCACTGCCCACATATCTCCCGAAGTGCTACACCACTGCCCACACTTGTCCCACAGCGCTAAACCACTGCCCACACCATTCCCACAGCACTACACCACTACCCACACCACTCCCACAGCACTACACCACTACCCAAAGCACTCCCACAGCGCCAAACTAATGCCCACACCACTCCCGCAGCTCAACACCACTGCCCACACAACTCCCACAGCACTACACCACTGCCCACAGCATTCCTACAGCACTACACCACTACTCAAAGTACTCCCACAGTGCCAAATTAATGCCCACACCACTCCCACAGCGCTACACTAATGCCAACACCACTCCCACAGCGCTACACTAATATCCACACCTCTCCCACAGCGCTACACTAATACCAACACCACTCCCACGGTGCTACACTAATGCCCACATCACTCCCGCTGCGTTAACACAATGCCCACATCTTTCCCGCAGTGCTACACCAGTGCCCACATCAACCCAGCAACGCTACACCACTGCCCACAACTCCCCCGCAGCGCTACACCACTACATACACCACACCCACAGTGCTACACCACTGCCCATTCCACTCCAGCAGCGCTACACCACTGCCTACACCACTCCCACAGCGCTACGCCACTGCATACACAACTCCCTCAGCGCTACACTAATGCCCACACCACTCCCACTGCACTACACTAATGCGCACCCCACTTCCACAGCGCTACACCACTGCCTATACCACTCCCAAAGCGTTACACCACTGCCCACACCACTCCCATTGCGCTACACCAATGCCCAGACCACTCCAACAGCGCTACACCACTGCCGACACCAATCCCACAGCTCTACACCACTGCCCACACCACTCCCACAGCAATACACCACTGCCCACAGCACACCCACAGCGCTACACCACTGCACACACCACACCCACAGCGCTACACCTCTGCCCACACCACTCCGACAGCGCTACACCACAGCCCACACCACTCCCAGAGCTCTACACCACTACCCACACCACTCCCAAAGCGCTACACTACAGCCCACACCACTCCCAGAGCGCTACACCACTGCCAACACCACTCCCACAGCGTTACACCACTGCCCACTCAACTCCCTCAGCACTTCACCAATGAACACACCACACCCACAGTACTACACGACAGCCCACACCACAACCACAGCGCTACACCACTGCCCACACGACACCCACAGAACTACACCACTGCGCACTCCACTCCCACAGCACTACACCACTACCCACACCACGCCCAGAGCACTACACCACGGCACACACCACTCCCACAGCACGACACCACTGCCCACACCACTCCCACAGGGCTACACCACTGCCCGGACCACTCCCACAGCACTACACCACTGCCCACATCACTCCCACAGTACAACACCACAGCCCACACCACACCCACAGCGCTACACCACTGCCCACACCACTCCCACAGCGCTATCCCACTACCCACACCGCTCGCACTGCACTACACCACTGCCCACACCACTCCCACAGCACTACACCACTGCCCACACCACTCCCACAGTACTACACCACTGCCCACACCACTTCCACAGCGCTACACCACTACCCACACCACTCAAACAGCACTACACCACAGACCACACCAATACCACAGCACTACAACACTGCCCACAACACTCCCACAGCACTAAAACTCTGCCCACACCACACCCACAGCGCTATCCCACTACCCACACCGCTCGCACAGCACTACACCACTGCCCACACCACTCCCTCAGCACTACACCACTGCCCACACCACTCCCACAGTACTTCACCACTGCCCACACCACTCCCACAGCGTTACACCACTGCCCACACAACTCACACAGCACTACACAACTGCCCACACCACTCCCACAGCGCTACACCACTGCCCACACCACTTCCACAGCGCTACACCCCTGCCCACACCACTCCCACAGCGCTACGCCACAACCCACACCACTCCCACAGCGCTACACCACTGCCCACATTACTTCCACAGCGCTACACCACTGCCCACACCACTCCCACCGCGTTACACCACTACCCACACCACACACACAGTGCTACACAACTGCCCGCACCACACCCTCAGCACTACACCACTGCCAACACCACTCCCACAGCGATAAGCCACTGCCCACACCACTCCCACAGCGCTACACCACTGCCTACACCACTCCCACTGCGCAACACCACTGCCCAGACCACACCCACAGCGCTACACCACTGCCGACACCACTCCCACAGCTCTACACCACAGCCCACACCACTCCCGCAGCAATACACCACTGCCCACACCGCACCCACAGCATTACGCCACTGCCCACACCACACCCACAGCGCTACACCACTGCCCACACCACGCCCACAGCAATACACCACTGCCCACACAACTCCCGCAGCGTTACACCACTGCCCACACCACTCCCACAGCGCTACACAACTGCCCACAGCACTCCCACAGCGTTACACCACTACCCACAACATACCCAGAGCGCTACACTAATGCCCACACCACTCCCACAGCGCTACACCGCTGCCCACACCACTCCCACAGCACTACACAGCTGCCCACACCACTCCCACAGCGCTACACCACTGGCCACACGACACCCACAGCTCTACACCTCTGCCCACACCACACCCACAGCGCTACACCACATACCTCACCACTCCCTCAGCGCTACACAACTGCCCACACCACTCCCACAGCCCTACACCACTGCCCACACCACTCCCACAGCGCTACACTAATGACCACACCACTCCCAGAGCACTACACAACAGGACACTCCACTCGCAGAGCGCTACACTACTGCCCACACCACTCCCACAGCGTTACACCACTGCCACACGACTCTCACAGCACTAGACCACTGCCCACTCAACACCCACAGCACAACACCACTGCCCACACCACTCCCAAAGTACTACACCACAGCCCACACCACAACCACAGCGCTACACCAATGCCCACACCACTCCCACAGAACTACACCACTGCCCACACCACTCCCACAGCACTACACCACTACCCACACCACTCCCAGAGCACTACACCACGGCACACACCACTCCCACAGCACTACACCACTTCCCACTCAACACCCGCAGCACTACACCACTGCCCACACCACTCCCACAGCGCTACACCACTACCCACACCACTCCCAGAGCACTACACCACGGCACACACCACTCCCACAGCACTACACCACTTCCCACTCAACACCCACAGCACTACACCACTGCCCACACCACTCCCACAGCGCTACACCACTGCCCGGACCACTCCCACAGCACTACACCACAGCCCACACCACACCCACAGCGCTACACCACTGCCCACACCACTCCCACAGTACTACACCACTGCCCACAGCGCTATCCTACTACCCACACCACTCCCACAGCACTTCACCACTGCCCACACCACTCCCACAGCACTACAACAATGCCCACACCACTCCACAGCACTACACCTCAGACCACACCAATACCACAGCACTACACCACTGCCCACAACACTCCCACAGCACTGCACCACAACTCACACCACTCCCACAGCGTTACACCACTGCCCACACAACTCACAGAGCACTACACACGTGCCCAGACCACTCCCAAGCGCTACACCACAACCCACACCACTCCCACAGCGCTACACAACTGCGCACACCACTCCCTCAGCAATACACCACTGCCCACACCACACCCACAGCGCAACACCACTACTCTCACCACTCCACTGCACTAAACCACTACCCACACCACACCCACAGCGCTACACCACTGCGCACACCACTCCCTCAGCAATACACCACTGCCCACACCACTCCCGCAGCGCTACACCACTGCCCACACCACTCCCACTGGGCAACACCACTGCCCAGACCACACCCACAGCGCTACACCACTGCCGCCACCACTCCCGCAGCTCTACACCACAGCCCACACCACTCCCGCAGCAATACACCACTGCCCACACCACACCCACAGCATTACATCACTGCCCACACCACACCCACAGCGCTACACCATTGCCCACACCACGCCAACAGCACTACACCACTGCCCACACCACTCCCGCAGCGTTACACCACTGCCCACACCACTCGCACAGCGCTACACAACTGGCCACAGCACTCCAACAGCGTTACACCACTGCAACACACAACTCCCACAGCGCTACACCACTGCCCACACCACTCCCACAGCGCTATACCACTGCCCACACCACTCCCACAGCGCTACACTACTGCCCACACCACTCCCACAGCGCTACACCACTACCCACACCTCTCCCACAGCTCTACAGCACTGCTAACACCACTCCCACAGCTCTACACCACTGTCACTCCACTCCCACAGTGCTACAGCACTGCCCACACCACTCCTACAGCGTTATACCACTGCCTACATCACTCCCAAAGCGTTATACCACGGCCCACACCACACACACATCGCTACACCACTGCCCACACCACACCCACAGCATTACATCACTGCCCACACCACACCCACAGCGCTACACCATTGCCCACACCACGCCAACAGCACTACACCACTGCCCACACCACTCCCGCAGCGTTACACCACTGCCCACACCACTCGCACAGCGCTACACAACTGGCCACAGCACTCCAACAGCGTTACACCACTGCCCACACCACTCCCACAGCGTTACACCACTGCCCACAACACACCCAGAGAGCTACACTAATGCCCACAGCGCTACACCACTGCCGACACCACTCCCACAGCACTACACAACTGCCCACACCACTCCCACAGCTCTACACCACTGGCCACACGACACCCACAGCACTACATCTCTGCCCACACCACACCCACAGCGATACAGCACATACCTCGCCACTCCCACAGCGCTACACAACTGCCCACACCACTCCCACAGCCCTACACCACTGTCCATACCACTCCCACAGCGCTACACCACTGCCCACACAATACCCACAGCACCACACTAATGCCCAAACCACTCGGACAGCACTACACTACTGCCAAACACCACTCCCGAAGCACAACACCTTGCCCACACCACACCCACAGCGCTACACCACTGCCCACACCACTCCCACAGCCCATAAAGCACAGCTGACACCACTCCCAGAGCACTACACCTCTACCCACACCACTCCCACAGCGCTACACTAATGATCACACCACTCCCACAGCACTACACTACAGCACTCTCCACTCGCAGAGCGCTACACTACTGCCCACACCACTCCCACAGCGTTACAACACAGCCCACACCACTCTCACAGCACTACACCACTGCCCACTCAACACCCAAAACACAACACCACTGCCCGCAACACTCCCACAGCACTACAGCACTGCCTGCACAACTCCCAAAGTACTACACCACTGCCCACACCACTCCCAAAGTACTACACCACAGCCCACACCACATCCACAGCGCTACACCACAGCCCACACCACTCCCAAAGAACTACACCACTGCCCTATCCACTCCCACAGCGCTACACCACTGCCCACACCACTCCCACAACGCTACACCACTGCCCACACCACTCCCACAGCGCTACTCCACCTCCCACATCACTCCCACAGCTTTACACCACTGCCCAAAACACTCCCACAGCACAACACGACTGCACACACCACACCCACAGCACTACACCACTGAGCACACCACTCCCACAGCGCCTCACCAATGACAACGCCATTCCCATAGCACTACACCACTGCCCACACCACTACCACAGCGCTACACCAATGACAACGCCATTCCCACAGCACTACACCACAACCCACAACACTCCCACAGCACTACACCACAACCCACAGCACTCCCAAAGCACTACACCACTGCCCACACCACTCCCACAGCACTACACCACAACCCACAACACTCCCACAGCGCTACACCACAGCCCACAGCACTCCCGCAGCACTACACCACAACCCACAACACTCCCACAGCGCTACACCACTGCCCACACCACACCCACAGCGCTACACCACAGCCGAAACCACTCCCACAGCACTACACCACTGCCCACACCACTCCCACGGCGCTACACCACGGCCCACACCACTCCCACAGAACTACACGACTGCCCACACCACTCCCACAGCGCTACACCACTTCCCACAGCACTCCCATAGCACTACACCACTGCCCACACCACTCCCACAGCACTACACCACTGCCCACACCACTCCCACAGTACTACACCACAGACCACACCACAACCACAGCGCTACACCACTGCCCACACCACCCCCTAAGCACTACAACACAACCCACACCACTCCCACAGCGCTACACCTCCTCCGACACCACTCCCAAAGCGGTACACCTCTACCCACACCACTCCCACACCACTACACCACAGCCCACACCACTCCAACAGCGCTACACCTCTGCCCACACCACTCCCACAGCGCTACTCCTCTGCCCACACCACTCCCACAGCTTTACACCACAGCCCAGACAACTCCCACAGCACTACACGACTGCTCACACCACTCCCACAGCGCTACACTACTGCCCACACCACTCCCAAAGCGCTACACCACTGCCCACACCACTCCAACAGCGCTACACCTCTGCCCACACCACTCCCACAGCACTACACCACTGCCCATACCACTCCCAGAGCATTACACCACTACCCACACCACTCCCACTGCGCTACACCAATGGCCACACCACTCCCACAGCGCTACACCACTGCCCACACCACACCCACAGGACTACACCACTGCCCACACCAATCCCACAGCACTACACGTCTGCCCACAACATCCCGACAGCGCTACACCACTGCCCACACCACTCCCACGGAGCTACACCACTGCCCACACCACTCCCACAGCGTTACACCACAACCAAAATAACTCCCACAGCGTTACACCACAACCAAAATCACGCCCACAGCGCTACACTACAACCCACACCACACCCACAGCAATACACCACTGCCCACACCACTCCCACAGCACTACAACAGAGCCCATAGCACTCCCACAGCGCTACACCACTGCCCACACCACTCCCGCAGCACTACACCAGTGCCCACACCACTCCCACAGCGCTACACCACTGCCCACACCACACCCACAGTGCTACACCACTGCCCACACCACTCCCACAGCGCAAGACCACTGCCCACACCACTCCCGCAGCACTACACCACTGCCCACAACATCCCGACAGCGCTACACCACTGCCCACACCACTCCCACGGAGCTACACCACTGCCCACACCACTCCCGCAGCACTACACCACTGCCCACACCACTCCCACAGCGCTACATTACTGCCCACGCCACAGGTTTGGGTAGTGGTGTAGCGCTGTGGGTGTGGCGTGGGCAGTGCTGTAGCGCTGTGGGTGTGCTGTTGGCAGTGGTGTAGAACTGTGGGATAGCTGTAGGCAGTGTTGTAGTGCTGTGGGAGTGGTGTGGGCAGTGGTGTAGCGCGATGGGAGTGGTGTAGGTTGTGGTGTAGCGCTGCGGGTGTGGTGTGGGCAGTGGTGTAGCGCTGTGGGAGTGGTGTGTGCAGTGGTGTAGTGCTTTGGGAGTGGTGTGGGCAGTGGTGTAGCGCTGTGGGAGTGGTATGGGTTGTGGTGTAACGCTGTGGGAGTGGTGTGGGCAGTGGTGAAGTGCTGTGAGAGTTGTGTGGGTTGTGGTGTAGCACATTGGGAGTGGTGTGGGCAGTGGTGTAGTGCTTTGTGAATGGTGTGGGCAGTGGTGTAGCGCTGTGGGAGTGGTGTGGGCAGTGGTCTAGCGCTGCGGAGGTTGTGTGGTCATTGGTATACCGCTGTGGGAGTGGTGTGGGCAGTGGTGCAGCGCTTTAGGCGTGGTGTGGGCAGTGGTGTAGCGCTGTGGGAGTGGTGTGGGTTGTGGTGTAGTGCTGTGGGAGTGTTGTGTGCAGTGGTGTAGCGCTGTAGGTGTGGTGTGGGCAGTGGTGTAGCGCTGTGGGAGTGGTGTGGGCAGTGATATAGCGCTGTGGGAGTGTTGTGGGCAGTGCTGAAGTGCTGTGGGAGTGGTGTGGGTAGTGGTGTACTGCTGTGGGATTGGTGTGGGCAGTGGAGTAGAGCAAGGAGAGTTGTGTGGCCATTGGTGTAGCGCTGTGGGAGTGGTGTGGGTAGTGGTGTAGTGCTGTGGGTGTGGTGTGGGCAGCGGTGTAGCGCTGTGGGAGTGGTTGGGCAGTGGTGTAGTGCTGTGGGAGTGCTTTGTGCTGTGTTGTAGCGCTGTGGGTGTGGTGTGGGTTGTGGTGTAGTGTTGTTGGAGTGGTGTGGGTAGTGGTGTAGTGCTGTGGGTTGTGCTGTAGTGCAGTAGGAGTGGTGTGTGTTGTGGTGTAGAGCTGTTGGTGTGGTGAGGTCAGTCGTGTAGTGCTGTGGGCGTGGTGTGGGCAGAGGTGTAGCGCTGTGGGAGTGGTGTGGGCAGTGGTATAGCGCTGTCTGTTAGGTTTGGGTAGTGGTGTAGCGCTGTGGGTGGAGCGTGGGCAGTGCTGTAGCGCTGTGGGTGTGGCGTGGGCAGTGCTGTAGCGCTGTGGGATAGGTGTAGGCAGTGTTGTAGTGCTATGGGAGTGGTGTGGGCAGTGGTGTAGCGCAATGGGAGTGGTGTTGGCAGTGGGGTAGTGCTGTGGGAGTGGTGTGGGCAGTGGTGTAGGGCTGTGGGAGTGGTTTGGACTGTGGTGTAGCGCTGTGGGTGTGGTGTGGGTTGTGGTGTAGCGCTGTGGGAGTGGTGTGGGCTGTGGTGTAGCGCTGTGGGTGTGGTGTGGGTTGTGGTGTAGCGCTGTGGGAGTGGTGTGGGTTGTGGTGTAGCGCTGTGGGAGTGGTGTGGGCTATGGTGAAGCGCTGTGGGTGTGGTCTGGGTTGTGGTGTAGTGCTGTGGCAGTGATGTGGGCAGTGGTGTAGTGCTGTGGGATTGGTGTGGGTTGTGGTGTAGCGCTGTGGGAATGGCATGGGCATTGGTGTAGTGCTGTAAGAGTGGTGTGGGCAGTGGAGTAGCGCTGTGGGAGTGTTGTGGGTTGTGGTGTAGCACTGGGGGAGTGGTGTGGGCAGTGGTGTAACGCTCTGGGTGTGTTGTGGGCAGCGGTGTAGTGCTGTGGGCAGTTGTGTAACGCTCTGGGAGTGGAGTGGGCAGCGGTGTAATGCTGTGGGCAGTGGTGTGTCGCTGTGGGAGTGGTGTTGGCAGGGGTGTTGTGCTATGGGAGTGGTGTGGGCAGTGGTGTAGTGCTGTAGGAGTGGTTTGGGCAACGGTGTAGCGCTGTGGGAGTGGTGTGGGTTGTGGTGTAGTGCTGCGGGAGTGGTGTGGGCAGTGGTTAAGCGCTGTGGGAGTGGTGTGTGTTGTGTGTAGCGCTGTGGGAGTGGTGTGGATAGTCGTGTATCGTTGTGGGAAAGGTGTGGGCAGGGGTGTAGTGCTGTGGGAGTGGTGTGGTCTGTGGTGTAGCGCTGTGGGAGTGGTGTGGGCAGTGGTGTAGCGCTGTGGGAGTAGTGTAGGCTGACGTGTAGTGCTGTGGGAGTGGTGTGGGCAGGGGTGTAGTGCTGTGGGAGTGGTGTGTGCAGGGGTGTAGCGCTGTGGGAGTGGTGTCGGCAGTGGTGTAGTGCTGTGGGAGTGGTGTGGGCAGTGGTGTAGCACTGTGGGAGTGGTGTGGCCATTGGTGTAACGCTGTGGGATTGGTGTGGGCAGACGTGTAGTGCTGTGGGAGTGGTGTGGGCAGTGGTGTAGCGCTGTGGGAGTGGTGTGGCCATTGGTGTAACGCTGTGGGATTGGTGTGGCCATTGGTGTAACGCTGTGGGAGTGGTGTGGGCAGTGGTGTAACGCTGTGGGAGTGGTTTGGGTTGTGGTGTAGTGCTGTGGGAGTGGTGAGGTTAGTGGTGTAGCGCCGTGGGTGTGGTGTGGGCAGTGGTGTAGCGCTGTGGGAGTGGTGTGGGCAGTGGTGTAGCGCTCTGTGAGTGGTGTGCGCAGTGGTGTAGTGCTGTGGGAATGGTTTGGGCTGTGGTGTAGCGCTGTGGGAGTGGTGTGGGCTATGGTGAAGCGCTGTGGGTGTGGTGTGGGTTGTGGTGTAGTGCTGTGGGAGTGGTGTGGGTTGTGGTGTAGTGCTGTGGGAGTGGTGTGGGTTGTGGTGTAGCGCTGTGGGAGTGGTGTGGGCTATGGTGAAGCGCTGTGGGTGTGGTCTGGGTTGTGGTGTAGTGCTGTGGCAGTGATGTGGGCAGTGGTGTAGCGCTGTGGGATTGGTGTGGGTTGTGGTGTAGTGCTGTGGGAATGGCATGGGCATTGGTGTAGTGCTGTAAGAGTGGTGTGGGCAGTGGAGTAGCGCTGTGGGAGTGGTGTGGGTTGTGTGTCGCGCTGTGGGAGTGTTGTGGGTATGGTGTAGCGCTGTGTGGTTGGTGTGGACAGAGGTGTAGCGCTGTGGGAGTGGTGTGGGCAGTGTTGTAGCGCTGTGGGAGTGGTGTGGGCTGTGGTGTAGTGCTATGGGAGTGGTGTGGGCAGTGGAGTAGAGCTGGCGGAGTTGTGTGGCCATTGGTGTAGCGCTCTGGGAGTGGTGTGGGCAGTGGTGTAGTGCTATGGGAGTGGTGTGGGCAGTGGTGTAGCGCTGTTGGAGTGCTGTGGGTTGTGGTGTAACGCTCTGGGTGTGTTGTGGGCAGCGGTGTAGTGCTGTGGGCAGTTGTGTAACGCTCTGGGAGTGGTGTGGGCAGCGATGTAGTGCTGTGGGAGTGGTGTGGGTAGTGGTGTAGTGCTGTGGGAGTGGTTTGGGTAGTGGTGTGTCGCTGTGGGAGTGGTGTTGGCAGGGGTGTTGTGCTATGGGAGTGGTGTGGGCAGTGGTGTAGTGCTGTAGGAGTGGTTTGGGCAACGGTGTAGCTCTGTGGGAGTGGTGTGGGTTGTGGTGTAGTGCTGCGGGAGTGGTGTGGGCAGTGGTTAAGCACTGTGGGAGTGGTGTGGGTTGTGTGTAGCGCTGTGGGAGTGGTGTGGATAGTGGTGTATCGCTGTGGGAAAGGTGTGGGCAGGGGTGTAGTGCTGTGGGAGTGGTGTGGTCTGTGGTGTAGCGCTGTGGGAGTGGTGTGGGCAGTGGTGTAGAGCTCTGTGAGTGGTGTGCGCAAGTGGTGCAGTGCTCTGGGAGTGGTGTGGGCTATGGTGAAGCGCTGTGGGTGTGGTCTGGGTTGTGGTGTAGTGCTGTGGGATTGGTGTGGGTTGTGGTGTAGTGCTGTGGGAGTGGTGTGGGTTGTGGTGTAACGCTCTGGGTGTGTTGTGGGCAGCGGTGTAGTGCTGTGGGCAGTTGTGTAACGCTCTGGGAGTGGTGTGGGCAGCGATGTAGCGCTGTGGGAGTGGTGTGGGCAGTGGTGTAGTGCTGTAGGAGTGGTTTGGGCAACGGTGTAGCGCTGTGGGAGTGGTGTGGGTTGTGGTGTAGTGCTGCGGGAGTGGTGTGGATATTGGTTAAGCGCTGTGGCAGTGGTGTGGGCAGTGGTGTAGCGCTGTGGGAAAGGTGTGGGCAGGGGTGTAGTGCTGTGGGATTGGTGTGGTCTGTGGTGTAGCGCTGTGGGTGTGGTGTGGGCAGTGGTGTAGCGCTGTGGGAGTAGTGTGGGCTGACGTGTAGTGCTGTGGGAGTGGTGTGGGCAGGGGTGTAGTGCTGTGGGAGTGTTGTGGGCAGTCGTGTAGTGCTGTGGTGTGCTGTGGGAGTGGTGTGTGCAGAGGTGTAGAGCTGTGGGAGTGGTGTCGGCAGTGCTGTAGTGCTGTGGGAGTGGTGTGGGCAGTGGTGTAGCGCTGTGGGAGTGGTGTGGCCATTGGTGTAACGCTGTGGGATTGGTGTGGCCATTGGTGTAACGCTGTGGGAGTGGTGTGGGCAGTGGTGTAACGCTGTTGGGAGTGGTTTGGTTTGTGGTGTAGCGCTGTGGGTGTGGTGTGGCCACTGGTGTAACGCTGCGGGAGTGGTGTGGCCACTGGTGTAACGCTCTGGGTGTGGTGTGGGCAGCGGTGTAGTGCTGTGGGCAGTTGTGCAACGCTGTGGGAGTGGTTTGGTTTGTGGTGTAGTGCTGTGGGAGTGGTGTGTGCAGGGGTGTAGCGCTGTGGGAGTGGTGTCGGCAGTGGTGTAGTGCTGTGGGAGTGGTGTGTGCAGTGGTGTAGCACTGTGGGAGTGGTGTGGCCATTGGTGTAACGCTGTGGGATTGGTGTGGGCAGACGTGTAGTGCTGTGGGAGTGGTGTGGGCAGTGGTGTAGCGCTGTGGGAGTGGTGTGGCCATTGGTGTAACGCTGTGGGATTGGTGTGGCCATTGGTGTAACGCTGTGGGAGTGGTGTGTGCAGTGGTGTAACGCTCTGGGTGTGGTGTGGGCAGCGGTGTAGTGCTGTGGGCAGTTGCGTAACGCTGTGGGAGTGGTGTGGGCAGTTGTGTAGCGCTATGGGAGTGGTTTGGTTTGTGGTGTAGCGCTGTGGGAGTGGTGTGAGCAGTGGTGTAGCTCTTTGGGAGTGGTGTCGACTGTGGTGTAGCGCTGTGAAAGTGGTGTGGGCAGTGGCGTATAGCTGTGTGAGTGGTGTGGACAGTGGTTTAGCGCTGTGGGTGTGGTGTGGGTAGTGGTGTAGTGCTGTGGGAGTGGCCTGGGCAGTGGTGTAACGCTGTGGGAGTGGTTTGGGTTGTGGTGTAGTGCTGTGGGAGTGGTGAGGGTAGTGGTGTAGCGCTGTGGGTGTGGTGTGGGCAGTGGTGTAGCGCTGTGGGAGTGGTGTGGGCAGTGGTGTAGCGCTCTGTGAGTGGTGTGCGCAGTGGTGCAGTGCTTTGGGAATGGTTTGGGCTGTGGTGTAGCGCTGTGGGAGTGGTGTGGGCTATGGTGAAGCGCTGTGGGTGTGGTGTGGGTTGTGGTGTAGTGCTGTGGGAGTGGTGTGGGTTGTGGTGTAGTGCTGTGGGAGTGGTGTGGGTTGTGGTGTAGCGCTGTGGGAGTGGTGTGGGCTATGGTGAAGCGCTGTGGGTGTGGTCTGGGTTGTGGTGTAGTGCTGTGGCAGTGATGTGGGCAGTGGTGTAGCGCTGTGGGATTGGTGTGGGTTGTGGTGTAGTGCTGTGGGAATGGCATGGGCATTGGTGTAGTGCTGTAAGAGTGGTGTGGGCAGTGGAGTAGCGCTGTGGGAGTGGTGTGGGTTGTGTGTCGCGCTGTGGGAGTGTTGTGGGTATGGTGTAGCGCTGTGTGGTTGGTGTGGACAGAGGTGTAGCGCTGTGGGAGTGGTGTGGGCAGTGTTGTAGCGCTGTGGGAGTGGTGTGGGTTGTGGTGTAGTGCTATGGGAGTGGTGTGGGCAGTGGAGTAGAGCTGGCAGAGTTGTGTGGCCATTGGTGTAGCGCTCTGGGAGTGGTGTGGGCAGTGGTGTAGTGCTATGGGAGTGGTGTGGGCAGTGGTGTAGCGCTGTGGGAGTGCTGTGGGTTGTGGTGTAACGCTCTGGGTGTGTTGTGGGCAGCGGTGTAGTGCTGTGGGCAGTTGTGTAACGCTCTTGGAGTGGTGTGGTCAGCGATGTAGCGCTGTGGGAGTGGTGTGGGCAGTGGTGTAGTGCTGTGGGAGTGGTTTGGGTAGTGGTGTGTCGCTGTGGGAGTGGTGTTGGCAGTGGTGTTGTGCTATGGGAGTGGTGTGGGCAGTGGTGTAGTGCTGTAGGAGTGGTTTGGGCAACGGTGTAGCGCTGTGGGAGTGGTGTGGGTTGTGGTGTAGTGCTGCGGGAGTGGTGTGGGCAGTGGTTAAGCACTGTGGGAGTGGTGTGGGTTGTGTGTAGCGCTGTGGGAGTGGTGTGGATAGTGGTGTATCGCTGTGGGAAAGGTGTGGGCAGGGGTGTAGTGCTGTGGGAGTGGTGTGGTCTGTGGTGTAGCGCTGTGGGAGTGGTGTGGGCTATGGTGAAGCGCTGTGGGTGTGGTCTGGGTTGTGGTGTAGTGCTGTGGGATTGGTGTGGGTTGTGGTGTAGTGCTGTGGGAGTGGTGTGGGCAGTGGTGTGGGCAGTGGTGTAGTGCTGTAGGAGTGGTTTGAGCAACGGTGTAGCGCTGTGGGAGTGGTGTGGGTTGTGGTGTAGTGCTGCGGGAGTGGTGTGGATAGTGGTTAAGCGCTGTGGGAGTGGTGTGGGTTGTGGTGTAGTGCTGCGGGAGTGGTGTGGATAGTGGTTAAGCGCTGTGGGAGTGGTGTGGGCAGTGGTGTAGCGCTGTGGGAAAGGTGTGGGCAGGGGTGTAGCGCTGTGGGTGTGGTGTGGGCAGTGGTGTAGCGCTGTGGGAGTAGTGTGGGCTGACGTGTAGTGCTGTGGGAGTGGTGTGGGCAGGGGTGTAGTGCTGTGGGAGTGGTGTGGGCAGTGGTGTAGCGCTGTGGGAGTGGTGTGGCCATTGGTGTAACGCTGTGGGATTGGTGTGGCCATTGGTGTAACGCTGTGGGAGTGGTGTGGGCAGTGGTGTAACGCTGTTGGGAGTGGTTTGGTTTGTGGTGTAGCGCTGTGGGAGTGGTGTGGCCACTGGTGTAACGCTGCGGGAGTGGTGTGGCCACTGGTGTAACGCTCTGGGTGTGGTGTGGGCAGCGGTGTAGTGCTGTGGGCAGTTGTGTAACGCTGTGGGAGTGGTTTGGTTTGTGGTGTAGCGCTGTGGGAGTGGTGTGGGCAGTGGTGTAGCTCTGTGGGAGTGGTGTCGACTGTGGTGTAGCGCTGTGAAAGTGGTGTGGGCAGTGGCGTATAGCTGTGTGAGTGGTGTGGACAGTGGTTTAGCGCTGTGGGTGTGGTGTGGGTAGTGGTGTAACGCTGTGGGAGTTGTGTGGGTAGTGGTGTAGCGCTGTGGGTGTGGTGTGTGTAGTGGTGTAGTGCAGTGGGAGTGGTGAGGGTAGTGGTGTAGCGCTTTGGGTGTGGTGCGGGCAGTGGTGTAGTGCTGTGTGTGTGGTGTGGGTATTGGTGTAATGCGGTGGGAGTGACGTGCGCAGTGGTGTAGCGCTGTTGGGAGTGTAGTGGGTTGTGGTGCAGCGCTCGGGGAGTGGTGTGGGCTGTGGTGTAGTGCTGTGGGAGTGATGTGGGCTGTGGTGTAACGCTGTGGGAGTGATGTGGGCACTGGTGTAGCGCTGAGAGTGTTGTGTGGGCAGTGGTGTAGCGCTGTGGGAGTGGTGTGGGCAGTGGTGTAGCGCTGTGGGAGTGATGTGGGCAGTCATGTAGTACTGTGGGAGTGGTGTGGGCAGTGGTGTAGCGCTGAGAGTGTTGTGTGGGCAGTGGTGTAGTGCTGTGGGAGTGGTGTGGGTAGTGGTGTAGCGCTGTGGGAGTGATGTGGGCAGTCATGTAGTACTGTGGGAGTGGTGTGGGCAGTGGTGTAGCGCTGTGGGTGTGTTGTGGGCTGTGGTGTAGCGCTGTGGGAGTGGTGTGGGCAGTGGTGTAGCGCTGTGGGAGTTGAGTGGGCAGTTGTGTAGCGCTGTGAGAGTGGTGTGGGCTGTGGTGTAACGCTGTGCGAGTGATGTGGGCAGTGGTGTAGCGCTGTGGGTGTGGTGTTTTGCAGAGGTGTAGTGCTGCGGGTGTCGTTTGGCCAGTGGTGTAGCGCAGTGGGATTGGTGTGGCTTGTGGTGTAGTGCTGTGGAAGTGGTGTGGGTAGTTGTGTAGTGTTGTTGGAGTTGTGTGGGCAGTGTAGTAGTGCTGTGGGAGTGATGTGGGCATTAATGTAGCGCTCTCTGTGTGGTGCGGGCAGTGGTGTAACGCTGTGTGAGTGATGTGGGCAGAGTTGTAGTGCTGTGGGAGTGATGTGGGCATTAGTGTAGCGCTCTGGGTGTGGTGTGGGCAGTGTTGTAACGCTGTGGGAGTTGTGTGGGCAATGGTGTAACGCTTTGGGAGTGCTGTGGGCAGTTGTGTAGCGCTGTGGGAGTGGTGTGGGCAGTGGTGTAACGCTTTGGGAGTGCTGTGGGCAGTTTTGTAACGCTGCGGGAGTGGAGTGGGCAGTGGTGTAGTGCTGTGGGAGTGATGTGGGCAGTGGTGTAGTACTGTGGGAGTGGTGTTGGCAGTGGTTTAGCGCTGTGGGTGTGGTGTGTGCTGTGGTGTAGTACTGTGGGAGTGGTGTGGGCAGTGGTGTAGCGCTGTGGGAGTGGTGTGGGTAGTGGTGTAGTGCTGTGGGTGTTGAGTGGGCAGTGGTGTAGTGGTGTGGGCATTGGTGTAGTTCTGTGGAAGTGGTGTGGGCAGTGGTATAGTGCTGTGGGAGTGGTGTGAGCAGTGGTGTAGTGCCGTGGGAGTGGTGTGGGTAGTGGTGTAGCGCTGTGTGAGTGGTGTGGGCAGTGGTTTAGTACTGTGGGAGTGGGGTGGGCAGTGGTGTAGTACTGTGGGAGTGGTGCGGGCAGTGGTGTAGTGCTGTGGGCGTGGTGTGGGCAGTGGTGTAGTGCTGTGGGAGTTGTGTGGGCAGTGGTGTAGCGCTGTGGGATTGGTGTGGGCATTTGTGTAGCGCTGTAGGAGTGGTGTGGGTAGTGGTGTAGCGCTCTGGGAGCGGTGTGGGCTGTGGTTTAACGCTGTGGGTGTGATGTGGGCAGTGGTGTAGCGCTGTGAGTGTTGTGTGGGTCATGGTGTAGCGCTGTGGGATTGGTGTGGGCAGTGTTGTAGCGCTGTGGGAGTGGTGTGGGCAGTGGTGTAGTGCTGTGGGAGTGGTGTGGGTAGTGGTGTAGCGATGTGGGAGTGGTGTGGGCAGTCATGTAGTACTGTGGGAGTGGTGTGGGCAGTGGTGTAGCGCTCTGGGTGTGGTGTGGGCTGTGGTGTAGTACTGTGAGAGTGGTGTGGGCAGTTGTGTAGTACTGTGGGAGTGCTGCGGGAAGTGGTGTAGTGCTGTGGGAATGGTGTGTGCAGTGGTGTACTGCTGTGGGAGTTGAGTGGGCAGTGGTGTAGCGCTGTGAGAGCGGTGTGGGCTGTGGTGTAACGCTGTGCGAGTGATGTGAGCAGTGGTGTAGCGCTGTGGGTGTGGTGTGGGCAGAGGTGTAGTGCTGTGGAACTGGTGTGGTTAGTTGTGTAGTGCTTTTGGAGTGGTGTGGGCAGTGTTGTAGTGCTGTGGGAGTGATGTGGGCATTAGTGTAGCGCTCTGGGTGTGGTGTGGGCAGTGGTATAACGCTGTGGGAGTGATGTGGGCAGTGTTGTAGTGCTGTGGGAGTGATGTGGGCATTAGTGTAGCGCTCTGGGTGTAGTGTGGTCAGTGGTGTAACGCTGTTGGAGTTGTGTGGGCAGTGGTGTAGTGCTGTGGGAGTGGTGTGGGCAGTGGTGTAGTGCTGTGGGAGTGGTGTGGGCAGTGGTGTAGTGCTGTGGGTGTGGTGTGGGCAGTGGTGTAGTGCTGTGGGAGTGGTGTGGGCTGTTGTGTAGTGCTGTGGGAGTGGTGTGGGCAGTGGTGTAGTGCTGTTGGAGTTGTGTGGGCATTAGTGTAGCGCTCTGGGTGTGGTGTGGGCAGTGGTGTAAAGTTGTGGGAGTGGTGTGTGCAGTGGAATAACGCTGTGGGACTGCTTTGGGCAGCTGTGTAGCGCTGTGGGAGTGGTGTGGGCAGTGGTGTAAGTCTGCGGGGGTGGTGTGGGCAGTGGTGTAGTGCTGTGGGAGTGATGTGGGCAGTGGAGTAGCGCTGTGGGTGACGTGTGGGCAGTGGTGTAATGCTGTAGGGATGGTGTGGGCAGTGGTGTATTGCCCTGCGAGTGGTGTGGGCAGTGGTGTAGCGCAGTGGGAATGGTGTGGGCAGTGGTGTAACGCTGTGGGAGTGGTGTAGGCAGTGGTGTAGCGCTGTGGGAGTGGGGTGGGCATTAGTGTAGCGCTGTGGGAGTGGTGTGGGCATTAGTGTAACGCAGTGGGAGTGGTGTGGGCGTTTGTGTATCGCTGAGGGAGTTGTGTGGGCAGTGGTGTAGCGCTGTGGGAGTGGTGTGGGCAGTGGTGTCGCGCTGTTGGAGTGGTGTGGGCATTCGTCTAGCGCTGTGGGAGTTGTGTAGGCAGTGGTGTAGCGCTGTGGGAGTGTGTGGCCATTGGTGTAACGCTGTGGGATTGGTGTGGCCATTGGTGTAACGCTGTGGGAGTGGTGTGGGCAGTGGTGTAACGCTGTTGGGAGTGGTTTGGTTTGTGGTGTAGCGCTGTGGGAGTGGTGTGGCCACTGGTGTAACGCTGCGGGAGTGGTGTGTGCAGTGGTGTAACGCTCTGGGTGTGGTGTGGGCAGCGGTGTAGTGCTGTGGGCAGTTGCGTAACGCTGTGGGAGTGGTGTGGGCAGTTGTGTAGCTCTTTGGGAGTGGTGTCGACTGTGGTGTAGCGCTGTGAAAGTGGTGTGGGCAGTGGCGTATAGCTGTGTGAGTGGTGTGGACAGTGGTTTAGCGCTGTGGGTGTGGTGTGGGTAGTGGTGTAGTGCTGTGGGAGTGGCCTGGGCAGTGGTGTAACGCTGTGGGAGTGGTTTGGGTTGTGGTGTAGTGCTGTGGGAGTGGTGAGGGTAGTGGTGTAGCGCTGTGGGTGTGGTGTGGGCAGTGGTGTAGCGCTGTGGGAGTGGTGTGGGCAGTGGTGTAGCGCTGTGGGAATGGTTTGGGCTGTGGTGTAGCGCTGTGGGAGTGGTGTGGGCTATGGTGAAGCGCTGTGGGTGTGGTGTGGGTTGTGGTGTAGTGCTGTGGGAGTGGTGTGGGTTGTGGTGTAGTGCTGTGGGAGTGGTGTGGGTTGTGGTGTAGCGCTGTGGGAGTGGTGTGGGCTATGGTGAAGCGCTGTGGGTGTGGTCTGGGTTGTGGTGTAGTGCTGTGGCAGTGATGTGGGCAGTGGTGTAGCGCTGTGGGATTGGTGTGGGTTGTGGTGTAGTGCTGTGGGAATGGCATGGGCATTGGTGTAGTGCTGTAAGAGTGGTGTGGGCAGTGGAGTAGCGCTGTGGGAGTGGTGTGGGTTGTGTGTCGCGCTGTGGGAGTGTTGTGGGTATGGTGTAGCGCTGTGTGGTTGGTGTGGACAGTGGTGTAGCGCTGTGGGAGTGGTGTGGGCAGTGTTGTAGCGCTGTGGGAGTGGTGTGGGCTGTGGTGTAGTGCTATGGGAGTGGTGTGGGCAGTGGAGTAGAGCTGGCGGAGTTGTGTGGCCATTGGTGTAGCGCTCTGGGAGTGGTGTGGGCAGTGGTGTAGTGCTATGGGAGTGGTGTGGGCAGTGGTGTAGCGCTGTGGGAGTGCTGTGGATTGTGGTGTAACGCTCTGGGTGTGTTGTGGGCAGCGGTGTAGTGCTGTGGGCAGTTGTGTAACGCTCTGGGAGTGGTGTGGGCAGCGATGTAGCGCTGTGGGAGTGGTGTGGGCAGTGGTGTAGTGCTGTAGGAGTGGTTTGGGCAACGGTGTAGCGCTGTGGGAGTGGTGTGGGTTGTGGTGTAGTGCTGCGGGAGTGGTGAGGGTAGTGGTGTAGCGCTGTGGGTGTGGTGTGGGCAGTGGTGTAGCGCTGTGGGAGTGATGTGGGCAGTGTTGTAGTGCTGTGGGAGTGATGTGGGCATTAGTGTAGCGCTCTGGGTGTAGTGTGGTCAGTGGTGTAACGCTGTTGGAGTTGTGTGGGCAGTGGTGTAGTGCTGTGGGAGTGGTCTGGGCAGTGGTGTAGTGCTGTGGGAGTGGTGTGGGCAGTGGTGTAGTGCTGTGGGTGTGGTGTGGCCAGTGGTGTAGTGCTGTGGGAGTGGTGTGGGCTGTTGTGTAGTGCTGTGGGAGTGGTGTGGGCAGTGGTGTAGTGCTGTTGGAGTTGTGTGGGCATTAGTGTAGCGCTCTGGGTGTGGTGTGGGCAGTGGTGTAACGTTGTGGGAGTGGTGTGTGCAGTGGAATAACGCTGTGGAACTGCTTTGGGCAGTTGTGTAGCGCTGTGGGAGTGGTGTGGGCAATCGAATAGCGCTGTGGGTGTCGTGTGGGCAGTGGTGTAATGCTGTAGGGATGCTGTGGGCAGTGGTGTATTGCCCTGGGAGTGGTGTGGGCAGTGGTGTAGCGCAGTGGGAATGGTGTGGGCAGTGGTGTAACGCTGTGGGAGTGGTGTAGGCAGTGGTGTAGCGCTGTGGGAGTGGGGTGGGCATTAGTGTAGCGCTGTGGGAGTGTTGTGGGCATTAGTGTAACGCAGTGGGAGTGGTGTGGGCGTTTGTGTAGCGCTGAGGGAGTTGTGTGGGCAGTGGCGTAGCGCTGTGGGAGTGGTGTGAGCAGTTGTGTAGCGCTGTGGGTGTGGTGTGGGCATTCGTCTAGCGCTGTGGGAGTTGTGTAGGCAGTGGTGTAGCGCTGTGGGAGTGGTGTGGCCATTGGTGTAACGCTGTGGGATTGGTGTGGCCATTGGTGTAACGCTGTGGGAGTGGTGTGGGCAGTGGTGTAACGCTGTTGGGAGTGGTTTGGTTTGTGGTGTAGCACTGTGGGAGTGGTGTGGCCACTGGTGTAACGCTGCGGGAGTGGTGTGGCCACTGGTGTAACGCTCTGGGTGTGGTGTGGGCAGCGGTGTAGTGCTGTGGGCAGTTGTGTAACGCTGTGGGAGTGGTTTGGTTTGTGGTGTAGCGCTGTGGGAGTGGTGTGGGCAGTGGTGTAGCTCTGTGGGAGTGGTGTCGACTGTGGTGTAGCGCTGTGAAAGTGGTGTGGGCAGTGGTGTATAGCTGTGTGAGTGGTGTGGACAATGGTTTAGCGCTGTGGGTGTGGTGTGGGTAGTGGTGTAACGCTGTGGGAGTTGTGTGGGTAGTGGTGTAGTGCTGTGGGAGTGGTGGGGCAGTGGTGTAGCGCTGTGGGAGTGGTGTGGGCAGTGGTGTAGTGCTGTGGGAGTGGTGTGGGCAGTGGTGTAGCGCTGTGGGAGTGGTGTGGGCAGTGGTGTAGTGCTGTGGGTGTTGAGTGGGCAGTGGTGTAGTGGTGTGGGCATTGGTGTAGTTCTGTGGAAGTGGTGTGGGCAGTGGTATAGTGCTGTGGGAGTGGTGTGGTCAGTGGTGTAGTGCCGTGGGAGTGGTGTGGGCAGTGGTGTAGCGCTGTGTGAGTGGTGTGGGCAGTGGTTTAGTACTGTGGGAGTGGGGTGGGCAGTGGTGTAGTACTGTGGGAGTGGTGCGGGCAGTGGTGTAGTGCTGTGGGCGTGGTGTGGGCAGTGGTGTAGTGCTGTGGGAGTTGAGTTGGAAGCGGTGTAGCGCTGTGAGAGCGGTGTGGGCTGTGGTGTAACGCTGTGGGAGTTGTGTGGGCAGTGGTGTAGCGCTGTGGGATTGGTGTGGGCATTTGTGTAGCGCTGTAGGAGTGGTGTGGGTAGTGGTGTAGCGCTCTGGGAGCGGTGTGGGCTGTGGTTTAACGCTGTGGGTGTGATGTGGGCAGTGGTGTAGCGCTGTGAGTGTTGTGTGGGTCATGGTGTAGCGCTGTGGGAGTGGTGTGGGCAGTGTTGTAGCGCTGTAGGAGTGGTGTGGGCAGTGGTGTAGTGCTGTGGGAGTGGTGTGGGTAGTGGTGTAGCGATGGGGGAGTGGTGTGGGCAGTCATGTAGTACTGTGGGAGTGGTGTGGGCAGTGGTGTAGCGCTCTGGGTGTGGTGTGGGCTGTGGTGTAGTACTGTGGGAGTGGTGTGGGCAGTTGTGTTGTACTGTGGGAGTGCTGCGGGAAGTGGTGTAGTGCTGTGGGAATGGTGTGTGCAGTGGTGTACTGCTGTGGGAGTTGAGTGGGCAGTGGTGTAGCGCTGTGAGAGTGGTGTGGGCTGTGGTGTAACGCTGTGCGAGTGATGTGAGCAGTGGTGTAGCGCTGTGGGTGTGGTGTGGGCAGAGGTGTAGTGCTGTGGAACTGGTGTGGTTAGTTGTGTAGTGCTTTTGGAGTGGTGTGGGCAGTGTTGTAGTGCTGTGGGAGTGATGTGGGCATTAGTGTAGCGCTCTGGGTGTGGTGTGGGCAGTGGTGTAACGCTGTGGGAGTGATGTGGGCAGTGTTGTAGTGCTGTGGGAGTGATGTGGGCATTAGTGTAGCGCTCTGGGTGTAGTGTGGTCAGTGGTGTAACGCTGTTGGAGTTGTGTGGGCAGTGGTGTAGTGCTGTGGGAGTGGTGTGGGCAGTGGTGTAGTGCTGTGGGAGTGGTGTGGGCAGTGGTGTAGTGCTGTGGGTGTGGTGTGGGCAGTGGTGTAGTGCTGTGGGAGTGGTGTGGGCTGTTGTGTAGTGCTGTGGGAGTGGTGTGGGCAGTGGTGTAGTGCTGTTGGAGTTGTGTGGGCATTAGTGTAGCGCTCTGGGTGTGGTGTGGGCAGTGGTGTAAAGTTGTGGGAGTGGTGTGTGCAGTGGAATAACGCTGTGGGACTGCTTTGGGCAGTTGTGTAGCGCTGTGGGAGTGGTGTGGGCAGTGGTGTAAGTCTGCGGGGGTGGTGTGGGCAGTGGTGTAGTGCTGTGGGAGTGGTGTGGGCGTTGGAGTAGCGCTGTGGGTGTCGTGTGGGCAGTGGTGTAATGCTGTAGGGATGGTGTGGGCAGTGGTGTATTGCCCTGGGAGTGGTGTGGGCAGTGGTGTAGCGCAGTGGGAATGGTGTGGGCAGTGGTGTAACGCTGTGGGAGTGGTGTAGGCAGTGGTGTAGCGCTGTGGGAGTGGGGTGGGCATTAGTGTAGCGCTGTGGGAGTGTTGTGGGCATTAGTGTAACGCAGTGGGAGTGGTGTGGGCGTTTGTGTAGCGCTGAGGGAGTTGTGTGGGCAGTGTCGTAGCGCTGTGGGAGTGGTGTGAGCAGTTGTGTAGCGCTGTGGGTGTGGTGTGGGCATTCGTCTAGCGCTGTGGGAGTTGTGTAGGCAGTGGTGTAGCGCTGTGGGAGTGGTGTGGCCATTGGTGTAACGCTGTGGGATTGGTGTGGCCATTGGTGTAACGCTGTGGGAGTGGTGTGGGCAGTGGTGTAACGCTGTTGGGAGTGGTTTGGTTTGTGGTGTAGCGCTGTGGGAGTGGTGTGGCCACTGGTGTAACGCTGCGGGAGTGGTGTGTGCAGTGGTGTAACGCTCTGGGTGTGGTGTGGGCAGCGGTGTAGTGCTGTGGGCAGTTGCGTAACGCTGTGGGAGTGGTGTGGGCAGTTGTGTAGCTCTTTGGGAGTGGTGTCGACTGTGGTGTAGCGCTGTGAAAGTGGTGTGGGCAGTGGCGTATAGCTGTGTGAGTGGTGTGGACAGTGGTTTAGCGCTGTGGGTGTGGTGTGGGTAGTGGTGTAGTGCTGTGGGAGTGGCCTGGGCAGTGGTGTAACGCTGTGGGTGTGGTGTGGGCAGTGGTGTAGCGCTGTGGGAGTGGTGTGGGCAGTGGTGTAGCGCTCTGTGAGGGGTGTGCGCAGTGGTGCAGTGCTGTGGGAATGGTTTGGGCTGTGGTGTAGCGCTGTGGGAGTGGTGTGGGCTATGGTGAAGCGCTGTGGGTGTGGTGTGGGTTGTGGTGTAGTGCTGTGGGAGTGGTGTGGGTTGTGGTGTAGTGCTGTGGGAGTGGTGTGGGTTGTGGTGTAGCGCTGTGGGAGTGGTGTGGGCTATGGTGAAGAGCTGTGGGTGTGGTCTGGGTTGTGGTGTAGTGCTGTGGCAGTGATGTGGGCAGTGGTGTAGCGCTGTGGGATTGGTGTGGGTTGTGGTGTAGTGCTGTGGGAATGGCATGGGCATTGGTGTAGTGCTGTAAGAGTGGTGTGGGCAGTGGAGTAGCGCTGTGGGAGTGGTGTGGGTTGTGTGTCGCGCTGTGGGAGTGTTGTGGGTATGGTGTAGCGCTGTGTGGTTGGTGTGGACAGTGGTGTAGCGCTGTGGGAGTGGTGTGGGCAGTGTTGTAGCGCTGTGGGAGTGGTGTGGGCTGTGGTGTAGTGCTATGGGAGTGGTGTGGGCAGTGGTGTAGCGCTGTGGGAGTGCTGTGGGTTGTGGTGTAACGCTCTGGGTGTGTTGTGGGCAGCGGTGTAGTGCTGTGGGCAGTTGTGTAACGCTCTGGGAGTGGTGTGGGCAGCGATGTAGCGCTGTGGGAGTGGTGTGGGCAGTGGTGTAGTGCTGTAGGAGTGGTTTGGGCAACGGTGTAGCGCTGTGGGAGTGGTGTGGGTTGTGGTGTAGTGCTGCGGGAGTGGTGAGGGTAGTGGTGTAGCGCTGTGGGTGTGGTGTGGGCAGTGGTGTAGCGCTGTGGGAGTGATGTGGGCAGTGTTGTAGTGCTGTGGGAGTGATGTGGGCATTAGTGTAGCGCTCTGGGTGTAGTGTGGTCAGTGGTGTAACGCTGTTGGAGTTGTGTGGGCAGTGGTGTAGTGCTGTGGGAGTGGTCTGGGCAGTGGTGTAGTTCTGTGGGAGTGGTGTGGGCAGTGGTGTAGTGCTGTGGGTGTGGTGTGGCCAGTGGTGTAGTGCTGTGGGAGTGGTGTGGGCTGTTCTGTAGTGCTGTGGGAGTGGTGTGGGCAGTGGTGTAGTGCTGTTGGAGTTGTGTGGGCATTAGTGTAGCGCTCTGGGTGTGGTGTGGGCAGTGGTGTAACGTTGTGGGAGTGGTGTGTGCAGTGGAATAACGCTGTGGGACTGCTTTGGGCAGTTGTGTAGCGCTGTGGGAGTGGTGTGGGCAGTGGAGTAGCGCTGTGGGTGTCGTGTGGGCAGTGGTGTAATGCTGTAGGGATGGTGTGGGCAGTGGTGTATTGCCCTGGGAGTGGTGTGGGCAGTGGTGTAGCGCAGTGGGAATGGTGTGGGCAGTGGTGTAACGCTGTGGGAGTGGTGTAGGCAGTGGTGTAGCGCTGTGGGAGTGGGGTGGGCATTAGTGTAGCGCTGTGGGAGTGTTGTGGGCATTAGTGTAACGCAGTGGGAGTGGTGTGGGCGTTTGTGTAGCGCTGAGGGAGTTGTGTGGGCAGTGGCGTAGCGCTGTGGGAGTGGTGTGAGCAGTTGTTTGGCGCTGTGGGTGTGGTGTGGGCATTCGTCTAGCGCTGTGGGAGTTGTGTAGGCAGTGGTGTAGCGCTGTGGGAGTGGTGTGGCCATTGGTGTAACGCTGTGGGATTGGTGTGGCCATTGGTGTAACGCTGTGGGAGAGGTGTGGGCAGTGGTGTAACGCTGTTGGGAGTGGTTTGGTTTGTGGTGTAGCGCTGTGGGAGTGGTGTGGCCACTGGTGTAACGCTGCGGGAGTGGTGTGGCCACTGGTGTAACGCTCTGGGTGTGGTGTGGGCAGCGGTGTAGTGCTGTGGGCAGTTGCGTAACGCTGTGGGAGTGGTGTGGGCAGTTGTGTAGCGCTATGGGAGTGGTTTGGTTTGTGGTGTAGCGCTGTGGGAGTGGTGTGAGCAGTGGTGTAGCTCTTTGGGAGTGGTGTCGACTGTGGTGTAGCGCTGTGAAAGTGGTGTGGGCAGTGGCGTATAGCTGTGTGAGTGGTGTGGACAGTGGTTTAGCGCTGTGGGTGTGGTGTGGGTAGTGGTGTAGTGCTGTGGGAGTGGTGTGGGCAGTGGTGTAACGCTGTGGGAGTGGTTTGGGTTGTGGTGTAGTGCTGTGGGAGTGGTGTGGGCAGTGGTGTAACGCTGTGGGAGTTGTGTGGGTAGTGGTGTAGCGCTGTGGGTGTGGTGTGGGTAGTGGTGTAGTGCTGTGGGAGTGGCCTGGGCAGTGGTGTAGTGCTGTGGGAGTGGTGTGGGCAGTGGTGTAGTGCTGTGGGTGTGGTGTGGCCAGTGGTGTAGTGCTGTGGGAGTGGTGTGGGCTGTTGTGTAGTGCTGTGGGAGTGGTGTGGGCAGTGGTGTAGTGCTGTTGATGTTGTGTGGGCATTAGTGTAGCGCTCTGGGTGTGGTGTGGGCAGTGGTGTAACGTTGTGGGAGTGGTGTGTGCAGTGGAATAACGCTGTGGGACTGCTTTGGGCAGTTGTGTAGCGCTGTGGGAGTGGTGTGGGCAGTCGAGTAGCGCTGTGGGTGTCGTGTGGGCAGTGGTGTAATGCTGTAGGCATGGTGTGGGCAGTGGTGTATTGCCCTGGGAGTGGTGTGGGCAGTGGTGTAGCGCAGTGGGAATGGTGTGGGCAGTGGTGTAACGCTGTGGGAGTGGTGTAGGCAGTGGTGTAGCGCTGTGGGAGTGGGGTGGGCATTAGTGTAGCGCTGTGGGAGTGGTGTGGGCATTAGTGTAACGCAGTGGGAGTGGTGTGGGCGTTTGTGTAGCGCTGAGGGAGTTGTGTGGGCAGTGGCGTAGCGCTGTGGGAGTGGTGTGAGCAGTTGTGTAGCGCTGTGGGTGTGGTGTGGGCATTCGTCTAGCGCTGTGGGAGTTGTGTAGGCAGTGGTGTAGCGCTGTGGGAGTGGTGTGGCCATTGGTGTAACGCTGTGGAATTGGTGTGGCCATTGGTGTAACGCTGTGGGAGTGGTGTGGGCAGTGGTGTAACGCTGTTGGGAGTGGTTTGGTTTGTGGTGTAGCGCTGTGGGAGTGGTGTGGCCACTGGTGTAACGCTGCGGGAGTGGTGTGGCCACTGGTGTAACGCTCTGGGTGTGGTGTGGGCAGCGGTGTAGTGCTGTGGGCAGTTGCGTAACGCTGTGGGAGTGGTGTGGGCAGTTGTGTAGCGCTATGGGAGTGGTTTGGTTTGTGGTGTAGCGCTGTGGGAGTGGTGTGAGCAGTGGTGTAGCTCTTTGGGAGTGGTGTCGACTGTGGTGTAGCGCTGTGAAAGTGGTGTGGGCAGTGGCGTATAGCTGTGTGAGTGGTGTGGACAGTGGTTTAGCGCTGTGGGTGTGGTGTGGGTAGTGGTGTAGTGCTGTGGGAGTGGCCTGGGCAGTGGTGTAACGCTGTGGGAGTGGTTTGGGTTGTGGTGTAGTGCTGTGGGAGTGGTGTGGGCAGTGGTGTAACGCTGTGGGAGTTGAGTGGGTAGTGGTGTAGCGCTGTGGGTGTGGTGTGGGTAGTGGTGTAGTGCAGTGGGAGTGGTGAGGGTAGTGGTGTAGCGCTGTGGGTGTGGTGTGGGCAGTGGTGTAGCGCTGTGGGAGTGGTGTGGGCAGTGTTGTAGCGCTCTGTGAGTGGTGTGCGCAGTGGTGCAGTGCTGTGGGAGTGGTTTGGGCTGTGGTGTAGCGCTGTGGGAGTGGTGTGGGCTATGGTGAAGGGCTGTGGGTGTGGTGTGGGTTGTGGTGTAGTGCTGTTGGAGTGGTGTGGGCAGTGGTGTAGTGCTGTGGGAGTGGTGTGGGTTGTGGTGTAGCGCTGTGGGAGTGGTGTGGGCTATGGTGAAGCGCTGTGGGTGTGGTCTGGGTTGTGGTTTAGTGCTGTGGCAGTGATGTGGGCAGTGGTGTAGCGCTGAGGGATTGGTGGGGGTTGTGGTGTAGTGCTGTGGGAATGGCATGGGCATTGGTGTAGTGCTGTAAGAGTGGTGTGGGCAGTGGAGTAACGCTGTGGGAGTGGTGTGGTTTGTGTGTCGCGCTGTGGGAGTGTTGTGGGTATGGTGTAGCGCTGTGTGGTTGGTGTGGACAGTGGTGTAGCGCTGGCGGAGTTGTGTGGCCATTGGTGTAGCGCTCTGGGAGTGGTGTGGGCAGTGGTGTAGCGCTGTGGGAGTGCTGTGGGTTGTGGTATAACGCATTGGGTGTGTTGTGGGCAGCGGTGTAGTGCTGTGGGCAGTTGTGTAACGCTCTGGGAGTGGTGTGGGCAGCGATGTAGCGCTGTGGGAGTGGTGTGGGCAGTGGTGTAGTGCTGTGGGAGTGGTTTGGGTAGTGGTGTGTCGCTGTGGGAGTGGTGTTGGCAGGGGTGTTGTGCTATGGGAGTAGTGTGGGCAGTGGTGTAGTGCTGTAGGAGTGGTTTGGGCAATTGTGTAGCGCTGTGGAAGTGGTGTGGTTTGTGGTGTAGTGCTGCGGGAGTGGTGTGGGCAGTGGTTAAGCGCTGTGGGAGTGGTGTTGGATGTGTGTAGCGCTGTGGGAGTGGTGTGGATAGTGGTGAATCGCTGTGGGAAAGGTGTGGGCAGGGTGTAGTGCTGTGGGAGTGGTGTGGTCTGTGGTGTAGCGCTGTGGGAGTGGTGTGGGCAGTGGTGTAGCGCTCTGTGAGTGGTGTGCGCAGTGGTGCAGTGCTGTGGGAGTTGTGTGGGCTATGGTGAAGCGCTGTGGGTGTGGTCTGGGTTGTGGTGTAGTGCTGTGGCAGTGATGTGGGCAGTGGTGTAGTGCTGTGGGATTGGTGTGGCTTGTGGTGTAGTGCTGTGGGAATGGCATGGGCATTGGTGTAGTGCTGTAAGAGTAGTGTGGGCAGTGGTGTAGCGCTATGGGAGTGGTGTGGACAGTGGTGTAGCGCTGTGGGATTGCTGTGGGTTGTGGTGTAACGCTCTGGGTGTGTTGTGGGCAGCGGTGTAGTGCTGTGGGCAGTTGTGTAACGCTCTGGGAGTGGTGTGGGCAGCGATGTAGCGCTGTGGGAGTGGTGTGGGCAGTGGTGTAGTGCTGTAGGAGTGGTTTGGGCAACGGTGTAGCGCTGTGGGAGTGGTGTGGGTTGTGGTGTAGTGCTGCGGGAGTGGTGTGGGCAGTGGTTAAGCGCTGTGGGAGTGGTGTGGGTTGTGTGTAGCGCTGTGGGAGTGGTGTGGGCAGTGGTGTAGCGCTGTGGGAAAGGTGTGGGCAGGGGTGTAGTGCTGTGGGAGTGGTGTGGTCTGTGGTGTAGCGCTGTGGGAGTGGTGTGGGCAGTGGTGTAGCGCTGTGGGAGTAGTGTGTGCAGGGGTGTAGCGCTGTGGGAGTGGTGTCGGCAGTGCTGTAGTGCTGTGGGAGTGGTGTGGGCAGGGGTGTAGCGCTGTGGGAGTGGTGTCGGCAGTGCTGTAGTGCTGTGGGAGTGGTGTGGGCAGTGGTGTAGCGCTGTGGGAGTGGTGTGGCCATTGGTGTAACGCTGTGGGATTGGTGTGGCCATTGGTGTAACGCTGTGGGAGTGGTGTGGGCAGTTGTGTAACGCTGTTGGGAGTGGTTTGGTTTGTGGTGTAGCGCTGTGGGAGTGGTGTGGCCACTGGTGTAAAGCTGCGGGAGTGGTGTGTGCAGTGGTGTAACGCTCTGGGTGTGGTGTGGGCAGCGGTGTAGTGCTGTGGGCTGTGGTTTAACGCTGTGGGTGTGATGTGGGCAGTGGTGTAGCGCTGTGAGTGTTGTGTGGGTCATGGCGTAGCGCTGTGGGAGTGGTGTGGGCAGTGTTGTAGCGCTGTGGGAGTGGTGTGGGCAGTGGTGTAGTGCTGTGGGAGTGGTGTGGGTAGTGGTGTAGCGATGTGGGAGTGGTGTGGGCAGTCATGTAGTACTGTGGGAGTGGTGTGGGCAGTGGTGTAGCGCTCTGGGTGTGTTGTGGGCTGTGGTGTAGTACTGTGGGAGTGGTGTGGGCAGTTGTGTAGTACTGTGGGAGTGCTGCGGGAAGTGGTGTAGTGCTGTGGGAATGGTGTGTGCAGTGGTTTACTGCTGTGGGAGTTGAGTGGGCAGTGGTGTAGCGCTGTGAGAGTGGTGTGGGCTGTGGTGTAACGCTGTGCGAGTGATGTGAGCAGTGGTGTAGCGCTGTGGGTGTGGTGTGGGCAGAGGTGTAGTGCTGTGGAACTGGTGTGGTTAGTTGTGAAGTGCTTTTGGAGTGGTGTGGGCAGTGTTGTAGTGCTGTGGGAGTGATGTTGGCATTAGTGTAGCGCTCTGGGTGTGGTGTGGGCAGTGGTGTAACGCTGTGGGAGTGATGTGGGCAGTGTTGTAGTGCTGTGGGAGTGATGTGGGCATTAGTGTAGCGCTCTGGGTGTGGTGTGGGCAGTGGTGTAACGTTGTGGGAGTGGTGTGTGCAGTGGAATAACGCTGTGGGACTGCTTTGGGCAGTTGTGTAGCGCTGTGGGAGTGGTGTGGGCAGTGGTGTAAGTCTGCGGGGGTGGTGTGGGCAGTGGTGTAGTGCTGTGGGAGTGGTGTGGGCAGTGGAGTAGCGCTGTGGGTGTCGTGTGGGCAGCGGTGTAATGCTGTAGGGATGGTGTGGGCAGTGGTGTATTGCCCTGGGAGTGGTGTGGGCAGTGGTGTAGCGCAGTGGGAATGGTGTGGGCAGTGGTGTAACGCTGTGGGAGTGGTGTAGGCAGTGGTGTAGCGCTGTGGGAGTGGGGTGGGCATTAGTGTAGCGCTGTGGGAGTGGTGTGGGCATTAGTGTAACGCAGTGGGAGTGGTGTGGGCGTTTGTGTAGCGCTGAGGGAGTTGTGTGGGCAGTGTCGTAGCGCTGTGGGAGTGGTGTGAGCAGTTGTGTAGCGCTGTGGGTGTGGTGTGGGCGTTCGTCTAGCGCTGTGGGAGTTGTGTAGGCAGTGGTGTAACGCTGTGGGAGTGGTGTGTGTAGTGGTGTAGAGCTGTGGGAGTGGTGTGGGCAGTGGTGTAGCGCTGCTGTTTTCGTGTGGGCAGTGGTGTAGCGCTGTGGGAGTGGTGTGGGTAGTGATGTATCGCTGTTGGGGTGGTGTCGGTATTGGTGTAGCGCTGTGCAGATGGTGTGGGTATTGGTGTAGCGCTGTGGGAGTGGTGTGGGTTGTGGTGTAACGATGTGGGAGTGGTGTGGGTAGTGGTGTAGCGCTGTGGGATTGGTGTGGGCAGTGGTGTAACGCTGTGGGAGTGGTGTGGGCAGTGGTGTATTGATGTGGTAGTGGTGTGGGCAGTGGTGTAGCGCTGTGGGAGTGGTCTGGGTAGTGGCGTAGTGCTGTGGGAGTGGGGTGGGCCGTGGTGTAGCGCTGTGGGAGTGGTGTGGGCAGTGGGGTAGCGCTGTGGGACTCATGTGGGCTGTGGTGTATTACTGTGGTAGTGATGTGGGCATTGGTGTAGCGCTGTGGGAGTGGCGTGGGCAGTTGTCCAGTGTTGTGGGAGTGGTGTTGGCCGTGGTGTATCGCTGTGGGAGTGGTGTGGGCAGTGGTGTAGCGCTGTGGAAGTGGCGTGGGCAGTGGTGTAGTGCTGTGGGAGTGGTGTGGGCAGTGGTGTAGCGCTGTGGCAGTGGTGTGGGTTGTGGTGTAGTGCTGTCGGAATGATGTCGGCAGGGGTGTAGCGCTGTGGAAGTGGTGTGGGCAGTGGTGTAGCGCTGTGGGTGTGATGTGGGCAGTGGTGTAACGCTGTGGGAGTGGTGTGGGCAGTGGTGTAGCGCTGTGGGAGTTGAGGTTGATGTTGAATTTGTTGGTGATTTTCAATTTTGAGGTTGTTGTTGAATTAGTTGGTGTTATCAATGTTATTTTTTGAACTTCTTAATATTGTTCAATGTTGAGGTTGTTGTTAAATTTGTTCGTGATTTTCAAAATTGAGGTTGTTGCTCAATTTGTTGGTGATATCAATATTGAGGTTGTTGTTGAAATTGTTCACGTTTTACAATATTGAGGTTGTTGTTGAATTTGTTGGTGTTATCAATGATTTTTTGAACTTTTTCTCTTTTAAAAGTTGAGTTTGTTGTTGAATTTGTTGGCGTTTTCCAATGTTGAGGTTGTTGTAGATTTTGTTGATGATATCAATGTTTTTTTGAACTTTTTCTCTTCTTTTAAAAGTTGAGGTTTTGGTTGAATTTGTTGGTGCTTTTCAATGTTGAGTTTGTTGTTGAATTTGTTGGTGTTATCAATGATTTTTTGAACTTTTTCTCTTTTAAAAGTTGAGTTTGTTGTTCAATTTGTGGGTATTTTTCAATATTAAGTTTGTTGTTCAATTTGTTGGCGTTTTTCAATGTTCCAGTTGTTGTTGAATTTGTTGGTTTTATCAAATTTTTTTTGAACTTTTTCTCTTCTTTTATGAGTTGAGGTTGTTGTACAATTTGTTGGTGATTTTCAATGTTGATGCTGTTGATCAATTTGTTGGCGTTTTTCAATGTTGAGGTTGTTGTTGAATTTGTTGGTGTTTTTCAATGTTGAGGTTGTTGTAGAATTTGTTGGTGGCTTTCAATATTGAAGTTGTTGAATTAGTTGGTATCTTTCAATGTTGAGGTTGTTGTTGAATTTGTTGGTGTTATCAATGTTTTTATTGAACTTTATATCTTCTTTTAAAAGTTGAGGTTGTTTTTGAATTTGTTCTTATTTTTCAATGTTGCGGTTGTTGTTGAATTATTTGTTGTTTATCATTGTTGAGGTTGTTGAAGTTGTTGGTGCTTTTCAATGTTGAGGTTGTTGTTTAATTTGTTGGTGTTATCGATGTTATTTTTTGAACATTTTGTATTTTTCAATGTTGAGGTTGTTGTGAATTTGTTGGTGTTATCAATGTTATTTTTTGAACTTTTTTGTATTCCTCAATGTTGAGGATGTTGTTTAATTTGTTGCTGTTAACAATATTTTTTTTGAACTTTTTCTTTTTTAGTAGTTGAGGTTGTTGTTGAATTTGTTGGTATTTTTCAATGTTGCAGCTGTTGTTGAATTTGTTGGTGATTTTCAATATTGTGGTTCATGTTGAATTTTTGGTGTTTTTCAGTGTTGAGTTTGTTGTTGAATTTGTTGGTGATTTTCAATATTGTGGTTCATGTTGAATGTTTGGTGTTTTTCAATGTTGAGGTTGTTGTTGAATTTGCTGGTGATTTTCAATTATGAAGTTGTTTAATTTGTTGGTGATTTTAAATGTTCATGTTGTTGTTGAATTTGTTGGTGTCTTTCAATATTGAGGTTGTTGTTGAATATGTTGATGTTTTTCATTGTTGAGGTTGTTGTTGAATCTGTTGGTGTCTTTCAATATTGAGGTTGTTGTTGAATTTGTTGGTGTTATCAATGTTTTTTTGAACATTTTCTCTTCTTTTAAAAGATGTGTTTGTTGTTAAAATTGTTTGCGTTTTTCAATGATGAGGCTGTTGTTGAATGTGTTGTTGTTTTTCAATGTTGAGGTTGTTGTAGAATTTGTTGCTTTTTTTTCAGTGTTGAGGTTGTTCAATTTGTTGGTGATTTTCAATATTGAGGTTGTTGAATTTGTTGGTTTTATCAATGTTCTTTTTTGAACTTTTTTGTACTTTTAAATGTTGAGGTTTTTGTTGAATTTGTTGGTGTATTTCAATGTTGAGGTTGTTGATGAAATTGTTGGTGTTTTTCAATGTTGAGGTTGTTGTTGAATTTGTTGGTGATATTCCATAATGAGATTGTTGTTGAATTTGCTGGTGTTAGCAATGTTATTTTTTGAAATTTTTTGTATTTTTCAATGTTGAGGTTGTTGTTGAATTTGTTCGTGTCTTTCAATATTGAGGATGTTGTTGCATTTGTTGGTGTTTTTCAATGTTGAGGATGTTGTTGAATTTGTTGGTGTTTTTCAATGTTGAAGTTGTTGTAGAATTTGTTGCTAACTTTCAATATTGAAGTTGTTGAATTTGTTGGTGATTTTCAATGTTGACGTTGTTGTTGAATTTGTTGTCGTTTTTCAATGTTGACGTTGTTGTTGAATTAGTTGGTATTTTTCAATGTTGAGGTTGTTGTTGAATTTGTTGTTGATTTTCAATGTTGAGTTTGATGTTGAATATTTGTTGGTGTTATCCAAGTTATTTTTTGAACTTTTTGTATTTTTCAATGTTGAGGTTGTTGTTGAATTTGTTTAGTGTCATCAATGCTATTTTTTCAACTTTTTTGTATTCCTCAATGTTGAGGTTGTTGTTTAATTTGTTGTTGTTATCAATGTTTTTTTTGAACTTTTTCTCTTCTTTTAGAAGTTGAGGTTGTTGTTCAATTTGTTGGTATTTTTCAATGTTGCAGTTGTTGTTGAATTTGTTGGTGATTTTCAATATTATGGTTCATCTTGAATTTTTGGTCTTTTTTAATGTTGAGTTTGTTGTTGAATTAGTTGGTGATTTTCAATATTGTGGTTCATGTTGAAGTTGTTGGTGTTTTTCAATGTCGATGTTGTTGTTGAATTTGTTGCTGATTTACAATATTGAGGCTGTTGATGAATTTGTTGGAGTTATTCAATGTTGAGGTTGTTGATGAATTTGTTGGTGTTTTTCAATGTTGATGTTGTTGTTGAATTTGTTGGTGATATTCCATAATGAGATTGTTGTTGAATTTGCTGGTGTTATCAATGTTATTTTTTGAAATTTTTTGTATTTTTCAATGTTGAGGTTGTTGTTGAATTTGTTCGTGTCTATCAATATTGAGGTTGTTGTTGAATTTGTTGGTGTTTTTCAATGTTGAGGTTGTTGTTTAATTTATTGGTGTTTTTCAATGTTGAGGTTGTTGTAGAATTTGTTGCTAACTTTCAATATTGAAGTTGTTGAATTTGTTGGTGATTTTCAATGTTGACGTTGTTGTTGAATTTGTTGTCGGTTTTCAATATTGAGGTTGTTGTAGAATTTGTTGTTGGCTTTCAATATTGAAGTTGTTGAATTAGTTGGTATTTTTCAATGTTGAGGTTGTTGTTGACTTTGTTGTTGATTTTCAATGTTGAGTTTGATGTTGAATATTTGTTGGTGTTATCGATGTTATTTTTTGAACTTTTTGTATTTTTCAATGTTGAGGTTGTTGTTGAATTTGTTGGTATTATCAATGTTATTTTTTCAACTTTTTTGTATTCCTCAATGTAGAGGTTGTTGTATAATTTGTTGTTGTTATCAATGTTTTTTTTTGAACTTTTTGTCTTCTTCTAGAAGTTGAGGTTGTTGTTCAATTTGTTGGTATTTTTCAATGTTGCAGTTGTTGTTGAATTTGTTGGTGATTTTCAATATTGTGGTTCATCTTGAATTTTTGGTCTTTTTTAATGTTGAGTTTGATGTTGAATTTGTTGGTGATTTTACATATTGTGGTTCATGTTGAATTTTTGGTCTTTTTCAATGTTGAGGTTGTTGTTGAATTTGTTGGTGATTTTCAATATTGAAGTTGTTGAATTTGTTGGTGATTTTAAATGTTGATGTTGTTGTTAAATTTGTTGGTGTCTTTCAATATTGAGGTTGTTGTTGAATATGTTGGTGTTTTTCAATGTTGAGGTTGTTTAATTTGTTGGTGTTTTTCATTGTTGAGGTTGTTGTTGAATATGTTGGTGTTTTTCAATGTTGAGGTTGTTGAATTTGTTGGTGTTTTTCATTGTTCAGGTTGTTGTTGAATCTGTTGGTGTCTTTAAATATTGAGGTTGTTGTTGAACTTGTTGGTGTTTTTCAATGTTGATGTTGTTGTTGAATTTGTTGGTGTTTTTCATTGTTGAGGTTGTTGTTAAATCTGTTGGTGTCTTTCAATATTGAGGTTCTTGTTGAACTTATTGGTGTTTTTCAATGTTGATGTTGTTGTTGAATTTGTTGGTGTCTTTCAATGTTGATGTTGTTGTTGAATTTGTTGGCGTTTTTCAATGATGAGGTTGTTGAATTTGTTGGTGTTTTTCATTGTTCAGGTTGTTGTTGAATCAGTTGGTGTCTTTAAATATTGAGGTTGTTGTTGAACTTGTTGGTGTTTTTCAATGTTGATGTTGTTGTTGAATTTGTTGGTGATCTTCAATGATGAGTTTGTTGTTGAAATTGCTGTTGTTTTTCAATGTTGAGGTTGTTGTTGAATTTGTTGGTGTTATCAATGTTTTCTTTTAACTTTTTATCTTCTTTTAAAAGTTGAGGTTGTTGTTGAATTTGTTGGTGTTTTTCAATGTTGAGGTTGTTGTTGAATTTGTTGGTTTTTTTCATTGTTGAGATTGTTGTTGAATTTGTTGGTTTTATCAATGTTTTTTGTTGAACTTGTTTGCATTTTTATAAGTTAAGGTTGTTGTTGAATTTGTCGTTTTTTTTCAGTGTTGAGGTTGTTCAATTTGTTGGTGATTTTCAATATTGAGGTTGTTGAATTTGTTGGTTTTATCAATGTTCTTTTTTGAACTTTTTTGTACTTTTAAATGTTGAGGTTGTTGTTGAATTTGTTGGTGTTTTTCAATGTTGAGGTTGTTTTTGAATTTGTTGGTGATTTTCAATATTGAGGTTGTTGTTAAATTTGTTGGTGATATTCCATAATGAGATTGTTGTTGAATTTGCTGGTGTTATCAATGTTATTTTTTGAAATTTTTTGTATTTTTCATTGTTGAGGTTGTTGTTGAATTTGTTCGTGTCTTTCAACATTAAGGTTGTTGTTGAATTTGTTGGTGACTTTCAATTTTGAGGTTGTTTATTAATTTGTTGGTGTTTTTCAATATTGATGTTGTTGTTGAATTTGTTGGTGTCTTTCAATATTTCGGTTGTTGTTGAATATGTTGGTGTTTTTCAATTGTTGAGGTTGTTGAATTTGTTGGTGTTTTTCAAAGTTGTGGTCCTTGTGCGAATTTGTTGGTGAATTTCAATATTGAAGTTGTTGTTGAATTTGTTGGTTTTATCAATGTTCTTTTTTGAAATTTTTTGCACTTTTAAATGATGAGGTTGTTGTTGAATTATTCGTTGTTTTTCATTGTTTAGGTTGTTGAAGTTGTTGGTGTTTGTCAATGTCGATGTTGTTGTTGTATTTGTTGCTGATTTACAATATTGAGGTTGTTGATGAATTTGTTGGTGTTTTTCAATGTTGAGGTTGTTGTTGAATTTGTTGCTGATTTACAATATTGTGGTTGTTGTTGAATTTGTTGGAGTTATTCAATGTTGAGGTTGTTGATGAATTTGTTGGTGTTTTTCAATGTTGAGGTTGTTGTTGAATTTGTTGGTGCTATTCAATAATGAGATTGTTGTTGAATTTGTTGGTGTTATCAATGTTATTTTATGAACTTTTTTGTATTTTTCAATGTTGAGGTTGTTGTTGAATTTGTTGCTGTTTTTCAATGTTGAGTTTGTTGTTGAATTTGTTGGTGATTTTCAATATTGAGGTTGTTGTTGAATTTGTTGCTGTTATCAATGTTAATTTTTGACCTTTGTTTTATTTTTGAAAGTTGAGTTTGTTGTTGAATTTGTTGGTTTTTTTCAATGTTGAGGATGTTGTTGAATTTGTTGGTGTCTTTCAATATTGAGGTTGTTGTTGAATTTGTTGGTGTCTTTCAATATTGAAGTTGTTGAATTTGTTGGTGATTTTAAATGTTGATGTTGTTGTTAAATTTGTTGATGTCTTTCAATATTGAGGCTGTTGAATATGTAGGTGTTTTTCCATGTTGAGGTTGTTGAATTTGTTGGTGTTTTTCATTGTTGAGGTTGTTGTTGAATCTGTTGGTGTCTTTCAATATTGAGGTTGTTGTTGAATTTGTTGGTGACTTTCATTGTTGAGGTTGTTGTTGAATTTGTTGTTGTTATCAATGTTTTTTTTGAACTTTTTCTCTTCTTTTAAAAGTTGAGGTTGTTGTTGAATTTGTTGGTATTTTTCAATGTTGACGTTGTAGTTGAATTTGTTGGTGTTATCCATGTTATTTTTGGAACTTTTTTCTATTTTTCAATGTTGAGGTTGTTGTTGAATTTGTTGGTATTTTTCAATGTTGCGGTTGTTGAATTTTTGGGCGTTTTTCATTGTTGAGGTTGTTGAAGTTGTTGCTGTTTTTCATCGTTGAGATTGTTGTTGAATTTGTTGGTGTTATCAATGTTTTTTGTTGAACTTGTTTGTCTTTTTAAAAGTTAAGGTTGTTGTTGAATTTGTTGTTGATTTTCAATGTTGAGTTTGATGTTGAATATTTGTTGGTGTTATCGATGTTATTTTTTGAACTTTTTGTATTTTTCAATGTTGAGGTTCCTGTTGAATTTGTTTGGTGTCATCAATGTTATTTTTTCAACTTTTTTGTATTCCTCAATGTTGAGGTTGTTGTTTAATTTGTTGTTGTTATCAATGTTTTTTTTTAACTTTCTCTCTTCTTTTAGAAGTTGATGTTGTTGTTCAATTTGTTGGTCTTTTTCAATGTTGCAGTTGTTGTTGAATTTGTTGGTGATTTTCAATATTGTGGTTCATTTTGAATTTTTGGTATTTTTTAATGTTGAGTTTGTTGTTGAATTTGTTGGTGATTTTAAATATTGTGGTTCATGTTGAATTTTTGGTGATTTTAAATGTTGATGTTGTTAAATTTGTTGATGTCCTTCAATATTGAGGCTGTTGAATATGTAGGTGTTTTTCAATGTTGAGGTTGTTGAATTTGTTGGTGTTTTTCATTGTTGAGGTTGTAGTTGAATCTGTTGGTGTCTTTCAATATTGAGGTTGTTGTTTAACTTGTTGGTGTTTTTCAATGTTGATGTTGTTGTTGAATTTGTTGGTTTCTTTCAATGTTGATGTTGTTGTTGAAATTGTTGGTGTTTTTCAATGTTGAGGTTGTTGAATTTGTTGGTGTTTTTCAAAGTTGTGGACTTGTTGAATTTGTTGGTGATTTTCAATGTTGAGGTTGTTGAATTTGTTGGTGTTTTTCATTGTTGAGGTTGTTGTTGAATCTGTTGGTGTCTTTCAATGTTGATGTTGTTGTTGAACTTGTTGGTGTTTTTCAATGTTGATGTTGTTGTTGAATTTGTTGGTGTCTTTCAATTTTGATGTTGTGGTTGAATTTGTTGGTGTTTTTCAATGTTGAGGTTGTTGAATTTGTTGATGTTTTTCAAAGTTGTGGTACTTGTTGAATTTGTTGGTGATTTTCAATGTTGAGTTTGTTGTTGAAATTGTTGTTGTTTTTCAATGTTGAGGTTGTTGTTGAATTTGTTGGTGTTATCAATGATTTCTTTGAACTTTATATCTTCTTATAAAAGTTGAGGTTGTTGTTGAATTTGTTTGTGTTTTTCAATGTTGAGGTTTTTCTTGAATTTGTTGCTGATTTTCAGTATTGAGGTTGTTGTTGAATTTGTTGGTTTTATCAATTTTTTTTTCAACTTTCTCTCTTTTAAAAGTTGAGGTTGTTGTTGAATTTGTTGGTGTTTTTCAATGTTGAGGTTGTTGTTGAATTTGTTGATTTTTTTCATTGTTGAGATTGTTGTTGAATTTGTTGGTTTTATTAATGTTTTTTGTTGAACTTGTTTGCATTTTTAAAAGTTAAGGATGTTGTTGAATTTGTTGTTTTTTTTCAATGCTGAGGTTGTTGGATTTGTTGGTTTTATCAATGTTCTTTATTGAACTTTTTTGTACTTTTAAAAGTTGAGGTTGTTGTTGAATTTGTTGGTGTTTTTCAATGTCGATGTTGTTGTTGAATTTGTTGCTGATTTACAATATTGAGGCTGATGATGAATTTGTTGGTGTTATTCAATGTTGAGGTTGTTGTTGAATTTGTTGGTGATATTCAATAATGAGATTGTTGTTGAATTTGTTGGTGTTATCAATGTTATTTTATGCACTTTTTTGTATTTTTCAATGTTGAGTTTTGTTGTTGAATTTGTTGGTGATTTTCAATGTTGAGGTTGTTGCTGAATTTGTTGCTGTTATCAATGTTAATTTTTGAACTTTTTTATATTTTTGAAGTTGAGCTTGTTGTTGAATTTGTTGGTTTTTTTCAATGTTGAGGTCGTTGTTGAATTTGTTGGTGTTTTTAAATGTTGAGGTTGTTGTTGAATTTGTTGGTGACTTTCATTGTTGAGGTTGTTGTTGAATTTGTTGTTGTTATCAATGTTTTTTTTGAACTTTTTCTCTTCTTTTAAAAGTTGAAGTTGTTGTTGAATTTGTTGGTATTTTTCAATGTTGACGTTGTAGTTGAATTTGTTGGTGTTATCCATGTTATTTTTTGAACTTTTTTCTATTTTTCAATGTTGAGGTTGTTGTTGAATTTGTTGGTATTTTTCAATGTTGCGGTTGTTGAATTTTTGGGCGTTTTTCATTGTTGAGGTTGTTGAAGTTGTTGGTGTTTTTCATCATTGAGATTGTTTTTGAATTTGTTGGTGTTATCAATGTTTTTTGTTGAACTTGTTTGTCTTTTTAAAAGTTAAGGTTGTTGTTGAATTTGTTGGTGTATTTCAATGTTGAGGTTGTTCAATTTGTTGGAGGTTTTCAATATTGTGGTTCTTGTTGAATTTGTTGGTTTTATCAATGTTCTTTTTTGAACATTTTTGTACTTTTAAATCTTGAGGCAGTTGTTGAATTTGTAGTTTTTTTTTCAATATTGAGGTTGTTGTTGAATTTGTTGGTGATTTTCAATATTGAGTTTGTTGTTGAAATAGCTGCTGTTATCAATGTTAATTTTTGAACTTTTTTTTATTTTTGAAAGTTGAGCTTGTTGTTGAATTTGCTGGTTTTTTATCAATGTTGAGGTTGTTGTTGAATTTGTTGGTGTTATTCAATGTTGAGGTTGTTGTTGAATTTGTTCGAGATTTTCAAAATTGAAGTTGTTGAATTTGTTGGTGATTTTCAACATTGAGGTTACTGTTGAATTTGTTGGTGTTTTTCAATGCTGAGGTTGTTGTTGAATTTGTTGGTGACTTTCAAAATTGAGGTTGTTGTTGAATTTGTTGGCGCTTTTCAATGTTGAGGTTGTTGTTGAATCTGTTGGTGTTTTTCCATGTTGAGGTTGTTGTTGAATTTGTTGGTGTTATCAATGTTTTTTTTGAACTTATTCTCTTCTTTTAAAAGTTGAGGTTGTTGTTGAATTTGTTGCTGTTTTTCAATGCTGAAGTTGTTGCTGAATTTGTTTGTGACTGTCAATATACAGTTTGTTGTTGGATTTGTTGGTTTTATCAATGATCTTTTTTGAACTTTTTTGTAGTTTTAAATGTTGAGTTTGTTGAATTTGTTGGTGTTATTCATTCTTTAGGTTGTTGTTGAATTTTTTGGTGATTTTCAATATTGAGGTTGTTGTTGCATTTGTTGGTTTTTTTTAATGTTGAGGTTGCTGTTGAATTTGTTGGTGACTTTCAACATTGAGGTTGTTGTTGAATTTGTTGGCGTTTTTCAATGTTGAGGTTGTTGTTGAATTTGTTGGTGTTATCAATGTTTTTTTTGATCTTTTTCTCTTCTTTTAAAAGTTGAGGTTGTTGTTGAATTTTTTGTTATTTTTCAATGTTGAGGTTGATGTTGAATTTGTTGGTGTTTTTATATGTTGAGGTTGATGTTGAATTTGTTAGTGATTTTCATTATTGAGGTTGTTGTTGAACTTGTTGGCGTTTATCAATGTTGAGATTGTTGTTGAATTTGTTGCTGATTATCAATGTTGAGGTCGTTGTTGAACTTATTGGTGTCTTTCAATATTGAGGTTGTTGCTGAATTTGTTGGTGTTTTTCAATGTTGAGATGGTTGTTGAATTTGTTGCTGATCTTCAATGTTGTGGTCGTTGTTGAACTTGTTGGTGTCTTTCAATATTGAGGTTGTTGTTGAATTTGTTGGTGTTTTTCAATGTTGAGGTTGTTGTTGAATTTGTTGGTGATTTTCAATATTGAGGTTGTTGTTGAATTTGTTGGTATTATCAATGTTATTTTTTGAACTTTTTTGTATTTTACAATGTAGACGCTGTTGTTGAATTTGTTGGTATTTTTCAAAGTTGAGGTTGTTGAATTTGTTGGTGTTTTTCAATGTTGTGGTTGTTGAATTTGTTGGTGTTTTTCAATGTTGAGGTTGTTGTTGAATTTGTTGCTGATCTTCAATGTTGTGGTCGTTGTTGAACTTGTTGGTGTCTTTCAATATTGAGGTTGTTGTTGAATTTGTTGGTGTTTTTCAATGTTGAGGTTGTTGTTGAATTTGTTGGTGATTTTCAATATTGAGGTTGTTGTTGAATTTGTTGGTATTATCAATGTTATTTTTTGAACTTTTTTGTATTTTACAATGTTGAGGCTGTTGTTGAATTTGTTGGTTTTTTATAATGTTGAGGTTGTTGAATTTGTTGTTGTTTTTCCATGTTGAGGTTGTTGTTGAATTTGTTGGTGATTTTCAATATTGAGGTTGTTGTTGAATTTGTTGGTATTAGCAATGTTATTTTTTGAACTTTTTTGTATTTTACAATGTTGAGGCTGTTGTTGAATTTGTTGGTTTTTTATAATGTTGAGGTTGTTGAATTTGTTGTTGTTTTTCCATGTTGAGGTTGTTGTTGAATTTGTTGCTGATTTTCAATATTGAGGTTGTTGTTGAATTTGTTGGCGTTTATCAATGTTGAGATTGTTGTTGAATTTGTTGATGATTTTCAATGTTGAGGTTGTTATTAATTTGTTGGTGATTTTCAATGTTGAGGTTGTTGTTGAATTTGCTGGTGTTATCAATGTTTTTTGAACGCTTTTGTATTTTTCAATGTTAAGGTTGTTGTTGTATTTGTTAGCCGTTTTCAATGTTGAGGTTGTTGTTGAATTTGTTGGTGATTTTCAATATTGATGTTGTTCAATTTGTTGGTGATTTTCAATGATGAGGTTGTTGTTGAATTAGTTGGTGCCTTTCAATATTGAGGTTGTCATTGAGTTTGTTGGCGTCTTTCAATGTTGAGGTTGTTGTTGAATTTCTTTGTTTTATCAATGTTTTTATGAACTTTTTCTCTTCTTTTAAAAGTTGAGGTTGTTGTTGAATTTGTTCTTTGTATTTCAATGTTGAGCTTGTTGATGAATTTGTTGGTGTTTGTCAATGTTGCGATTGTTGTTGAATTTGTTAATGATTTTCAATGTTGAGGTTGTTGTTAAACGTGTTGGTGTCTTTCATTATTGAGCTTGATGTTGAATTTGTTGGTGTTCTTGAATGTTGAGGTTGTTGTTGAATTTGTTGGTGATTTTCATTATTGAAGTTGTTGAATTTGTTGGTGATTTTCAATGTTGAGGTTTTTGTTGAATTTGTTGGTGTCTTTCAATATTGTGGTTGTTGTTGAATTTGTTGGCGTTTTTCAATGTTGAGTTTGTTGTTGAATTTGTTAGTGTTTTCAATGTTATTTTTTGAACTTTTTTGAAGGTTTCAATGATTTGGTTGTTGTTGAATTTGTTGGTGTTATCAATGTTATTTTTTGAACTTTTTTCTATTTTTCAATGTTGAGATTGTTGATGAATTTGTTGGTGTGTGTCAATTTTGCAGTTGTTGTTGAATTATTTGTTGTTTTTCATTGTTGAGGTTGTTGAAGTTGTTGGTGTTTTTCAATGTTGAGGTTGTTGTTGAATTTGTGCTGATTTTCAATATTGAGGTTGTTGATGAATTTGTTGGTGTTATCAATGTTTTTGTTGAACTTTTTTGTATTTTTAAAAGTTAAGGTTGTTGTTGAATTTGTTGGTGTTTTTCAATGTTGAGGTTGTTGTTGAATTTTTTGTTGTATTTCATTGTTGAGGTTTTTGTTGAATTTGTTGGTGTTATCAATGTTTTTGTTGAACTTTTTTGTATTTTTAAAAGTTGAGGTTGTTGTTGAATTTGTTGGTGTTTTTTAATGTTGAGGTTGTTGTTGAATTTGTTGGTGATTTTCAGTATTGAGGTTGTTGTTGAATTTGTTGGTGTTATCAATGTTATTTTTTGAACTTTTTTGTATTTTTCAATGTTGAGGTTGTTTTTGAATTTGTTGGTATTTTTCAATGTTGAGGTTGTTGTTGAATTTTTTGTTGTTTTACATTGTTGAGGTTGTTGTTGAATTTGTTGGTGTTTTTCAATGTTGAGCTTGTTGTTGAAATTGAAAGATTTTTTCAATGTTTAGCTTGTTGTTGAATTTGATGGTGTTTTTAAATGTTGAGCTTGATGTTGAATTTGTTTGTCAATTTCAATGTTGAGATTGTTGTTGAATTTGTCGCTGATTTTCAATGTTTAGGAGGTTTTTGAACTTGTTGGTGTCTTTCAATATTGATGTTGTTGTTGAATTTGTTGGTGTTTTTCAGTATTGAGGTTGTTGTTGAATTTGTTGATGTTTTTCAATGTTGAGGTTGTTGTTGAATTTGTTGCTGATTTTCAATATTGAGGTTGTTGTTGAATTTGTTGGCGTTTATCAATGTTGAGATTGTTGTTGAATTTGTTGCTGATTTTCAATGTTGAGATTGTTGTTAATTTGTTGGTGATTTTCGATGTTGAGGTTGTTGTTGAATTTCCTGGTGTTATCAATGTTTTTTGAACGCTTTTGTATTTTTCAATGTTAAGGTTGTTGTTGTATTTGTTAGCCGTTTTCAATGTTGAGGTTGTTGTTGAATTTGTTGGTGATTTTCAATATTGATGTTGTTCAATTTGTTGGTGATTTTCAATGATGAGGTTGTTGTTGAATTAGTTGGTGCCTTTCAATATTGAGGTTGTCATTGAGTTTGTTGGCGTCTTTCAATGTTGAGGTTGTTGTTGAATTTCTTTGTTTTATCAATGTTTTTATGAACTTTTTCTCTTCTTTTAAAAGTTGAGGTTGTTGTTGAATTTGTTCTTTGTATTTCAATGTTGAGCTTTTTGATGAATTTGTTGGTGTTTGTCAATGTTGCGATTGTTGTTTAATTTGTTAATGATTTTCAATGTTGAGATTGTTATTAAACTTGTTGGTGTCTTTCATTATTGAGCTTGATGTTGAATTTGTTGGCGTTTTTCAATGTTGAGATTGTTGTTGAATTTGTTGCTGTTTTCAATGTTGAGGTCGTTGTTGAACTGGTTGTTGTCTTTCAATGTTGTCGTTGTTGAATTTGTTCGCGTTTTTCAATGTTTAGGTTGTTGTTGAATTTGTTGGTGTTATCAATGTTACTTTTGTAAGTTTTTTGTTTTTTTCTATGTTGAGGTTGTTATTGAATTTGTTGGTCTTTTTCAATGTTGAAAATGTTGCTGAATTTGTTTGTGACTGTCAATATACAGGTTGTTGTTGAATTTGTTGGTTTTATCAATGATCTTTTTGGAATTTTTTGTAGTTTTAAATGCTGAGGTTGTTGAATTTGTTGGTGTTATTCATTCTTTAGGTTGTTGTTGAATTTTTTGGTGATTTTCAATATTGAGGTTGTTGTTGCATTTGTTGGTTTTTTTAATGTTGAGGTTGCTGTTGAATTTGTTGGTGACTTTCAACATTGAGGTTGTTGTTGAATTTGTTGGCGTTTTTCTATGTTGAGGTTGTTGTTGAATTTGTTGGTGTTATCAATGTTTTTTTTGATCTTTTTCTCTTCTTTTAAAAGTTGAGGTTGTTGTTGAATTTTTTGTTATTTTTCAATGTTGAGGTTGATGTTGAATTTCTTGGTGTTTTTAAATGTTGAGGTTGATGTTGAATTTGTTAGTGATTTTCAATATTGAGGTTGTTGTTGAACTTGTTGGCGTTTATCAATGTTGAGATTGTTGTTGAATTTGTTGCTGATTATCAATGTTGAGGTCGTTGTTGAACTTTTTGGTGTCTTTCAATATTGAGGTTGTTGCTGAATTTGTTGGTGTTTTTCAATGTTGAGATGGTTGTTGAATTTGTTGCTGATCTTCAATGTTTGGTCGTTGTTGAACTTGTTGGTGTCTTTCAATATTGAGGTTGTTGTTGAATTTGTTGGTGTTTTTCAATGTTGAGGTTGTTGTTGAATTTGTTGGTGATTTTCAATATTGAGGTTGTTGTTGAATTTGTTGGTATTATCAATGTTATTTTTTTGAACTTTTTTGTATTTTACAATGTAGACGCTGTTGTTGAATTTGTTGGTATTTTTCAATGTTGAGGTTGTTGAATTTGTTGGTGTTTTTCAATGTTGTGGTTGTTGAATTTGTTGGTGTTTTTCAATGTTGAGGCTGTTGTTGAATTTGTTGGTGTTTTTCAATGTTGAGATTGTTGTTGAATTTGTTGCTGATCTTCAATGTTGTGGTCGTTGTTGAACTTGTTGGTGTCTTTCAATATTGAGGTTGTTGTTGAATTTGTTGGTGTTTTTCAATGTTGAGGTTGTTGTTGAATTTGTTGCTGATTTTCAATATTGAGGTTGTTGTAGAATTTGTTGGCGTTTATCAATGTTGAGATTGTTGTTGAATTTGTTGGTGATTTTCAATGTTGAGGTTGTTATTAATTTGTTGGTGATTTTCAATGTTGAGGTTGTTGTTGAATTTGCTGGTGTTATCAATGTTGTTTTTTGAACGCTTTTGTATTATTCAATGTTAATGTTGTTGTATTTGTTAGCCGTTTTCAATGTTGAGGTTGTTGTTGAATTTGTTGGTGATTTTCAATATTGATGTTGTTCAATTTGTTGGTGATTTTCAATGGTGAGGTTGTTGTTGAATTAGTTGGTGCCTTTCAATATTGAGGTTGTCAATGAGTTTGTTGGCGTCTTTCAATGTTGAGGTTGTTGTTGAATTTCTTTCTTTTATCAATGTTTTTATGAACTTTTTCTCTTCTTTTATAATTTGAGGTTGTTGTTGAATTTGTTCTTTGTATTTCAATGTTGAGCTTGTTGATGAATTTGTTGGTGTTTGTCAATGTTGCGATTGTTGTTGAATTTGTTGATGATTTTCAATGTTGAGGTTGTTGTTAAACTTGTTGGTGTCTTTCATTATTGAGCTTGATGTTGAATTTGTTGGCGTTTTTCAATGTTGAGATTGTTGTTGAATTTGTTGCTGATTTTCAAGGTTGAGGTCGTTGTTGAACTGGTTGTTGTCTTTCAATGTTGTCGTTGTTGAATTTGTTCGTGTTTTTCAATGTTTAGGTTGTTGTTGAATTTGTTGGTGTTATCAATGTTACTTTTGTAAGTTTTTTGTTTTTTTCTATGTTGAGGTTGTTATTGAATTTGTTGGTGTTTTTCAATGTTGAAGTTGTTGTTGAATTTGTTTGTGACTGTCAATATACAGGTTGTTGTTGAATTTGTTGGTTTTATCAATGATCTTTTTGGAATTTTTTGTAGTTTTAAATGCTGAGGTTGTTGTTGAATTTGTTGGTGTTTTTCAATGTTGAGGTTGTTGTTGAATTTGTTGGTGTTATCAATGTTATTTTTTGAACTTTTTTCTATTTTTCAATGTTGAGATTGTTGATGAATTTGTTGGTATGTGTCAATGTTGCAGTTGTTGTTGAATTATTTGTTGTTTTTCATTGTTGAAGTTGTTGAAGTTGTTGGTGTTTTTCAATGTTGAGGTTGTTGTTGAATTTGTGCTGATTTTCAATATTGAGGTTGTTGATGAATTTGTTGGTGTTTTTCAATGTTGAGGTTGTTGTTAAATTTGTTGGTCATATTCAATATTGAGATTGTTGTTGAAATTGTTGGTGTTATCAATGTTATTTATTGATCGTTTTTGTGTTTTTCAATGTTGAGGTTGTTGTTGAATTTGTTGGTGTTATCAATGTTTTTGTTGAACTTTTTTGTATTTTTAAAAGTTGAGGTTGTTGTTGAATTTGTTGGTGTTTTTTAATGTTGAGGTTGTTGTTGAATTTGTTGGTGATTTTCAGTATTGAGGTTGTTGTTGAATTTGTTGGTGTTATCAATGTTATTTTTTGAACTTTTTTGTATTTTTCAATGTTGAGGTTGTTTTTGAATTTGTTGGTATTTTTCAATGTTGAAGTTGTTGTTGAATTTTTTGTTGTTTTTCATTGTTGAGGTTGTTGTTGAATTTGTTGTTGTTTTTCAATGTTGAGCTTGTTGTTGAAATTGAAAGATTTTTTCAATGTTTAGCTTGTTGTTGAATTTGATGGTGTTTTTAAATGTTGAGGTTGATGTTGAATTTGTTGGTGAATTTCAATGTTGAGATTGTTGTTGAATTTGTTGCTGATTTTCAATGTTTAGGTCGTTTTTGAACTTGTTGGTGTCTTTCAATATTGAGGTTGTTGTTGAATTTGATGGTGATTTTCAATATTGAGGTTGTTGTTGAATTTGTTGGTGTTTTTCAGTATTGAGGTTGTTGTTGAATTTGTTGGTGTTATCACTGTTGAGGTTGTTGTTGAATTTTTTGGTGTTTTTCAAAGTTGATGTTGTTGTTGATTTTGTTGTTTATTTTCAATTATGAGGTTGTTGTTGTATTTGTTGGTTATTTTCAATGTTGAGGTTGTTGAATTTGTTGGTGTTTTTCAATGTTGCGATTGTTGTTGAATTTCTTCGTATTTTTCAATGTTGTGGTTGTTGTTAAATTATTTGTTGATTTTCAATGTTGAAGTTTTTGAAGTTGTTGGTGTTTTTCAATGTTGAGGTTTTTCAATTTATTGTTGATTTTCAATATTGAGGTTGTTGTTGAATTTCTTGGTGTTATTAATGATATTTTTTGAACTTTTTTGTATTTTTCAATGTTGAGGTTTTTGTTGAATTTGTTGGTGTTATCAATGTTTTTGTTGAACTTTTTTGTATTTTTAAAAGTACAGATTGTTGTTGAAATTGTTGGCGTTTTTCAATGTTGAGTTTGTTGTTGGAATTGTTGGTGATTTTCAAAATTGAGGTTGTTGTTGAATTTGTTGGTGTTATCAATGTTATTTTTTGAACTTTTTTGTATTTTCAATGTTGATGTTGTTTTTCAATTTATTGCTATTTTTCAATGTTGAGATTGTTGTTGAATTTTTTGTTGTTTTTCAATGTTGAGGTTGTTGTTGAATTTGTTGGTGTTTTTCATTGCTGAGGTTTTTGTTGAGTTTGTTGGTGTTATCAATGTATTTGTTGAACTTTTTTGTATTTTTAAAATTTAAGGTTGTTGTTGAATTTGTTGGTGTTTTTCAATGTTGAGGTTGCTGTTGAATTTTTTGTTGTTTTTCATTGTTGAGGTTATTGTTTAATTTGTTGGTGATTTTCAATGTTGAGGTTGTTGTTGAATTTGTAGGTGATTTTCAATATTGAATTTGTTGTTGAATTTGTTGGTGTTATCAATGATTTCTTTGAACTTTATATCTTCTTTTAAAAGTTGAGGTTGTTGTTGAATTTGTTTGTGTTTTTCAATGTTGAGGTTTTTCTTGAATTTGTTGCTGATTTTCAGTATTGAGGTTGTTGTTGAATTTGTTGGTTTTATCAATGTTTTTTTTCAACTTTCTCTCTTTTAAAAGTTGAGGTTGTTGTTGAATTTGTTGGTGTTTTTCAATGTTGAGGTTGTTGTTGAATTTGTTGATTTTTTTCATTGTTGAGATTGTTGTTGAATTTGTTGGTTTTATTAATGTTTTGTGTTGAACTTGTTTGCATTTTTAAAAGTTAAGGTTGTTGTTGAATTTGTTGCTTTTTTTCAATGCTGAGGTTGTTGAATTTGTTGGTTTTATCAATGATCTTTTTTGAACTTTTTTGTACTTTTAAAAGTTGAGGTTGTTGTTGAATTTGTTGGTGTTTTTCAATGTCGATGTTGTTGTTGAATTTGTTGCTGATATACAATATTGAGGCTAATGATGAACTTGTTGGTGTTATTCAATGTTGAGGTTGTTGTTGAATTTGTTGGTGATATTCAATAATGAGATTGTTGTTGAATTTGTTGGTGTTATCAATGTTATTTTATGCACTTTTTTGTATTTTTCAATGTTGAGTTTGTTCTTGAATTTGTTGGTGATTTTCAATGTTGAGGTTGTTGTTGAATTTGTTGCTGTTATCAATGTTAATTTTTGAACTTTTTTTTATTTTTGAAGTTGAGCTTGTTGTTGAATTTGTTGGTGTTTTTCAATGTTGAGGTTGTTGTTGAAGTTGTTGGTGTCTTTCATTGTTGAGGTCTTTGTTGAAGTTGTTGTTGTTATCAATGTTTTTTTTGAACTTTTCCTCTTCTTTTAAAAGTTGAGGTTGTTGTTGAATTTGTTGGTATTTTTCAATGTTGACGTTGTAGTTGAATTAGTTGGTGTTATCCATGTTATTTTTTGAACTTTTTTCTATTTTTCAATGTTGAGGTTGTTGTTGAATTTGTTGGTATTTTTCAATGTTGCGGTTGTTGAATTTTTGGGCGATTTTCATTGTTGAGGTTGTTGAAGTTGTTGGTGTTTTTCATCGTTGAGATTGTTGTTGAATTTGTTGGTGTTATCAATGTTTTTTGCTGAACTTGTTTGTCTTTTTAAAAGTTCAGGTTGTTGTTGAATTTGTTGGTGTTTTTCAATGTTGAGGTTTTTCAATTTTTTGGTGATTTTCAATATTGATGTTGTTGTTGAATTTCTTGGTGTTATTAATGATATTTTTTGAATTTTTTTGTATTTTTCAATGTTGAGGTTTTTGTTGAATTTGTTGGTGTTATCAATGTTTTTGTTGAACTTCTTTGTATTTTTAAAAGTACAGGTTGTTGTTGAAATTGTTGGCGTTTTTCAATGTTGAGTTTGTTGTTGGAATTGTTGGTGATTTTCAATATTGAGGTTGTTGTTGAATTTGTTGGTGTTATCAATGTTATTTTTTGAACTTTTTTGTATTTTTCAATGTTGATGTTGTTTTTCAATTTATTGGTATTTTTCAATGTTGAGATTGTTGTTGAATTTTTTGTTGTTTTTCAATGTTGAGGTTGTTGTTGAATTTGTTGGTGTTTTTCATTGCTGAGGTTTTTGTTGAGTTTGTTGGTGTTATCAATGTATTTGTTGAACTTTTTTGTATTTTTAAAATTTAAGGTTGTTGTTGAATTTGTTGGTGTTTTTCAATGTTGAGGTTGCTGTTGAATTTTTTCTTGTTTTTCATTGTTGAGGTTGTTGTTTAATTTGTTGGTGATTTTCAATGTTGAGGTTGTTGTTGAATTAGTAGATGATTTTCAATATTGATTTTGTTGTTGAATTTGTTGGTGTTATCAAAGCTTTTTTTGAAATTTTTATTTTCTTTTAAAGTTGAGGTTGTTGTTGAATTTGTTGGTATTTTTCAATGTTGCGGTTGTTGTTGAATTATTTGTTGTTTTTCATTGTTGATGTTTTTGAAGTTGTTGGTGTTTTTCAATGTTGATGTTGTTGTTCAATTTGTTGGTGATTTTCAATATTGAAGTTGTTGAATTTGTTGGTGATTTTCAATGTTAAGGTTGTTGTTGAATTTTTTGGTGACTTTCAATGTTGAGGTTGTTCTTGAATTTGTTGTTGTTATCAATGTTTTTTTTGAACTTTTTCACTTCTTTTAAAAGTTGATGTTGTTGTTGAATTTGTTGTTGTTTTTCAATGTTGAGGTTGTTGTTGAATTTGTTTGTGACTTTCAATATACAGGTTGTTGTTGAATTTGTTGGTTTTATCAATGATCTTTTTTGAACTTTTTGTTAGTTTTAAATGTTGAGGTTGTTGTTGAATTTGTTGGCGTTTTTCATTTTTGAGGTTGTTGTTGAATTTCTTGCTGTTTTTCAATGTTGAGGTTGTTGTTGAATTTGTTGGTGTTTTTCATTGTTGAGGTTTTTGTTGAATTTGTTGGTGTTATCAATGTTTTTGTTGAACTTTTTTGTATTTTTAAAAGTTAAAGTTGTTTTTGAATTTGTTGGTGTTTTTCAATGTTGAGGTTGTTGAATTTGTAGGTGTTTTTCAATGTTGACGTTGTTGTTGAATTTGTAGGTGATTTTCAATGTTGAGGTTGTTGTTGAATTTGTTGTTTATTTTCAATGTTGAATTTGTTGTTGAATTTGCTCGTGTTATCAATGCTTTTTTTGAAATTTTGATCTTCTTTTAAAAGTTGAGGTTGTTGTTGAATTTGTTGGTATTTTTCAATGTTCCGGATGTTGTTGAATTATTTGTTGTTTTTCATTGTTGAAGTTGTTGGTGTTTTTCAATGTTGAGGTTGTTGTTGAATTTGTTGGTTTTATCAATGTTCTTTTTGCAACTTTTTCTCTTGTTTTAAAAGTTGAGGTTGTTGTTGAATTTGTTGGTGTTTTTCAATGTTGAGGTTGTTGTTAAATTTGTTGGTGATATTCAATAATGAGATTGTTGTTGACGTTGTTGGTGTTATCAATGTTATTTTTTAAACTTTTTTGTATTTTTCAATGTTGAGTTTGTTGTTGAATTTGTTGGTGATTTTCAATGTTGAGGTTGTTGTTGAATTTGTTGCTGTTATCAATGTTAATTTTTGAACTTTTTTTTATTTTTGAAGTTGAGCTTGTTGTTGAATTTGTTGGTTTTTTTCAATGTTGAGGTTGTTGTTGAATTTGTTGGTGTCTTTCAATATTGAGGTTGTTGTTGAATTTGTTGGTGTTTTTCAATGTTGAGGTTGTTGTTGAATTTGTTGGTGACTTTCATTGTTGAGGTTGTTGTTGAATTTGTTGTTGTTATCAATGTTTTTTTTGAACTTTTTCTCTTCTTTTAAAAGTTGAGGTTGTTGTTGAATTTGTTGGTATTTTTCAATGTTGCGGTTGTTGAATTTTTGGGCGATTTTCATTGTTGAGGTTGTTGAAGTTGTTGGTGTTTTTCATCGTTGAGATTGTTGTTGAATTTGTTGGTGTTATCAATGTTTTTTGTTGAACTTGTTTGTCTTTTTAAAAGTTCAGGTTGTTGTTGAATTTGTTGGTGTTTTTCAATGTTGAGGTTTTTCAATTTTTTGGTGATTTTCAATATTGAGGTTGTTGTTGAATTTCTTGGTGTTATTAATGATATTTTTTGAACTTTTTTGTATTTTTCAATGTTGAGGTTTTTGTTGAATTTGTTGGTGTTATCAATGTTTTTGTTGAACTTTTTTGTATTTTTAAAAGTACAGGTTGTTGTTGAAATTGTTGGCGTTTTTCAATGTTGAGTTTGTTGTTGGAATTGTTGGTGATTTTCAATATTGAGGTTGTTGTTGAATTTGTTGGTGTTATCAATGTTATTTTTTGAACTTTTTTGTATTTTTGAATGTTGATGTTGTTTTTCAATTAATTGGTATTTTTCAATATTGAGATTGTTGTTGAATTTTTTGTTGTTTTTCAATGTTGAGGTTGTTGTTGAATTTGTTGGTGTTTTTCATTGCTGAGGTTTTTGTTGAATTTGTTGGTGTTATCAATGTATTTGTTGAACTTTTTTGTATTTTTAAATTTTAAGGTTGCTGTTGAATTTTTTGTCGTTTTTCATTGTTGAGGTTGTTGTTGAATTTGTAGGTGATTTTCAATATTGATTTTGTTGTTGAATTTGTTGGTGTTATCAAAGCTTTTTTTGAAATTTTTATTTTCTTTTAAAAGTTGAGGTTGTTGTTGAATTTGTTGGTATTTTTCAATGTTGCGGTTGTTGTTGAATTATTTGTAGTTTTTCATTGTTGATGTTTTTGAAGTTGTTGGTGTTTTTCAATGTTGAGGTTGTTGTTGAATTTGTTGGTGATTTTCAATGTTGAGGTTGCTGTTGAATTTTTTGTTGTTTTTCATTGTTGAGGTTGTTGTTTAATTTGTTGGTGATTTTCAATGTTGAGGTTGTTGTTTAAATTGTTGTTTATTTTCAATATTGAATTTGTTGTTGAATTTGTTGGTGTTTTTCATTGTTGAGGTTTTTGTTGAATTTGTTGGTGTTATCAATGTTTTTGTTGAACTTTTTTGTATTTTTAAAAGTAAAAGTTGTTTTTGAATTTGTTGGTGTTTTTCAATGTTGAGGTTGTTGAATTTGTAGGTGTTTTTCAATGTTGACGTTGTTGTTGAATTTGTAGGTGATTTTCAATGTTGAGGTTGTTGTTGAATTTGTTGTTTATTTTCAATGTTGAATTTGTTGTTGAATTTGCTCGTGTTATCAATGCTTTTTTTGAAATTTTGATCTTCTTTTAAAAGTTGAGGTTGTTGTTGAATTTGTTGGTATTTTTCAATGTTCCGGATGTTGTTGAATTATTTGTTGTTTTTCATTGTTGAAGTTGTTGGTGTTTTTCAATGTTGAGGTTGTTGTTGAATTTGTTGGTTTTATCAATGTTCTTTTTGCAACTTTTTCTCTTGTTTTAAAAGTTGAGGTTGTTGTTGAATTTGTTGGTGTTTTTCAATGTTGAGGTTGTTGTTAAATTTGTTGGTGATATTCAATAATGAGATTGTTGTTGACGTTGTTGGTGTTATCAATGTTATTTTTTAAACTTTTTTGTATTTTTCAATGTTGAGTTTGTTGTTGAATTTGTTGGTGATTTTCAATGTTGAGGTTGTTGTTGAATTTGTTGCTGTTATCAATGTTAATTTTTGAACTTTTTTTTATTTTTGAAGTTGAGCTTGTTGTTGAATTTGTTGGTTTTTTTCAATGTTGAGGTTGTTGTTGAATTTGTTGGTGTCTTTCAATATTGAGGTTGTTGTTGAATTTGTTGGTGTTTTTCAATGTTGAGGTTGTTGTTGAATTTGTTGGTGACTTTCATTGTTGAGGTTGTTGTTGAATTTGTTGTTGTTATCAATGTTTTTTTTGAACTTTTTCTCTTCTTTTAAAAGTTGAGGTTGTTGTTGAATTTGTTGGTATTTTTCAATGTTGCGGTTGTTGAATTTTTGGGCGATTTTCATTGTTGAGGTTGTTGAAGTTGTTGGTGTTTTTCATCGTTGAGATTGTTGTTGAATTTGTTGGTGTTATCAATGTTTTTTGTTGAACTTGTTTGTCTTTTTAAAAGTTCAGGTTGTTGTTGAATTTGTTGGTGTTTTTCAATGTTGAGGTTTTTCAATTTTTTGGTGATTTTCAATATTGAGGTTGTTGTTGAATTTCTTGATGTTATTAATGATATTTTTTGAACTTTTTTGTATTTTTCAATGTTGAGGTTTTTGTTGAATTTGTTGGTGTTATCAATGTTTTTGTTGAACTTTTTTGTATTTTTAAAAGTACAGATTGTTGTTGAAATTGTTGGCGTTTTTCAATGTTGAGTTTGTTGTTGGAATTGTTGGTGGTTTTCAATATTGAGATTGTTGTTGAATTTGTTGGTGTTATCAATGTTATTTTTTGAACTTTTTTGTATTTTTGAATGTTGATGTTGTTTTTCAATTTATTGGTATTTTTCAATGTTGAGATTGTTGTTGAATTTTTTGTTGTTTTTCAATGTTGAGGTTGTTGTTGAATTTGTTGGTGTTTTTCATTGCTGAGGTTTTTGTTGAGTTTGTTGGTGTTATCAATGTATTTGTTGAACTTTTTTGTATTTTTAAAATTTAAGGTTGTTGTTGAATTTGTTGGTGTTTTTCAATGTTGAGGTTGCTGTTGAATTTTTTGTTGTTTTTCATTGTTGAGGTTGTTATTTAATTTGTTGGTGATTTTCAATGTTGAGGTTGTTGTTGAATTTGTAGGTGATTTTCAATATTGATTTTGTTGTTGAATTTGTTGGTGTTATCAAAGCTTTTTTCGAAATTTTTATTTTCTTTTAAAAGTTGAGGTTGTTGTTGAATTTGTTGGTATTTTTCAATGTTGCGGTTGTTGTTGAATTATTTGTAGTTTTTCATTGTTGATGTTTTTGAAGTTGTTGGTGTTTTTCAATATTGAGGTTTTTGTTGAATTTGTTGGTGATTTTCAATGTTGAGGTTGCTGTTGAATTTTTTGTTGTTTTTCATTGTTGAGGTTGTTGTTTAATTTGTTGGTGATTTTCAATGTTGAGGTTGTTGTTTAAATTGTTGTTTATTTTCAATATTGAATTTGTTGTTGAATTTGTTGGTGTTCTCAATGCTTTTATTGAAATTTTTATCTTCTTTTAAAAGTTGAGGTTGTTGTTGAATTTGTTGGTATTTTTCAAAGTTGCGGTTGTTGTTGAATTATTTGTTGTTTTTCATTGTTGATGTTTTTGAAGTTTTTGGTATTTTTCAATGTTGAGGTTGTTTTTGAATTTGTTGGTGTTTGTCAATGTTGAGGTTGTAGTTGAATTTGTTTGTGTTTTTCAATGTTGAGTTTGATCATTTGATGGTGATTATCAATATTGAGGTTTGAATTTTTTGGTATAATCAATGTTCTTTTTTAAACTTTTTCTCTTGTTTTATAACTTGAAGTTGTTGTTGAATTTGTTGGTGTTTTTCAATGTTGAGCTGGTTGTTGAAATTGTTGGTGTTTTTAAATGTGGAGGTTGATGTTGAATTTGTTGGTGATTTTCAATATTGAGGTTGTTGTTGAATTTGTTCGCGTTTTTCAATGTTGAGATTGTTGTTGATTTTGTTGCTGATTTTCAATGTTGAGGTCTTTTCTGAACTTGTTGGTGTCTTTCAATATTGAGGTTGTTGTTGAATTTGTTGGTGATTTTCAATATTGAGGTTGTTGTTGAATTTGTTGGTGTTTTTCAGTATTGAGGTTGTTGTTGAATTTGTTGGTGTTATCAATGTTGAGGTTGTTGTTGAATTTGTTGGTGTTTTTCATTGTTGAGGTTTTTGTTGAATTTGTTGGTGTTATCAATGTTTTTGTTGAACTTTTTTGTATTTTTAAAAGTTGAGGTTGTTGTTGAATATTTTGGTGTTTTTCAATGTTGAGGTTGGTGTTGAATTTGTTGTAGATTTCCAATATTGAGGTTGTTGTTGAATTTGTTGGTGATTTTCAATTTTGAGGTTGTTGTTGAATTTGTTGGTGTTATCAATGTTATTTTTTGAATGTTTTTGTTGATTTCAATGTTTAGGTTGTTGTTGAATTTGTTGCTGGTATCAATGTTATTAGTTCAACTTTTTACTATTTTTCAATGTTGTGGTTGTTGTTGAATTTGTTGGTGTTATCAATGTTTTTTTTGAACTTTTTACATTCTTTTAAAAGTTGAGGTTGTTGTTGAATTTGTTGTTTTCATCAATGATCTTTTTTGAACTTTTTTGCAGTTTTAAATGTTGAGGTTGCTGATGAAAATGTTGGCGTTTTCAATGTTGAGGTTGTTGAGTTTGTTGGTGTTATTCATTCTTGAGGTTGTTGTTGAATTTTGTGGTGATTTTCAATATTGAGGTTGTTGTTGAATTAGTTGGTGTTATCAATGTTTTTTTTGAACTTTTTTGTATTTTTCGATGTTGAGGTTGTTGAATTTGTTGGTGTTTTTCAATGTTGAGGTTGTGGAATTTGTTGGTGTTTTTGAAAGTTGAGTTTGTTGTTGAATTTGTTGCTGTTTTTCAATGTTGAGGTTGTTGTTGAATTTGTTGGTGTTTTTCGTTTTTGAGGTTTTTGTTGAATTTGTTGGTGTTATCAAGGTTTTGTTGAACTTTTTTGTATTTTTAAAATTTGAGGTTGTTGTTGAATTTGTTGGTGTTTTTAATGTTGAGGATGTTGTTGAATTTTTTGGTGTTTTTCAATGTTGAGGTTGTTGTTAAATTTTTTGCTGTTTTTCAATGTTGAGGTTGTTGTTGAATTTGTTGTTGATTTTAAATATTGAGGTTGTTGTTGAATTTGTTGGTGATTTTCAATGTAGAGGTTGTTGAATTTGTTTGTGTTTTTCAATGTTGAGGTTGTTGTTGAATTTGTAGGTGATTTTCAAAGTTGAGGTTGTTGTTGAATTTGTTGTTGATTTTCAATATTGAGTTTGTTGTTGAATTTGTTGGTGTTATCAATGTTATTTTTCGAATTTTTTTGTTGATTTCAATGTTTAGGTTGTTGTTGATTTTGTTGCTGTTATCAAGGTTATTTGTTGAACTTTTTACTATTTTTCAATGTTGAGGTTGTTGTTGAATTTGTTTGTGTTATCAATGTTTTTTTTGAACTTTTTACATTTTTTTAAAAGTTGAGGTTGTTGTTGAATTTGTTGTTTTTATCAATGATCTTTTTTGAACTTTTTTGTAGTTTTAAATGTTGAGGTTGTTGTTGAAATTGTTGGTGTCTTCAATGTTGAGGGTGTTGAGTTTGTTGGTGTTATTCATTCTTGAGGTTGTTGTTCAATTTTGTGGTGATTTTCAATATTGAGGTTGTTGTTGATTTTGTTGGTGTTTTTCAACGTTGAGGTTGTTGTTGAATTTGTTGGTGACTTTCAATATTGAGCATGTTGTTGAATTTGTTGGCGTTTTTCAATGTTGAGGTTGTTGTAGAAATTGTTGGTGTTTTTAAATGTTGAGGTTGATGTTGAACTTGTTGGTGTCTTTCAATATTGAGGTTGTTGTTGAATTTGTTGGTGTTTTTCAATGTTGAGGTGTTTGTTGAATTTGTTCGTGTTATCTTTGTTTTTGTTGAACTTTTTTGTATTTTTAAAATTTGAGGTTGTTGTTGAATTTGTTGGTGTTTTTCAATGTTGAGGTTGTTGTTGAATTTGTTGGTGTTTTTCACTTTAGACGTTTTTGTTGAAATCGTTGGTGTTATCAATGTTTTTGTTGAACTTTTTTGTATTTTTAAAAGTTGAGGTTGTTGTTGAATTTGTTGGCATTTTTCAATGATGAGATTGTTGTTGAATTTGTTGCTGATTTTAAATGTTGAGGTCGTTGTTGAACTTGTTGGTGTCTTTCATTGTTGAGGTTGTTGTTGAATTTGTGGATGTTTTTCAATATTGAGGTTGTTGTTGAATTTGTTGCTGTTTTTCAATGTTGAGGATGTTGTTGAATTTGTTGTTGTTATCAATGTTTTTGTGGAACTTTTTTGTATTTTTAAAAGTTAAGATTGTTGTTGAATTTTTTGTTGTTCTTCATTGTTGAGGTTGCTGTTCAATTTGTTGGTGATTTTCAATGTTGAGGTTGTTGAATTTGTAGGTGTTTTTCAATGATGACGTTGTTGTTAAATTTGTTGTTTATTTTCAATATTGAATTTGTTGTTGAATTTGTTGGTGTTTTTCAATGTTGAGGTTGTTGTTGAATTTTTTGTTGTTTTTCAATGTTGAGGTTGTTGTTGAATTTGTTGTTGATTTTCAATATTGAGGTTGTTGTTGAATTTGTTGGTGTTTTTCAATGTTGAAGTTGTTGTTGAATTTGTAGGTGATTTTCAAAGTTGAGGTTGTTGTTGAATTTGTTGTTGATTTTCAATATTGAGTTTGTTGTTGAATTTGTTGGTGTTATCAATGTTATTTTTCGAATTTTTTTGTTGATTTCAATGTTTAGGTTGTTGTTGAATTTGTTGCTGTTATCAAGGTTATTTGTTGAACTTTTTACTATTTTTCAATGTTGAGGTTGTTGTTGAATTTGTTGGTGTTATCAATGTTTTTTTTGAACTTTTTACATTCTTTTAAAAGTTGAGGTTGTTGTTGGATTTGTTGTTTTTATCAATGATCTTTTTTGAACTTTTTTGTAGTTTTAAATGTTGAGGTTGTTGTTGAAATTGTTGGTGTTTTCAATGATGAGGGTGTTGAGTTTGTTGGTGTTATTAATTCTTGAGGTTGTTGTTGAATTTTGTGGTGATCTTCAATATTGAGGTTGTTGTTGCATTTGTTGGTGTTTTTCAACGTTGAGGTTGTTGTTGAATTTGTTGGTGACTTTAAATATTGAGCATGTTGTTGAATTTGTTGGCGTTTTTCAATGTTGAGGTTGTTGTTGAATTTGTTGGTGTTATCAATTTTTTTTTTGAACTTTTTCTCTTCTTTTAAAAGTTGAGGTTGTTGTTGAAATTGTTGGTGTTTTTAAATGTTGAGATTGTTGTTGAAATTGTAAGTTTTTTTCAATGTTGAGGCTGTTGTTCAATTTGTTGGTGTTTTTAAATGTTGAGGTTTATGTTGAAATTGTTGGTGTCTTTCAATATTGAGGTTGTTGTTGAATTTGTTGGTGTCTTTCAATATTGAGGTTGTTGTTGAATTTGTTGGTGTTTTTCAATATTGAGGTTTTAGTTGAATTTTTTGGTATTATCAATGTTATTTTTTGAACTTTTTTGTATTTTTCAATGTTGAGGTTGTTGAATTTGTTGGTATTTTTCAAAGTTGAGTTTGTTGTTGAATTTGTTGGTGATTTTCAATGTTGAGGTTGTTGTTGAATTTGTTGGTGTTTTTCGTTGTTGAGGTTTTTGTTGAATTTGTTCGTGTTATCTTTGTTTTTGTTGAACTTTTTTGTATTTTTAAAATTTGAGGTTGTTGTTGAATTTGTTGGTGTTTTTCAATGTTGAGGTTGTTGTTGAATTTGTTGGTGTTTTTCATTTAAGACGTTTTTGTTGAAATCGTTGGTGTTATCAATGTTTTTGTTGAACTTTTTTGTATTTTTAAACGTTGAGGTTGTTGTTGAATTTGTTGGCATTTTTCAATGATGAGATTGTTGTTGAATTTGTTGCTGATTTTAAATGTTGAGGTCGTTGTTGAACTTGTTGGTGTCTTTCATTGTTGAGGTTGTTGTTGAATTTGTGGATGTTTTTCAATATTGAGGTTGTTGTTGAATTTGTTGCTGTTTTTCAATGTTGAGGTTGTTGTTGAATTTGTTGTTGTTATCAATGTTTTTGTGGAACTTTTTTGTATTTTTAAAAGTTAAGATTGTTGTTGAATTTTTTGTTGTTCTTCATTGTTGAGGTTGCTGTTCAATTTGTTGGTGATTTTCAATGTTGAGGTTGTTGAATTTGTAGTTGTCTTTCAATGATGACGTTGTTGTTAAATTTGTTGTTTATTTTCAATATTGATTTTGTTGTTGAATTTGTTGGTGTTATCAATGCTTTTTTTGAAATTTTTATCTTCTTTTAAAAGTTGAGGTTGTTGTTGAATTTGTTGGTGTTTGTCAATGTTGAGGTTTGTTGTTGAATTTGTTTGTGTTTTTCAATGTTGAGGTTGATCAATTTGTTGGTGATTATCAATATTGAGGTTGTTGTTGAATTTGTTGGTTTTAACAATGTTCTTTTTTAAACTTTTTCTCTTGTTTTAAAAGTTGAAGTTGTTGTTGAATTTGTTGGTGTTTTTCATTGTTGAGGATGTTGTCGATTTGTTGGTGTTATCAATGTTTTTTGTTGAACTTGTTTGTATTTTTAGAAGTTAAGGTTGTTGTTGAATTTGTTGGTGTTTTTCAATGTTGAGGTTGTTGTTAAATTTGTTGGAGATATTCAATAATGAGATCGTTGTTGAAGTTGTTGATGTTATCAATGTTATTTTTTGAACTTATTTGTATTTTTCAATGTTGAGGTTGTTGTTGAATTTGTTGGTGATTTTCAATATTGAGGTTGTTGTTGAATTTATTGCTGTAATCAATGTTAATTTTTGATCCTTTTTTTATTTTTGAAATTTGAGCTTTTTGTTGAATTTGTTGGTTTTTTTCAATGTTGACGTTGTTGTTGAATTGGTTGGTGTTTTTGAATGTTGAGTTTGATGTTGAATTTGTTGGTTTTTTTCAATGTTGAGGTTGTTGTTGAATTTCTTGGTGTTATCAATGTTTTTATTGAACTTTTTCTCTTTTAAAAGTTGAGGTTGTTGTTGAATTTGTTGATGATTTTCAATGTTGAGCTTCTTGTTGAATTTGTAGTTTTGTTTCAATGTTGAGGTTGTTGGTGAATTTGTTGGTGATCTTCAATGTTGAGGTTAATGTTGAATTTGTTGGTGATTTTCAATATTGAGGTCGTTGTTGAACTTGTTGGTGTCTTTCAATATTGAGGTTGTTGTTGAATTTGTTGGTGTTTTTCAATGTTGAGGTTGTTGTTGAATTTGTTGGTGTTATCAATGTTTTTGTTGAACTTTTTTGTTTTTTAAAAGTTAAAGTTGTTGTTGAATTTTTTGGTCTTTTTCAATGTTGAGGTTGTTGTTGAATTTGTTGGTGATTTTCAATGTTGAGGTTGTTGTTGAATTTGTTGGTGTTTTTCTATGTTCAGGTTGTTCAATTAGATGGTGATTATCAATATTGAGGTTGTTGTTGAATTTGTTGGTTTTATCAATGTTCTTTTTTAAACTTTTTCTCTCGTTTTAAAAGTTGAGGTTGTTGTTGAATTTGTTGGTGTTTTTCAAAGTTGAGCTTGTTGTTGAAATTTTTGGTTTTTTTCAATGTTTAGGTTGTTGTTGAATTTGTTGGTCTTATCAATGTAATTTTTTGAAATTATTTGTATCTTTCAATGCTGAGTTTGTTTTTGAATTTGTTGGTCTTATCAATGTTATTTTTTGAACTTATTTGCATTCATCAATGTTGTGGTTGTTTTTGAATTTGTTGGTGTTATCAATGTGTTTTTTAACCTTTTTCTCTTCTTTTAAAAGTTGAGGATGTTGTTGAATTTGTTGGTATTTTTCATTGTTGCAGTTGTTGAATTTGTTGGTGTTTTTCATTGTTGTGGATGTCGAAGTTGTTGGTGTTTTTCAATGTTGCGGTTGTTGTTGAATTTTTTGGTGTTTTTCATTGTAGAAGTTGTAGTTGAATTTGGTGGCATTTTTCAATGCTAAGGTTGTTGTAGAATTTGATGGTGTCTTTCAATATAGAGGTTGTGGTTGAATTTGTTGGTTGCTTTCAATATTGAGGTTGTTGCATTTGTTGTTGATTTTCAATGTTTAGGTCGTTGTTGAACTTGTTGGTGTCTTTCAATATGGAGGTTATTGTTGAATTTGTTGGTGTTTTTCAATGTTGAGGTTGTTGTTGAATATGTTGGTGATTTTCAATATTGAGGTTGTTGTTGAATTTGTTGGTATTATCAATGTTATTTTTTGAACTACTTTGTATTTTTCAGTATTGAGGTTGTTGTTGAATTTTTTTGTCGTTTTTCAATGTTGAGGTTGTTGTTGAATTTTTTGGTGTTTTTCATTGTAGAAGTTGTAGTTGAATTTGGTGGCATTTTTCAATGCTAAGGTTGTTGTTGAATTTGTTAGTGATTTTCAATGTTGAGGTTGTTGTAGAATTTGATGGTGTCTTTCAATATAGAGGTTGTGGTTGAATTTGTTGGTTGCTTTCAATATTGAGGTTGTTGCATTTGTTGTTGATTTTCAATGTTTAGGTCGTTGTTGAACTTGTTGGTGTCTTTCAATATGGAGGTTATTGTTGAATTTGTTGGTGTTTTTCAATGTTGAGGTTGTTGTTGAATATGTTGGTGATTTTCAATATTGAGGTTGTTGTTGAATTTGTTGGTATTATCAATGTTATTTTTTGAACTACTTTGTATTTTTCACTATTGAGGTTGTTGTTGAATTTTTTTGTCGTTTTTCAATGTTGAGGTTGTTGTTGAATTTTGTGGTCATTTTCAATATTGATGTTGTTGAATTTTTTGGTGTTTTTCACCGTTGTGGTTGTTGTTGAATTTGTTGGCGTCTTTCAATGTTGAGGTTTTTATTGAACTTTTTCTCTTCATTTAAAAGCTGAGGTTATTGTTGAATTTGTTGGTGATTTTCAATGTTGAGCTTATTGTTGAATTTGTAGGTTTTTTTCAATGTTGAGGTTGTTGTTGAATTGGTTGGTGATTTTCAATATTGAGGTTGCTGTTGAATTTGTTGGCTTTTTTCAATGTTGAGATTGTTGTTGAATTTGTTGCTGATTTTCAATGTTGAGGTCGTTGTTGAACTTGTTGGTGTCTTTCAATGTTGAGGTTGTTGTTGAATTTGATGGTGTTATCAATGTTTTTTGTTGAACTTCTTTGTATTTATATTAGTACAGGTTGTTGATTAATTTGTTGGTGTATTTCAATGTTGAGGTTGTTGTTGTAATTGTTGCTGTTTTTCATTGTTGAGGTTTTTGTTGAATTTGATGGAGTTATCAATGCTTTTGTTGAACTTGTTTGTATTTATAATAGTTGAGGCTGTTGATGAATTAGTTGGTGTTTTTCAATGTTGAGGTTGTTGTTGAATTTTGTGGTCATTTTCAATATTGATGTTGTTGAATTTGTTGGTGATTTTCAATGTTGAGGTTGTTATTGAATTTGTTGGCGTCTTTCAATGTTGAGGTTTTTATTGAACTTTTTTCCCTTTTTTTAAAAGTTGAGGTTGTTGTTGAATTTGTTGGTGATTTTCAATTTTGAGCTTGTTTATGAATTTGTAGGTTTTTTCCAATGTTGACGTTGTTGTTGAATTTGTTGGTGTTTTTCAATGTTGAGGTTGATTTTGAATTTGTTGGTGATTTTCAATATTGAGGTTGTTGTTGAATTTGTTGGCTTTTTTCAATGTTGAGATTGTTGTTGAATTTGTTGCTGATTTTCAATGTTGAGGTCGTTGTTGAACTTGTTGGTGTCTTTCAATGTTGAGGTTGTTGTTGAATTTGATGGTGTTATCAATGTTTTTTGTTGAACTTGTTTGTATTTATCATAGTTGAGGTTGTTGATGAATTTGTTGGTGTCTTTCAATATAGAGGTTGTGGTTGAATTTGTTGGTTGCTTTCCATATTGAGGTTGTTGCATTTGTTGTTGATTTTCAATGTTTAGGTCGTTGTTGAACTTGTTGGTGTCTTTCAATATGGAGGTTATTGTTGAATTTGTTGGTGTTTTTCAATGTTGAGGTTGTTGTTGAATATGTTGGTGATTTTCAATATTGAGGTTGTTGTTGAATTTGTTGGTATTATCAATGTTATTTTTTGAACTACTTTGTATTTTTCACTATTGAGGTTGTTGTTGAATTTTTTTGTCGTTTTTCAATGTTGAGGCTGTTGTTGAATTTTGTGGTCATTTTCAATATTGATGTTGTTGAATTTTTTGGTGTTTTTCAATGTTGTGGTTGTTGTTGAATTTGTTGGCGTCTTTCAATGTTGAGGTTTTTATTGAACTTTTTCTCTTCATTTAAAAGTTGAGGTTGTTGTTGAATTTGTTGGTGATTTTCAATGTTGAGCTTATTGTTGAATTTGTAGGTTTTTTTCAATGTTGAGGTTGTTGTTGAATTTGTTGGTGATTTTCAATATTGAGGTTGCTGTTGAATTTGTTGGCTTTTTTCAATGTTGAGATTGTTGTTGAATTTGTTGCTGATTTTCAATGTTGAGGTCGTTGTTGAACTTGTTGGTGTCTTTCAATGTTGAGGTTGTTGTTGAATTTGATGGTGTTATCAATGTTTTTTGTTGAACTTCTTTGTATTTATATTAGTACAGGTTGTTGATTAATTTGTTGGTGTATTTCAATGTTGAGGTTGTTGTTGTAATTGTTGCTGTTTTTCATTGTTGAGGTTTTTGTTGAATTTGATGGAGTTATCAATGTTTTTTGTTGAACTTGTTTGTATTTATAATAGTTGAGGCTGTTGATGAATTAGTTGGTGTTTTTCAATGTTGAGGTTGTTGTTGAATTTTGTGGTCATTTTCAATATTGATGTTGTTGAATTTGTTGGTGATTTTCAATGTTGAGGTTGTTGTTGAATTTGTTGGCGTCTTTCAATGTTGAGGTTTTTATTGAACTTTTTTCCCTTTTTTTAAAAGTTGAGGTTGTTGTTGAATTTGTTGGTGATTTTCAATTTTGAGCTTGTTTATGAATTTGTAGGTTTTTTCCAATGTTGAGGTTGTTGTTGAATTTGTTGGTGTTTTTCAATGTTGAGGTTGATTTTGAATTTGTTGGTGATTTTCAATATTGAGGTTGTTGTTGAATTTGTTGGCTTTTTTCAATGTTGAGATTGTTGTTGAATTTTTTGCTGATTTTCAATGTTGAGGTCGTTGTTGAACTTGTTGGTGTCTTTCAATGTTGAGGTTGTTGTTGAATTTGATGGTGTTATCAATGTTTTTTGTTGAACTTGTTTGTATTTATCATTGTTGAGGTTGTTGATGAATTTGTTGGTGTCTTTCAATGTTGAGGTTGTTGTTGCATTTTTTGGTGTTTTTCATTGTTGAGGTCTTTGTTGAATTTGTTGGTGTTATGAATGTTTCTTTTGACCTTTTTCTCTTCTTTTAAAAGTTGAGGTTCTTGTTCAATTTGTTGGTATTTTTCACTGTTGCGGTTTTTGAATTTTTTGGTGTTTTTCATTGTTGAGGTTTATGAAGTTGTTGTTGTTTTTCAATGGTGAAGTTGTTGTTGAATTTTTTGGTGTTTTTCATTGCAGAGGTTGTAGTTGAATTTGGTGGAATTTTTCAATGCTGACGTTGTTGTTGAATTTGTTGGTGTCTTTCAATATTGAGGTTGTTGTTGAATTTGTTGGTTGCTTTCAATATTGAGGTTGTTGCATTTGTTGTTGATTTTCAATGTTGAGGTCGTTGTTGAACTTGTTGGTGTCTTTCAATATTGAGGTTGTTGTTGAATTTGTTGGTGATTTTCAATATTGAGTTTGTTGTTGAATTTGTTGGTATTATCAATGTAATTTTTTGAACTCTTTTGTATTTTTCTATGTTGAGGTTGTTTTTGAATTTGCTGGTATTTTTCGATGTTAAAATTGTTGTTGAATTTGTTGGTGTTTTTCATTGCTGAGGATGTTGTTGAATTTGTCGCTGTTTTTCAATGTTGAGGTTGTTGTTGCACATGTTGCTGTTTTTCATTCTAAAGCTTTTTGTTGAATTTGTTGCTGATATCAATGTTTTTTGTTGAACTTATTTGTATTTATAATAGTTAAGGTTGTTTTTCAATGTTGATGTTGTTGTTGAAATTTTTGGTGTTTTTCATTGTTGAGGTCTTTGTTGAATTTTTTGATGCTTTTCAATGTTGAGGTTGTTGAATTTGTTGGTGTTTTTAAATGTTGAGTTTGTTGAATTAGTTGGTGTTATTCGACGTTCAGGTTGTGGTTGAATTTGTTCTTGTTATCCATGTTATTTTTAAGATTTTCCAATGTTGATTTTGTTGTTGAATTTGTTGGTGTTATCAATGGTATTTTTTGAACTTTTTTCAATTTTTCAATAATGTGGTTGTTGTTGAATTTGTTGGCGTTTTTCAATGTTGAGGTTGTTGTTGAATTTTTTGGTGATTTCAATATTGATGTTGTTGAATTTTTTGGTGATTTTCAATGTTGAGGTTATATTTCGATTTGTGGGTGCCATTCAGTATTGAGGTTGTTGTTGAATTTGTTGGCGTTACTTATTAACTTTTTCTCTTCTTTTAAAAGTTGAGGTTGTTTTTGAATTTGTTGGTGATTTTCAATGTTGAGGTTGTTGTTGAATTTTGTAGATGTTTTTCAATGTTGAGATTGTTGTTGAATTGGTTGCTGATTTTCAACGTTGAGGTCGTTGTTGAACTTTTTGGTGTCTTTCAATATTGAGGTTGTTGTTGAATTTGTTGGCGTTTTTCAATGTTGAGGTTGTTGTTGAATTTGATGGTGATTTTCAATATTGAGGTTGCTGTTGAAATGGTTGGTATTATCAATGTTATTTTTTGAACTTTTTTGTATTTTTCTATGTTGAAGTTGTTTTTGAATTTGTGGGTATTTTTCAATGTTTAGGTTGTTGTTGAATTTGTTGGTGTTTTTAATTGTTAAGGTTGATGTTGAATTTGTCGCTGTTTTTCAATGTTGAGGTGGTTGTTGAACGTGTTGCTGTTTTTCATTGTTGAGCTTTTTGTTGAATTTGTTGGTGTTATCAATGATTTTGTTGAACTTGTTTGTATTTATAATAGTTTAGGTTGTTGGTGAATTTGTTGGTGCTTTTCAATGTTGAGCTTGTTGAATTTGTTGGCGTTTTTCAATGTTGAGGTTGTTGAATTAGTTGGTGTTTCTCAATGTTGAGGTTGTCGTTGAATTTGTTGGTGATTTTCAATGTTGAAGTTGTTGTTGAATTTGTTGTTGATTTTCAGTATTGAGGTTGTTATTGAATTTGTTTGTGTTATCAATTTTATTTTTTGAACTTTTTTGTATTTTTCAATATTGAGCTTGTTGTTGAATTTGTTGGTGTTTTTTAATGTTGAGGTTGTTGCATTTGTTGGTGATTTATAATATTGATGTTGTTGAAATTGTTGGTGATTTTCAATGTTGAGTTTGTTGTTGAATTTGTTGGTTTCTTTGAATATTGAGGTTGTTGTTGAATTGGTTGGCATTTTTCAATGTTGAGGTTGTTGTTGAATCTGTTGGCATCTTTCAATGTTGAGGTTTTTATTGTACTTTTTCTGTTCTTTTAAAAGTTGAGGTTTTTGTTGAATTTGTTGGTGATTTTCAATGTTGAGCTTGTTGTTGAATTTGTAGGTTTTTTTCAATGTTGAGATTGTTGTTGAATTTGTTGGTGTTTTTCAATGTTGAGGTTGTTGTTGAATTTGTTGGTATTATCACTTTGTTGGTGATTTTCAATGTTGAGTTTGTTGTAGAATTTGATGGTGTCCTTCAATAATGAGGTTGTTGTTGAATTTGTTGGTTGCTTTCAATATTGAGGTTGTTGCATTTGTTGTTGATTTTCAATGTTGAGCTTGTTGTTGAACTTGTTGGTGTCTTTCAATATTGAGGTTGTTGTTGAATTTGTTGGTGTTTTTCAATGTTGAGGTTGTTGTTGAATAAGTTGGTGATTTAAAATATTGAGGTTGTTGTTGAATTTGTTGGTATTATCAATGTTATTTTTTGAACTATTTTGTATTTTTCACTATTGAGGTTGTTGTTGAATTTGTTGGCATTTTTTAATGTTGAGGTTGTGTTCAATTTTGTGGTCATTTTCAATATTGATGTTGTTGAATTTGTTGGTGATTTTCAATGTTGAGGTTGTTGTTGAATTTGTTGGTATCTTTCAATATTGAGGTTGTTGTTGAATTTGTTGGCGTCTTTCAATCTTGAGGTTGTTGTTGAATTCCTTGGTGTTATCAATGTTTTTATTGAACTTTTTCTCTTCTTTTAAAAGTTGAGGTGTTGTTGAATTTGTTGGTGATTTTCAATGTTGAGCTTGTTGTTGAATTTGTAGGTTTTTTTCAATTTTGAGGTTGATGTTGAATTTGTTGGTGATTTTCAATGTTGAGCTTGTTGTTGAATTTTAAGTTTTTTTTCAATTTTGCGGTTGATGTTGAATTTGTTGGTGATTTTCAATATTGAGGTTATTGTTGAATTTGATGGTGTTTTTCAATGTTGAGCTTGTTGTTGAATTTGTTGCTGATTTTCAATGTTGATGTCGTTTTTGAACTTGTTGGTGATTTTCAATATTGAGGTTGTTGTTGAATTTGTTGGTATTATCAATGTTATTCTTTGAACTTTTTTGTATTTTCTATGTTGAGGTTGTTTTTGAATTTGTTGGTATTTTTCGATGTTGAGGTGGTTGTTGAATTTGTTGGTGTTTTTCATTGTTGAGGATGTTGTTAAATTTGTCGCTGTTTTTCAATGTTGAGGTTGTTGGTGAACTTGTTGCTGTTTTTCATTGTTGAGGTTTTTGTTGAATTTGATGGTGTTATCAATGTTTTTTGTTGAACTTGTTTGTATTTATAATAGTTAAGGTTGTTGATGAATTTGTTAGTGTTTTTCAATGTTAAGGTTGTTGTTGAATTTGTTGGTGATTTTCAATATTGAGGTTGTTGTTGAATTTGTTGGTATTATCAATGTTATTTTTTGAACTTTTTTGTATTTTTCTATGTTGAGGTTGTTTTTAAATTTGTTGGTATTTTTCGATGTTGAGGTGGTTGTGGAATTTGTTGCTGTTTTTCATTGTTGAGGTTTTTGTTGAATTTGATGGTGTTATCAATGTTTTTTGTTGAACTTGTTTGTATTTATAATAGTTAAGGTTGTTGATGAATTTGTTAGTGTTTTTCAATGTTAAGGTTGTTGTTGAATTTGTTGGTGATTTTCAATATTGAGGTTGTTGTTGAATTTGTTGGTATTATCAATGTTATTTTTTGAACTTTTTTGTATTTTTCTATGTTGAGGTTGTTTTTAAATTTGTTGGTATTTTTCGATGTTGAGGTGGTTGTGGAATTTGTTGGTGTTTTTCATTGTTGAGGATCTTGTGGAATTTGTCGCTGTTTTTCAATGTTGAGCTTCTTTTTGAACTTGTTGCTGTTTTTCATTGTTGAGGTTTTTGTTGAATTTGATGGTGTTATCAATGTTTTTTTTTGAGCTTGTTTGTATTTATAATAGTTAAGGTTGTTGATGAATTTGTTAGTGATTTTCAATGTTGAGGTTGTTCTATTTGTGGGCGTTTTTCAATGTTGAGGTTGTTGAATTAGTTGGTGTTATTCAATGTTGACGTTGTTGTTGAATTTAGAGCTGATTTTCAATGTTGACGTTGTTGTTGAATTTGATGTTGATTTTCAATATAGAGTTTGTTGTTGAATTTTTTGATGTTATCCATGTTATTTTTTAGTTTTTCCAATGTTGAGTTTATTGATGAATTTGTTGGTATTATCAATGGTATTTTTTGAACTTTTTTGTATTTTTCTATGTTGAAGTTGTTTTTGAATTTGTTGGTATTTTTCAATGTTGAGGTTGTTGTTGAATTTGTTGGTGTTTTTAAGTGTTAAGGTTGTTGATGAATTTGTCGCTGTTTTCAATGTTGAGGTTGTTGTTGAACTTGTTGCTGTTTTTCATTGTTGAGGTTTTTGTTGAATTTGTTGGTGTTATCACTGTTTTTTGTTGAACTTGTTTGTATTTATAATAGTTTAGGTTGTTGATGAATTTGTTGGTGATTTTCAATGTTGAGGTTGTTGTATTTGTTGGCGTTTTTCAATGTTGAGGTCGTTGAATTAGTTGGTGTTTTTCAATGTTGAGGTTGTTGTTGAATTTGTTGTTGATTTTCAATATTGAGGTTGTTACTGAATTTGTTTTTGTTATCAATGTTATTTTTTGAACTTTTTTGTATTTTTCAATATTGAGCTTGTTGTTGAATTTGTTTGCGTTTTTTAATGTTGAGGTTGTTGTTGCATTTGTTGGTGATTTATAATATTGATGTTGTTGAAATTGTTGGTGATTTTCAATGTTGAGATTGTTGTTGAACTTGTTGGTGTCTTTCAATGTTGAGGTTGTTGTTGAATTTGTTGGAGATTTTCAATATTGAGGTTGTTGTTGAATTTGTTGGTATTATCAATGTTATTTTTTGAATATTATTGTATTTTTCTATGTTGAGGTTGTTTTTGAATAAGTGGGTATTTTTCGATGTTGCGGTTGTTGTTGAATTTGTTGGTGTTTTTCATTGTTGAGGATCTTGTGGAATTTGTCGCTGTTTTTCAATGTTGACGTTGTTGTTGAACTTGTTGCTGTTTTTCATTGTTGAGGTTTTTGTTGAATTTGATGGTGTTATCAATGTTTTTCGTTGAACCTGTTTATATTTATAATAGTTAAGGTTGTTGATGAATTTGTTGGTGTTTTTCAATGTTGAGATTGTTGTTGAATTTGTTGGCATTTTTCAATGTTGAGGTTGTTGTTGAATTTGTTGGCATCTTTCAATGTTGAGGTTTCTATTGTACTTTTTCTCTTCTTTTAAAAGTTGAGGTTGTTGTTGAATTTGTTGGTGATTTTCAATGTTTAGCTTGTTGTTGAATTTGTAGGTTTTTTTCAATGTTGAGGTTGTTGTTGAATTTGTTGGTGTTTTTCAATGTTGAGGTTGTTGTTGAATTTATTCGCGTTTTTCAATGTTGAGATTGTTGTTGAATTTGTTGCTGTTTTTCAATGTTGAGGTCGTTTTTGAACTTGCTGGTGTCTTTCAATGTTGAGGTTGTTGTTGAATTTGTTGGAGATTTTCAATATTGCGGTTGTTGTTGAATTTGTTGGTATTATCAATGTTATTTTTTGAATATTTTTGTATTTTTCTATGTTGAGGTTGTTTTTGAATTAGTGGGTATTTTTCGATGTTACGTTTGATGTTGAATTTATTGGTGTTTTTCATTGTTGAGGATGATGTGGAATTTGTTGCTGTTTTTCAATGCTGACGTTATTGTTGAACTTGTTGCTATCTTTCATTGTTGAGGATTTTGTTGAATTTGATGGTGTTATCAATGTTTTTCGTTGAACCTGTTTGTATTTATAATAGTTAAGGTTGTTGATGAATTTGTTGGTGTTTTTCAATGTTGAGGTTGTTGTTGAATTTTTTGGTGTTTTTCATTGTTGAGGTCTTTGTTGAATTTGTTGGTGTTATCAATGTTTCTTTTGAAATTTTTCTCTTCTTTTAAAAGTTGAAGTTTTTGTTCAATTTGTTGGTATTTTTCATTTTTGCGGTTTTTGAATTTTTTGTTGTTTTTCATTGTTGAGGTTATTGAAGTTGTTGGTGTTTTTCAATGTTGAGGTTGTTGTTGAATTTGTTGGTGCTTTTCAATGTTGCGGTTGTTTTTGAATTTTTTGGTGTTTTTCATTGTAGAGGTTGTAGTTGAATTTGGTGGCATTTTTCAATGCTGAGTTTGTTGTTGAATTTGTTGGTGATTTTCAATATTGAAGTTGTTGAATTTGTTGGTGATTTTCAATGTTGAGGTTGTTGTAGAATTTGTTGGTGTCCTTCAATATTGAGGTTGTTGTTGAATTTGTTGGTTGCTTTCAATATTGAGGTTGTTGCATTTGTTGTTGATTTTCAATGTTGAGGTCGTTGTTGAACTTGTTGGTGTTTTTCAATTTTGATGTTGTTGTTGAATATGTTGGTGATTTTCAATGTTGAGGTTGTTGTTGAATTTGTTGGTATTATCAATGTTATTTTTTGAACTATTTTGTATTTTTCACTATTGAGGTTGTTGTTGAATTTGTTGGCGTTTTTCAATGTTGAGGTTGTTGTTGAATTTTGTGGTCATTTTCAATATTGATGTTGCTGAATTTGTTGGTGATTTTCAATGTTGAGGTTGTTGTTGAATTTCTTGGTGTTATCAATGTTTTTATTGCACTTTTTCACTTCTTTTAAAAGTTGAGGTCGTTGTTGAATTTGTTGGTGATTTTCAATGTTGAGCTTGTTTTTGAATTTGTAGGTTTTTTTCAATGATGAGGTTGTTGTTGAATTTGTTGGTGTTTTTCAATGTTGAGGTTGATGTTGAATTTGTTGGTGATTTTCAATATTGAGGTTTTTGTTGAATTTGATGGTGTTTTTCAATGTTGAGATTGTTGTTCAATTTGTTGCTGATTTTCAATGCTGAGGTTGTTGTTGAATTTGTTGGTGATTTTCAATATTGAGGTTGTTGTTGAATTTGTTGGTATTATCAATGTTATTTTTTGAACTTTTTTGTATTTTTCTATGTTGAGGTTGTTTTTGAATTTGTTGGTATTTTTCGATGTTGAGTTGGTTGTTGAATTTGTTGGTGTTTTTCATTGTTGAGGATGTTGTTGAATTTGTCGCTGTTATTCAATGTTGAGGTTGTTGTTGAACTTGTTGCTGTTTTTCATTGTTGAGGTTTTTGTTGAATTTGATGATGTTATCAATGTTTTTTGTTGAACTTGTTTGTATTTATTATAGTTAGGGTTGTTGATGAATTTGTTAGTATTTTTCAATGTTGAGGTTGTTTTATTTGTTGGTGTTTTATCAATGTTGAGTTTGTTGAATTAGTTGGTGTTATTCCATGATGACGTTGTTGTTGAATTTGTTATTGATTTTCAATATAGAGTTTGTTGTTGAATTTGTTGGTGTTATCCATGTTATTTTTTAGTTTTTCCAATGTTGAGGTTGTTGTTGAATTTGTTGGTGCTATCAATGGTATTTTTAAAACTTTTTTGTATTTTTCTATGTTGAAGTTGTTTTTGAATTTGTTGGTATTTTTCAATGTTTAGGTTGTTGTTGAATTTGTTGGTGTTTTTGATTGTTAAGGTTGTTGTTGAATTTGTCGCTGTTTTTCAATGTTGTGGTTGTTGTTGAACTTGTTGCTGTTTTTCATTGTTGAGGTTTTTGTTGAATTTGTTGGTCTTATCAATGTTTTTTGTTGAACTTGTTTGTATTTATAATAGTTTAGGTTGTTGATGAATTTGTTGGTGCTTTTCAATGTTGAGCTTGTTGAATTTGTGGGCGTTTTTCAATGTTGAGGTTGTTGAATTAGTTGGTGATTTTCAATGTTGAGGTTGTTGTTTAATTTGTTGTTGATTTTCAATATTGAGGTTGTTATTGAATTTGTTTGTGTTATCAATGGTATCTTTTGAACTTTTTTGTATTTTTCAATATTGAGGTTGTTGTTGAATTTGTTGGTGTTTTTCAATGTTTAGGTTGTGTTGAATTTGTTGGTGATTTTCAATATTGATGTTGAATTTGTTGGTGATTTTCAATGTTGAGGTTGTATTTGAATTTGTTGGTGTCTTTCAATATTGAGGTTGTTGTTGAATTTGTTGGCGTTTTTTAAAAACTTTTTCTCTTCTTTTAAAAGTTGAGGTTGTTGTTGAATTTGTTGGTGTTTTTCAATGTTGAGCCTCTGGTTGAATTTGTAGGTTTTTATTATGTTGAGGTTTTTGTGGAATTTGTAGGTTTTTTTCAATGTTGAGGCTGTTGTTGAATTAGTTGGTATTTTTCAATGTTGAGGTTGTTGTTGAATTTGTTGGTGTTTTTCAATGTTGAGGTTGATGTTGAATTTGTTGGTAATTTTCAATATTGATGTTGCTGTTGAATTTGTTGGCGTTTTTCAATGTTGATGTCGATGTTCACCTTTTTGGTGTCTTTCAATGTTGAGGCTGTTGTTGAATTTGTTGGTGTTTTTCAATGTTGAGGTTGTTGTTGAATTTGTTGGTGTTTTTCAATGTTGAGGTTGATGTTGAATTTGTTGGTAATTTTCAATGTTGATGTCGATGTTCACCTTTTTGGTGTCTTTCAATATTGAGGTTGTTGTTGAATTTGTTGGTGTTTTTCAATGTTGATGTTGTTGAATTTGATGGTGATTTTTAATATTGAGGTTGTTGTTGAATTTGTTGGTGTCATAAATGTTATTTTTTGAACTTTTGTGTATTTTTCCAAGTTGAAGTTGTTTTTGAATTTGTTGGTATTTTTCAATGTTGAGGTTGTTGTTGAAATTGTTGGTGTTATCAATGTTTTTTGTTGAACTTGTTTGTATTTATAATAGATAAGGTTGTTGATGAATTTGTAGGTGCTTTTCAATGTTGAGCTTGTTGAATTTGTTGGTGTTTTTCAATGTTGAGTTTGTTGAATTAGTTGATGTTTTTCAATGTTCAGGTTGTCGTTGAATTTGTTGGTGAATTTCAATGTTCAGGTTGTTGTTGAATTTGTTGTTGATTTTCAATATTTAGTTTGTTGTTGAATTTGTGGATTTTATCAATGTTATTTTTCGTATTTTTAAATGCTGAGGTTGTTATTGAATTTGTTGGCGTTTTTCAATGTTGGGGTTGTTGTTGAATTTGTTGGTGATTTATAATATTGATATTGTTGAAATTGTTGGTGATTTTCAATATTGAGTTTGTGGTTGAATTTGTTGGCGTTTTTCAATGTTGAGGTTGTTGTTGAACTTGTTTGTTTTTTTTGAACTTTTTCTCTTCTTTTAAAATTTGAGGTTGTTGTTGAATTTGTTGGTGTTTTTCAATGTTGAGCTTCTGGTTGAATTTGTAGGTTTTTTTCAATGTTGAGTTTGTTGTTGAATTTGTTGGTGTTTTTAAATATTGAGTTTGTTGTTGAATTTGTTGGTGTTATCCATGTTATTTTTTGAAAATTTTTGTAGTTTTCAATGTTGAGGTTGTTGTTGAAGTTGTTGGTATTTTTCATTGTGACGGTTGTTGAATTTTTTGGTGTTTTTCATTGTTGAGGTTGTTGTTGATTTTGTTGGTGTTTTTCAATGTTCACGTTATATTTAAATGTGTTGCTTTTATTCAATGTTGAGGTTGTTGTTGAATTTGTGGGTGATTTTCAATATTGAATACGTTGAATTTGTTGATGAATTTCACTACTGAGGTTGTTGAATTTGTTGGTGATTTTCAACGTTGAGGTTGTTGTTGAATTTGTTGGCGTTTTTTCAATGTTGAGGATGTTGTTGAATTTGTTGATGTTGTCAATGTTTATTTTGAGCTTTTTCTCTTCTTTTAATAGTCGAGATTGTTGTTGAATTTGTTGTTGTTTTTCAAAGTTGAGGTTGTTGTTGAATTTGTTGGTGTTATCAATGTTATTTTTTGAACATTTTTTGTTTTTTAAATGTTGAGGTTATTTTTGATTTTGTTGGTATTTTTCAATGTTGATGTTGTTGTTGTTTTATTTGGTGTTTTTCTTTGTTGAGGTTGTTGTTGAATTTATAGCTGTTTTTCAATGTTGAGGTTGTTGTTGAATTTGTTGGTGATTTTCAATGCTGAGGTTGTTGTTGAATTTGTTGGTCATTATCAATATTGAAGTTGTTGAATTTGTTGGTGATTTTCAATGTTGAGGTTGTTGTAGAATTTGTTGGTCTCTTTCAATATTGAAGCTGTTGTTGAATTTGTTGGTGATTTTCAATGCTGAGGTTGTTGTTGAATTAGTTCGTGACTTTCAATATTGAGGTTGTTGAATTTTTTGGTGATTTTCAATGTTGAGGTTGTTGTTGAATTTGTTGGTGATTTCCAGTATTGAGGTTGTTGTTGAATTTGTTGGCGTTTTTCAATGTTGAGGTTGTTGTTGAATTTCTTGTTCTTATCAATGAATTTTTTGAACTTTTTCTCTACTTTTAATAGGTGAGGTTGTTGTTGAATTTCTTGGTGTTTTTCAATGTTGAGGTTGATGTTGAATTTGTTGGTGATTTTCAATATTGAAGTTGTTGTTGAAAATGTTGGCATTTTTCAACTTTGAGATTGTTGTTGAATTTGTTGCTGATTTTCAATGCTGAGGTTGTTGTTGAATTTGTTGGTGATTTTCAGTATTGAGATTGTTGTTGGATTTGCTGGTGTTATCAATGTTATTTTTTGAACTATTTTGTATTTTTCACTATTGAGGTTGTTGTTGAATTTGTTGGCGTTTTTCAATGTTGAGGTTGTTGTTGAATTTTGTGGAAATTATCAATATTGATGTTGCTGAATTTGTTGGTGATTTTCAATGTTGAGGTTGTTGTTGAATTTGTTGGTATCTTTCAATATTGAGGTTGTTATTGAATTTGTTGGCCTCTTTCAATGTTGAGGTTGTTGTTGAATTTCTTGGTGTTATCAATGTTTTTATTGCACTTTTTCTCTTCTTTTAAAAGTTGAGGTCGTTGTTGAATTTGTTGGTGATTTTCAATGTTGAGCTTGTTTTTGAATTTGTAGGTTTTTTTCAATGATGAGGTTGTTGTTGAATTTGTTGGTGTTTTTCAATGTTGAGGTTGATGTTGAATTTGTTGGTGATTTTCAATATTGAGGTTGTTGTTGAATTTGATGGTGTTTTTCAATGTTGAGATTGTTGTTCAATTTGTTGCTGATTTTCAATGTTGAGGTCGTTGTTGAACTTGTTGGTGTCTTTCAATATTGAGGTTGTTGTTGAATTTGTTGGTTTTTTTTCAATGTTGAGGTTGTTGTTGAATTTGTTGGTGATTTTCAATATTGAGGTTGTTGTTGAATTTGTTGGTATTATCAATGTTATTTTTTGAACTTTTTTGTATTTTTCTATGTTGAGGTTGTTTTTGAATTTGTTGGTATTTTTCAATGTTGAGTTGGTTGTTGAATTTGTTGGTGTTTTTCATTGTTGAGGATGTTGTTGAATTTGTCGCTGTTTTTCAATGTTGAGGTTGTTGTTGACCTTGTTGCTGTTTTTCATTGTTGAGGTTTTTGTTGAATTTGATGATGTTATCAATGTTTTTTGTTGAACTTGTTTGTATTTATAATAGTTAAGGTTGTTGATGAATTTGTTAGTGTTTTTCAATGTTAAGGTTGTTGTTGAATTTGTTGGTGATTTTCAATATTGAGGTTGTTGTTGAATTTGTTGGTATTATCAATGTTATTTTTTGAACTTTTTTGTATTTTTCTATGTTGAGGTTGTTTTTAAATTTGTTGGTATTTTTCGATGTTGAGGTGGTTGTTGAATTTGTTGGTGTTTTTCATTGTTGAGGATCTTGTGGAATTTGTCGCTGTTTTTCAATGTTGAGCTTCTTTTTGAACTTGTTGCTGTTTTTCATTGTTGAGGTTTTTGTTGAATTTGATGGTGTTATCAATGTTTTTTTTTGAGCTTGTTTGTATTTATAATAGTTAAGGTTGTTGATGAATTTGTTAGTGATTTTCAATGTTGAGGTTGTTCTATTTGTGGGCGTTTTTCAATGTTGAGGTTGTTGCATTAGTTGGTGTTATTCAATGTTGACGTTGTTGTTGAATTTGGAGCTGATTTTCAATGTTGACGTTGTTGTTGAATTTGATGTTGATTTTCAATATAGAGTTTGTTGTTGAATTTGTTGATGTTATCCATGTTATTTTTTAGTTTTTCCAATGTTGAGTTTATTGTTGAATTTGTTGGTATTATCAATGGTATTTTTTGAACTTTTTTGTATTTTTCTATGTTGAAGTTGTTTTTGAATTTGTTGGTATTTTTCAATGTTGAGGTTGTTGTTGAATTTGTTGGTGTTTTTAAGTGTTAAGGTTGTTGATGAATTTGTCGCTGTTTTCAATGTTGTAGTTGTTGTTGAACTTGTTGCTGTTTTTCATTGTTGAGGTTTTTGTTGAATTTGTTGGTGTTATCACTGTTTTTTGTTGAACTTGTTTGTATTTATAATAGTTTAGGTTGTTGATGAATTTGTTGGTGATTTTCAATGTTGAGGTTGTTGTATTTGTTGGCGTTTTTCAATGTTGAGGTTGTTGTTGAATTTGTTGTTGATTTTCAATATTGAGGTTGTTACTGAATTTGTTTTTGTTATCAATGTTATTTTTTGAACTTTTTTGTATTTTTCAATATTGAGCTTGTTGTTGAATTTGTTTGCGTTTTTTAATGTTGAGGTTGTTGTTGCATTTGTTGGTGATTTATAATATTGATGTTGTTGAAATTGTTGGTGATTTTCAATGTTGAGGTTGTTGATGAATTTGTCGGCATTTTTCAATGTTGAGGTTGTTGTTGAATTTGGTGGCGTCTTTCAATGTTGAGGTTTTTATTGTACTTTTTCTCTTGTTTTAAAAGTTGAGGTTGTTGTTGAATTTGTTGGTGATTTTCAATGTTGAGGTTATTGTTGAATTTGTTGGTGTTTTTCAATGTTGAGGTTGTTGTTGAATTTGTTGGCGTTTTTCAATGTTGAGATTGTTGTTGAACTTGTTGGTGTCTTTCAATGTTGAGGTTGTTGTTGAATTTGTTGGAGATTTTCAATATTGAGGTTGTTGTTGAATTTGTTGGTATTATCAATGTTATTTTTTGAATATTATTGTATTTTTCTATGTTGAGGTTGTTTTTGAATAAGTGGGTATTTTTCGATGTTGCGGTTGTTGTTGAATTTGTTGGTGTTTTTCATTGTTGAGGATCTTGTGGAATTTGTCGCTGTTTTTCAATGTTGACGTTGTTGTTGAACTTGTTGCTGTTTTTCATTGTTAAGGTTTTTGTTGAATTTGATGGTGTTATCAATGTTTTTCGTTGAACCTGTTTGTATTTATAATAGTTACGGTTGTTGATGAATTTGTTGGTGTTTTTCAATGTTGAGATTGTTGTTGAATTTGTTGGCATTTTTCAATGTTGAGGTTGTTGTTGAATTTGTTGGCGTCTTTCAATGTTGAGGTTTCTATTGTACTTTTTCTCTTCTTTTAAAAGTTGAGGTTGTTGTTGAATTTGTTGGTGATTTTCAATGTTTAGCTTGTTGTTGAATTTGTAGGTTTTTTTCAATGTTGAGGTTGTTGTTGAATTTGTTGGTGTTTTTCAATGTTGAGGTTGTTGTTGAATTTGTTCGCGTTTTTCATTGTTGAGGTTTTTGTTGAATTTGATGGTGTCATCAATGTTTTTCGTTGAACCTGTTTGTATTTATAATAGTTAAGGTTGTTGATGAATTTGTTGGTGTTTTTCATTGTTGAGGTTATTGAAGTTGTTGGTGTTTTTCAATGTTGAGGTTGTTGTTGAATTTGTTGGTGCTTTTCAATGTTGCGGTTGTTTTTGAATTTTTTGGTGTTTTTCATTGTAGAGGTTGTAGTTGAATTTGGTGGCATTTTTCAATGCTGAGTTTGTTGTTGAATTTGTTGGTGATTTTCAATATTGAAGTTGTTGAATTTGTTGGTGATTTTCAATGTTGAGGTTGTTGTAGAATTTGTTGGTGTCCTTCAATATTGAGGTTGTTGTTGAATTTGTTGGTTGCTTTGAATATTGAGGTTGTTGCATTTGTTGTTGATTTTCAATGTTGAGGTCGTTGTTGAACTTGTTGGTGTCTTTCAATATTGAGGTTGTTGTTAAATTTGTTGGTGTTTTTCAATTTTGAGGTTGTTGTTGAATATGTTGGTGATTTTCAATGTTGAGGTTGTTGTTGAATTTGTTGGTACTATCAATGTTATTTTTTGAACTATTTTGTATTTTTCACTATTGAGGTTGTTGTTGAATTTGTTGGCGTTTTTCAATGTTGAGGTTGTTGTTGAATTTTGTGGTCATTTTCAGTATTGATGTTGCTGAATTTGTTGGTGATTTTCAATGTTGAGGTTGTTGTTGAATTTGTTGGTATCTTTCAATATTGAGGTTGTTATTGAATTTGTTGGCCTCTTTCAATGTTGAGGTTGTTGTTGAATTTCTTGGTGTTATCAATGTTTTTATTGCACTTTTTCTCTTCTTTTAAAAGTTGAGGTCGTTGTTGAATTTGTTGGTGATTTTCAATGTTGAGCTTGTTTTTGAATTTGTAGGTTTTTTTCAATGATGAGGTTGTTGTTGAATTTGTTGGTGTTTTTCAATGTTGAGGTTGATGTTGAATTTGTTGGTGATTTTCAATATTGAGGTTGTTGTTGAATTTGATGGTGTTTTTCAATGTTGAGATTGTTGTTGAATTTGTTGCTGATTTTCAATGTTGAGGTCGTTGTTGAACTTGTTGGTGTCTTTCAATATTGAGGTTGTTGTTGAATTTGTTGGTTTTTTTTCAATGTTGAGGTTGTTGTTGAATTTGTTGGTGATTTTCAATATTGAGGTTGTTGTTGAATTTGTTGGTATTATCAATGTTACTTTTTGAACTTTTTTGTATTTTTCTATGTTGAAGTTGTTTTTGAATTTGTTGGTATTTTTCAATCTTGAGTTGGTTGTTGAATTTGTTGTTGTTTTTCATTGTTGAGGATGTTGTTGAATTTGTCGCTGTTTTTCAATGTTGAGGTTGTTGTTGAACTTGTTGCTGTTTTTCATTGTTGAGGTTTTTGTTGAATTTGATGATGTTATCAATGTTTTTTGTTGAACTTGTTTGTATTTATAATAGTTACGGTTGTTGATGAATTTGTTAGTATTTTTCAATCTTGAGGTTGTTTTATTTGTTGGTGTTTTATCAATGTTGAGTTTGTTGAATTAGTTGGTGTTATTCCATGTTGACGTTGTTGCTGAATTTGTTATTGATTTTCAATATAGAGTTTGTTGTTGAATTTGTTGGTGTTATCCATGTTATTTTTTAGTTTTTCCAATGTTGAGGTTGTTGTTGAATTTGTTGGTGCTATCAATGGTATTTTTAAAACTTTTTTGTATTTTTCTATGTTGAAGTTGTTTTTGAATTTGTTGGTATTTTTCAATGTTTAGGTTGTTGTTGAATTTGTTGGTGTTTTTGATTGTTAAGGTTGTTGTTGAATTTGTCGCTGTTTTTCAATGTTGTGGTTGTTGTTGAACTTGTTGCTGTTTTTCATTGTTGAGGTTTTTGTTGAATTTGTTGGTCTTATCAATGTTTTTTGTTGAACTTGTTTGTATTTATAATAGTTTAGGTTGTTGATGAATTTGTTGGTGCTTTTCAATGTTGAGCTTGTTGAATTTGTGGGCGTTTTTCAATGTTGAGGTTGTTGAATTAGTTGGTGATTTTCAATGTTGAGGTTGTTGTTTAATTTGTTGTTGATTTTCAATATTGAGGTTGTTATTGAATTTGTTTGTGTTATCAATGGTATCTTTTGAACTTTTTTGTATTTTTCAATATTGAGGTTGTTGTTGAATTTGTTGGTGTTTTTCAATGTTTAGGTTGTGTTGAATTTGTTGGTGATTTTCAATATTGATGTTGTTGAATTTGTTGGTGATTTTCAATGTTGAGGTTGTATTTGAATTTGTTGGTGTCTTTCAATATTGAGGTTGTTGTTGAATTTGTTGGCGTTTTTTAAAAACTTTTTCTCTTCTTTTAAAAGTTGAGGTTGTCGTTGAATTTGTTGGTGTTTTTCAATGTTGAGCCTCTGGTTGAATTTGTAGGTTTTTATTATGTTGAGGTTTTTGTGGAATTTGTAGGTTTTTTTCAATGTTGAGGCTGTTGTTGAATTAGTTGGTATTTTTCAATGTTGATGTTGTTGCTGAATTTGTTGGTGTTTTTCAGTGTTGAGGTTGATGTTGAATTTGTTGGTAATTTTCAATATTGATGTTGCTGTTGAATTTGTTGGCGTTTTTCAATGTTGATGTCGATGTTCACCTTTTTGGTATCTTTCAATGTTGAGGCTGTTGTTGAATTTGTTGGTGTTTTTCAATGTTGAGGTTGTTGTTGAATTTGTTGGTGTTTTTCAATGTTGAGGTTGTTGTTGAATTTGGTGGTGTCCTTCAATATTGAGGTTGTTGTTGAATTTGTTGGTTGCTTTCAATATTGAAGTTGTTGAATTTGTTGGTGATTTTCAATGTTGAGGTTGTTGTAGAATTTGTTGGTGTCCTTCAATATTGAGGTTGTTGTTGAATTTGTTGGTTGCTTTCAATATTGAGGTTGTTGCATTTGTTGTTGATTTTCAATGTTGAGGTCGCTGTTGAACTTGTTGGTGTCTTTCAATATTGAGGTTGTTGTTGAATTTGTTGGTGTTTTTCAATTTTGAGGTTGTTGTTGAATATGTTGGTGATTTTCAATGTTGAGGTTGTTGTTGAATTTGTTGGTATTATCAATGTTATTTTTTGAACTATTTTGTATTTTTCACTATTGAGGTTGTTGTTGAATTTGTTGGCGTTTTTCAATGTTGAGGTTGTTGTTGAATTTTGTGGAAATTATCAATATTGATGTTGCTGAATTTGTTGGTGATTTTCAATGTTGAGGTTGTTGTTGAATTTGTTGGTATCTTTCAATATTGAGGTTGTTATTGAATTTGTTGGCCTCTTTCAATGTTGAGGTTGTTTTTGAATTTCTTGGTGTTATCAATGTTTTTATTGCACTTTTTCTCTTCTTTTAAAAGTTGAGGTCGTTGTTGAATTTGTTGGTGATTTTCAATGTTGAGCTTGTTTTTGAATTTGTAGGTTTTTTTCAATGATGAGGTTGTTGTTGAATTTGTTGGTGTTTTTCAATGTTGAGGTTGATGTTGAATTTGTTGGTGATTTTCAATACTGAGGTTGTTGTTGAATTTGATGGTGTTTTTCAATGTTGAGATTGTTGTTCAATTTGTAGCCTATTTTCAATGTTGAGGTCGTTGTTGAACTTGTTGGTGTCTTTCAATATTGAGGTTGTTGTTGAATTTGATGGTTTTTTTTCAATGTTGAGGTTGTTGTTGAATTTGTTGGTGATTTTCAATATTGAGGTTGTTGTTGAATTTGTTGGTATTATCAATGTTATTTTTTGAACTTTTTTGTATTTTTCTATGTTGAGGTAGTTTTTGAATTTGTTGGTATTTTTCAATGTTGAGTTGGTTGTTTAATTTGTTGGTGTTTTTCATTGTTGAGGATGTTGTTGAATTTGTCGCTGTTTTTCAATGTTGAGGTTGTTGTTGACCTTGTTGCTGTTTTTCATTGTTGAGGTTTTTGTTGAATTTGATGATGTTATCAATGTTTTTTGTTCAACTTGTTTGTATTTATAATAGTTAAGGTTGTTGATTAATTTGTTAGTATTTTTCAATCTTGAGGTTGTTTTTTTTGTTGGTGTTTTATCAATGTTGACTTTGTTGAATTAGTTGGTGTTATTCCATGTTGACGTTGTTGCTGAATTTGTTATTGATTTTCAATATAGAGTTTGTTGTTGAATTTGTTGGTGTTATCCATGTTATTTTTTAGTTTTTCCAATGTTGAGGTTGTTGTTGAATTTGTTGAAGCTATCAATGGTATTTTTAAAACTTTTTTGTATTTTTCTATGTTGAAGTTGTTTTTGAATTTGTTGGTATTTTTCAATGTTTAGGTTGTTGTTGAATTTGTCGCTGTTTTTCAATGTTGTGGTTGTTGTTGAACTTGTTGCTGTTTTTCATTGTTGAGGTTTTTGTTGAATTTGTTGGTCTTATCAATGTTTTTTGTTGAACTTGTTTGTATTTATAATAGTTTAGGTTGTTGATGAATTTGTTGGTGCTTTTCAATGTTGAGCTTGTTGAATTTGTGGGCGTTTTTCAATGTTGAGGTTGTTGACTTAGTTGTTGATTTTCAATGTTGAGGTTGTTGTTTAATTTGTTGTTGATTTTCAATATTGAGGTTGTTATTGAATTTGTTTGTGTTATCAATGGTATCTTTTGAACTTTTTTGTATTTTTCAATATTGAGGTTGTTGTTGAATTTGTTGGTGTTTTTCAATGTTTAGGTTGTGTTGAATTTGTTGGTGATTTTCAATATTGATGTTGAATTTGTTGGTGATTTTCAATGTTGAGGTTGTATTTGAATTTGTTGGTGTCTTTCAATATTGAGGTTGTTGTTGAATTTGTTGGCGTTTTTTAAAAACTTTTTCTCTTCTTTTAAAAGTTGAGGTTGTTGTTGAATTTGTTGGTGTTTTTCAATGTTGAGCCTCTGGTTGAATTTGTAGGTTTTTATTATGTTGAGGTTTTTGTGGAATTTGTAGGTTTTTTTCAATGTTGAGGCTGTTGTTGAATTAGTTGGTATTTTTCAATGTTGAGGTTGTTGTTGAATTTGTTGGTGTTTTTCAATGTTGAGGTTGATGTTGAATTTGTTGGTAATTTTCAATATTGATGTTGCTGTTGAATTTGTTGGCGTTTTTCAATGTTGATGTCGATGTTCACCTTTTTGGTGTCTTTCAATGTTGAGGCTGTTGTTGAATTTGTTGGTGTTTTTCAATGTTGAGGTTGTTGTTGAATTTGTTGGTGTTTTTCAATGTTGAGGTTGATGTTGAATTTGTTGGTAATTTTCAATGTTGATGTCGATGTTCACCTTTTTGGTGTCTTTCAATATTGAGGTTGTTGTTGAATTTGTTGGTGTTTTTCAATGTTGATGTTGTTGAATTTGATGGTGATTTTTAATATTGAGGTTGTTGTTGAATTTGTTGGTGTCATAAATGTTATTTTTTGAACTTTTGTGTATTTTTCCAAGTTGAAGTTGTTTTTGAATTTGTTGGTATTTTTCAATGTTGAGGTTGTTGTTGAAATTGTTGGTGTTATCAATGTTTTTTGTTGAACTTGTTTGTATTTATAATAGATAAGGTTGTTGATGAATTTGTAGGTGCTTTTCAATGTTGAGCTTGTTGAATTAGTTGGTGTTTTTCAATGTTCAGGTTGTCGTTGAATTTGTTGGTGAATTTCAATGTTCAGGTTGTTGTTGAATTTGTTGTTGATTTTCAATATTGAGTTTGTTGTTGAATTTGTGGATTTTATCAATGTTATTTTTCGTATTTTTAAATGCTGAGGTTGTTATTGAATTTGTTGGCGTTTTTCAATGTTGGGGTTGTTGTTGAATTTGTTGGTGATTTATAATATTGATATTGTTGAAATTGTTGGTGATTTTCAATGTTGAGGTTGTAGTTGAATTTGTTGATGTCTTTCAATATTGAGTTTGTGGTTGAATTTGTTGGCGTTTTTCAATGTTGAGGTTGTTGTTGAACTTGTTTGTTTTTTTTGAACTTTTTCTCTTCTTTTAAAATTTGAGGTTGTTGTTGAATTTGTTGGTGTTTTTCAATGTTGAGCTTCTGGTTGAATTTGTAGGTTTTTTTCAATGTTGAGTTTGTTGTTGAATTTGTTGGTGTTTTTAAATATTGAGTTTGTTGTTGAATTTGTTGGTGTTATCCATGTTATTTTTTGAAAATTTTTGTAGTTTTCAATGTTGAGGTTGTTGTTGAAGTTGTTGGTATTTTTCATTGTGATGGTTGTTGAATTTTTTGGTGTTTTTCATTGTTGAGGTTGTTGTTGATTTTGTTGGTGTTTTTCAATGTTCACGTTATATTTAAATGTGTTGCTTTTATTCAATGTTGAGGTTGTTGTTGAATTTGTGGGTGATTTTCAATATTGAATACGTTGAATTTGTTGATGAATTTCACTACTGAGGTTGTTGAATTTGTTGGTGATTTTCAACGTTGAGGTTGTTGTTGAATTTGTTGGCGTTTTTTCAATGTTGAGGATGTTGTTGAATTTGTTGATGTTATCAATGTTTATTTTGAGCTTTTTCTCTTCTTTTAATAGTCGAGATTGTTGTTGAATTTGTTGTTGTTTTTCAAAGTTGAGGTTGTTGTTGAATTTGTTGGTGTTATCAATGTTATTTTTTGAACATTTTTTGTTTTTTAAATGTTGAGGTTATTTTTGATTTTGTTGGTATTTTTCAATGTTGTTGTTGTTGTTGTTTTATTTGGTGTTTTTCTTTGTTGAGGTTGTTGTTGAATTTATAGCTGTTTTTCAATGTTGAGGTTGTTGTTGAATTTGTTGGTGATTTTCAATGTTGAGGTTGTTGAATTTGTTGGTTTTTTCAAGATTGACGTTGTTGTTGAAATTGATGTTGATTTTCAATATTGAGTTTGTTGTTGAATATGCTGGTGTTATCAATGATATTTTTTGAACTTTTTTGTATTTTCCAATGTTGAGGTTGTTGTTGAATTTGCTGGTGTTATCAATGATATTTTTTGAACTTTTTTGTATTTTTCAATATTGAGGTTGTTATTGAATTTGTTGGCGTTTTTCAATGTTGAGGTTGTTGTTGAATTTGTTGGTGGTTTTCAATATTGATGTTATTGAATTTGTTGGTGATTTTCAATGTTGAGGTTGTTGTTGAATTTGTTGGTGTCTTTCAATATTGAGGTTGTTGTTGAATTTGTTGGCGTTTTTCAATATTGAGGTTGTTGTTGAATTTCTTGGTCTTATCAATGAATTTTTTGAACTTTTTCTCTACTTTTAATAGTTGAGGTTGTTGTTGAATTTCTTGGTGTTTTTCAATGTTGAGGTTGATGTTGAATTTGATGGTGATTTTCAATATTGAAGTTGTTGTTGAAAATGTTGGCGTTTTTCAACGTTGAGATTGTTGTTGAATTTGCTGCTGATTTTCAATGTTGAGGTTGTTGTTGAATTTGTTGGTGATTTTCAGTATTGAGATTGTTGTTGGATTTGCTGGTGTTATCAATGTTATTTTTTGAACTTTTTTGTATTTTTCAGTGTTGAGGTTGATTTTGAATTTGTTGATATTTTTCAATTCTGTGGTTGTTGTTAAATTTTTTGGTGTTTTTCATTGTTGAGGTTGTTGATTTTGTTGGTGTTTTCAATGTTTATTTTGAACTTTTTCTCTTCTTTTAAAAGTTGAGGATGTTGTTGAATTTGTTTGTATTTTTCATTGTGGCGGTTGTTGAATTCATTGGTGTTTTTCATTGTTGAGGTTGTTGAAGTTGTTGGTGTTTTTCAATGTTGAGGTTGTTGTTGAATTTGTTGGTGTTTTTCATTGTTGAGATTGTTGTTGAATTTGTTGGTGTTTTTCAATGTTGCGGTTGTTGTTGAATTTTTTGGTGTGTTTCATTGTAGAGATTGTAGTTGAATTTGTTGCTTTTTATCAATGTTGTGGTTGTTGTTGAATTTGTTGGTGATTTTCAATGCTGAGGTTGTTGTTGAAAATGTTGGCGTTTTTCAACGTTGAGATTGTTGTTGAATTTGTTGGTGATTTTAAATGTTGAGGTTGTTGTTGAATTTGTTGGTGATTTTCAGTATTGAGATTGTTGTTGGATTTGCTGGTGTTATCAATGTTATTTTTTGAACTTTTTTGTATTTTTCAATGTTGAGGTTGATTTTGAATTTGTTGGTATTTTTCAATGTTGAGTTGGTTGTTGAATTTGTCGCTGTTTTTCAATGTTGAGGTTGTTGTTGAACTTGTTGCTGTTTTTCATTGTTGAGGTTTTTGTTGAATTTGATGATGTTATCAATGTTTTTTGTTGAACTTGTTTGTATTTATAATAGTTAAGGTTGTTGATGAATTTGTTAGTATTTTTCAATCTTGAGGTTGTTTTTTTTGTTGGTGTTTTATCAATGTTGAGTTTGTTGAATTAATTGGTGTTATTCCATGTTGACGTTGTTGCTGAATTTGTTATTGATTTTCAATATAGAGTTTGTTATTGAATTTGTTGGTGTTATCCATGTTATTTTTTAGTTTTTCCAATGTTGAGGTTGTTGTTGAATTTGTTGGTGCTATCAATGGTATTTTTAAAACTTTTTTGTATTTTTCTATGTTGAAGTTGTTTTTGAATTTGTTGGTATTTTTCAATGTTTAGGTTGTTGTTGAATTTGTTGGTGTTTTTGATTGTTAAGGTTGTTGTTGAATTTGTCGCTGTTTTTCAATGTTGTGGTTGTTGTTGAACTTGTTGCTGTTTTTCATTGTTGAGGTTTTTGTTGAATTTGTTGGTCTTATCAATGTTTTTTGTTGAACTTGTTTGTATTTATAATAGTTTAGGTTGTTGATGAATTTGTTGGTGCTATTCAATGTTGAGCTTGTTGAATTTGTGGGCGTTTTTCAATGTTGAGGTTGTTGAATTAGTTGGTGATTTTCAATGTTGAGGTTGTTGTTTAATTTGTTGTTGATTTTCAATATTGAGGTTGTTATTGAATTTGTTTGTGTTATCAATGGTATCTTTTGAACTTTTTTGTATTTTTCAATATTGAGGTTGTTGTTGAATTTGTTGGTGTTTTTCAATGTTTAGGTTGTGTTGAATTTGTTGGTGATTTTCAATATTGATGTTGAATTTGTTGGTGATTTTCAATGTTGAGGTTGTATTTGAATTTGTTGGTGTCTTTCAATATTGAGGTTGTTGTTGAATTTGTTGGCGTTTTTTAAAAACTTTTTCTCTTCTTTTAAAAGTTGAGGTTGTTGTTGAATTTGTTGGTGTTTTTCAATGTTGAGGTTGATGTTGAATTTGTTGGTAATTTTCAATATTGATGTTGCTGTTGAATTTGTTGGCGTTTTTCAATGTTGATGTCGATGTTCACCTTTTTGGTGTCTTTCAATGTTGAGGCTGTTGTTGAATTTGTTGGTGTTTTTCAATGTTGAGGTTGTTGTTGAATTTGTTGGTGATTTTCAATGTTGAGGTTGTTGAATTTGTTGGTTTTTTCAAGATTGACGTTGTTGTTGAAATTGATGTTGATTTTCAATATTGAGTTTGTTGTTGAATTTGCTGGTGTTATCAATGATATTTTTTGAACTTTTTTGTATTTTTCAATATTGAGGTTGTTATTGAATTTGTTGGCGTTTTTCAATGTTGAAGTTGTTGTTGAATTTGTTGGTGATTTTCAATATTGATGTTATTGAATTTGTTGGTGATTTTCAATGTTGAGGTTGTTGTTGAATTTGTTGGTGTCTTTCAATATTGAGGTTGTTGTTGAATTTGTTGGCGTTTTTCAATGTTGAGGTTGTTGTTGAATTTCTTGGTCTTATCAATGAATTTTTTGAACTTTTTCTCTACTTTTAATAGTTGAGGTTGTTGTTGAATTTCTTGGTGTTTTTCAATGTTGAGGTTGTTGTTGAATTTGTTGGTGATTTTCAGTATTGAGATTGTTGTTGGATTTGCTGGTGTTAGCAATGTTATTTTTTGAACTTTTTTGTATTTTTCAGTGTTGAGGTTGATTTTGAATTTGTTGGTATTTTTCAATTTTGTGGTTGTTGTTAAATTTTTTGGTGTTTTTCATTGTTGAGGTTGTTGATTTTGTTGGTGTTTTCAATGTTTATTTTGAACTTTTTCTCTTCTTTTAAAAGTTGAGGATGTTGTTGAATTTGTTTGTATTTTTCATTGTGGCGGTTGTTGAATTCATTGGTGTTTCTCATTGTTGAGGTTGTTGAAGTTGTTGGTGTTTTTCAATGTTGAGGTTGTTGTTGAATTTGTTGGTGTTTTTCATTGTTGAGATTGTTGTTGAATTTGTTGGTGTTTTTCAATGTTGCGGTTGTTGTTGAATTTTTTGGTGTGTTTCATTGTAGAGATTGTAGTTGAATTTGTTGCTTTTTATCAATGTTGTGGTTGTTGTTGAATTTGTTGGTGATTTTCAATGCTGAAGTTGTTGTTGAAAATGTTGGCGTTTTTCAACGTTGAGATTGTTGTTGAATTTGTTGGTGATTTTAAATGTTGAGGTTGTTGTTGAATTTGTTGGTGATTTTCAGTATTGAGATTGTTGTTGGATTTGCTGGTGTTATCAATGTTATTTTTTGAACTTTTTTGTATTTTTCAATGTTGAGGTTGATTTTGAATTTGTTGGTGTTTTTCAATGTTGAGGTTGTTGTTGAATTTGTTGGTGATTTTCAATATTGATGTTATTGAATTTGTTGGTGGTTTTCAATGTTGAGGTTGTTGTTGAATCTGTTGGTGTCTTTCAATATTGAGGTTGTTGTTGAATTTGTTGACGTTTTTCAATGTTGAGGTTGTTGTTGAATTTCTTGTCTTAGCAAATTTTTTTTGAACTTTTCCTCTTCTTTTAATAGATAAGGTTGTTGTTGATTTGTTGGTGTTTTTTAATGTTGAGCTTCTGGTTGAATTTGTAGGTTTCTTTGCAATGTTGAGGTTGTTGTTGAATTTGTTGGTGTTTTTCATTTTTGAGGTTTCATGTTGATTTTGTTGGTGACTTTCAATATTGAAGTTGTTGTTGAAAAAGTTGAAGTTTTTCAATGTTGAGATTGTTGTTGAATTTGTTTCTGATTTTCAATGTTGAGGTCGTTGTTGAACTTGTTGGTGTCTTTCAATATTGTGGTTGTTGTTGAATTTGTTGGCGTTTTTCAACGTTGAGGTTGTTGTTGAATTTTTTGGTGTTTTATCATTGTTGAGGCTGTTGTTTAATTTGTTGGTGATATTCAATGTTGAGTTTGTTCATTTTGTTGGTGTTATCAATGTTATTTTTTGAACTTTTTTCTAATTTTAAATGTTGAGGTTGTTGTTCAATTTGTTGGTGTTATCAGTGTTTTTTTTGAACTTTTTATCTTCTTTTAAAATTGGAGGTTGTTGTTGAATTTGTTGGTATTTTTCAATGTTGCGGTTGTTATTGAATTATTTGGTGTTTTTCAATATTGATGTTGTTGTTGAATTTGTTGGTATTTTTGAATGTTGTGGTTGTTTTTGAATTATTTGGTGTTTTTCAATGTAGAGGTTGTTGTTGAATTTATTGGTGTTTTTATATTGTTGAGGTTGTTGTTGAATTTGTTGGTTTTATCAATGTTATTTTTTGAACTTATTTGCATTTTTCAATGTTGAGGTTGTTGTTGAATTTGTTGGTGTTATCAATGTTTTTTTTGAACTTTTTCTCTTCTTTTAATAGTTGAGGATGTTGTTGAATTTGTTTGTATTTTTCATCGTGGCGGTTTTTGTATTCTTTAGTGTTTTTCATTGTTGATGTTGTTGAAGTTGTTGGTGTTTTTCAATGTTGAGGTTGTTGTTGAATTTGTTGGTGTTTTTCATTGTTGAGATTGTTGTTGAATTTGTTGGTGTTTTTCATTGCAGAGGTTGTAGTTGAATTTTTTTCAATGTTGTCGTTGTTGTTGAATTTGAGGGTGATTATCAATATTGAAGTTATTGAATTTGTTGGTGATTTTCAATGTTGAGGTTGTTGTAGAATTTGTTGGTGTCTTTAAATATTGAAGTTGTTGTTGAATTTGTTGTTGTTTTTCAATGCTGAGGTTGTTGTTGAATTAGTTGGTGACTTTAAATATTGAGGTTGTTGAATTTGTTGGTGATTTTCATTGTTGAGGTTGTTGTTGAATTTGTTGGTGTCTTTCAATATTGAGGTTGTAGTTGAATTTGTTGGTGTTTTTCAATGTTGAGGTTGTTTTTGAATTTGTTGGTGTTATCAGTGTTTATTTAAACTTTTTCTCTTCTTTTAAAAGTCGAGATTGTTGTTGAATTTGCTGATGTTTTTCATTGTTGAGCTTCTTGTTGAACTAATTGTTGATTTTCAATATTGAGTTTGTTGTTGAATTTGTTGGTGTTATCAATGATATATTTTGAACTTTTATCTAGTTTTCAATGTTGAGGTTTTTGTTGAATGTGCTGGTATTCTTCAATGTTGCGGTTGTTGATGACATTTTAGATTTTTTTTTGTTGAGGTTGTTGAAATTGTTGGTGTTTTTCAATGTTGAGGTTGATGTTGAATTTGTTGGAGTTCTTTTATGTTGAGCTTGTTGTTGAATTTGTTGCTCTTTTTCTTTGTTGAGGTTGTTGTTGAATTTGTTGGTGTTATCTCTGTTATTGTTGAACTTTTTTGTACTTTTAAAAGTTAAGGTTGTTGTTGAATTTGTTGGTGTTTTTCAATGTTGAGGTTGTTGTTGAATTTGTTGGTGTTTTTCAATGTTGAGGTTGTTGTTGAATTTGTTGGTGATTTTCAATGTTGAGGTTGTTGAATTTGCTGTTGACTTTCAATGTTGAGGTTATTGATTTTGTTTGTGTTTTACATTGTTGACGTTGTTGTTGAATTTGTAGGTGATTTTCAATGTTGAGGTTGTTGTTGAATTTGATGGTGATTTTCAATATTGAAGTTGTTACATTTTTTGGTGATTTTCAATGTTGAGCTTGTTGTAGAATTTGTTGGTGTCTTTCAACATTGAGGTTGTTGTTGAATTTGTTGTTGTTTTTCAATGTTGAGGTTGGTGTTGAATTTGTTGGTGACTTTCAATATTGAGGTTGTTGAATTTGTTTGTGATTTTCAATGTTGAGGTTGTTGTTGAATTTGTTGGTGTCTTTCAATATTGAGGTTGTTGTTGAATTTGTTGGTGTTTTTCAATGTTGCGGTTGTTGTTGAATTTGAAAGCCTTTTTCAATGTTGAGGTTGTTGCTGAATTTGTTGGTATCTTTCAATATTGAGGTTGTTATTGAATTTGTTGGTATTTTTCAATGTTGAGGTTGTTGTTGAATTTGTTGGAGATTTTCAATATTGAGGTTGTTGTTGAATTTGTTGGTATTATCAATGTTATTTTTTGAACTCTTTTGTATTTTTCTATGTTGAGGTTGTTTTTGAATTTGCTGGTATTTTTCGATGTTGAGGTTGTTGTTGAATTTGTTGGTGTTTTTAATTTTTGAGGATGTTGTTGAATTTGTCGCTGTTTTTCAATGTTGAGGTTGTTGTTGAGCATGTTGCTGTTTTTCATTCTAAAGGTTTTTGTTGAATTTGTTGCTGATATCAATGTTTTTTGTTGAACTTGTTTGTATTTATAATAGTTAAGGTTGTTTTTCAATGTTGATGTTGTTGTTGAAATTTTTGGTGTTTTTCATTGTTGAGGTCTTTGTTGAATTTTTTGATGCTTTTCAATGTTGAGGTTGTTGAATTTGTTGTTGTTTTTAAATGTTGAGTTTGTTGAATTAGTTGGTGTTATTCGACGTTCAGGTTGTGGTTGAATTTGTTCTTGTTATCCATGTTATTTTTAAGATTTTCCAATGTTGATTTTGTTGTTGAATTTGTTGGTGTTATCAATGGTATTTTTTGAACTTTTTTCTATTTTTCAATATTGTGGTTGTTGTTGAATTAGTTGGCGTTTTTCAATGTTGAGGTTGTTGTTGAATTTTTTAGTGAATTTCAATATTGAAGTTGTTGAATTTTTTGGTGATTTTCAATGTTGAGGATGTATTTCGATTTGTTGGTGCCTTTCAGTATTGAGGTTGTTGTTGAATTTGTTGGCGTTATTTATTAACTTTTTCTCTTCTTTTAAAATTTGAGGTTGTTTTTGAATTTTTTGAGATTTTCAATGTTGAGGTTGTTGTTGAATTTTGTTGGTGTTTTTCAATGTTGAGATTGTTGTTGAATTGGTTGCTGATTTTCAACGTTGAGGTCGTTGTTGAACTTTTTGGTGTCTTTCAATATTGAGGTTGTTGTTGAATTTGTTGGCGTTTTTCAATGTTGAGGTTGTTGTTGAATTTGATGGTGATTTTCAATATTGAGGTTGATGTTGAAATGGTTGGTATTATCAATGTTATTTTTTGAACTTTTTTGTATTTTTCTATGTTGAAGTTGTTTTTGAATTTGTTGGTATTTTTCAATGTTTAGGTTGTTGTTGAATTTGTTGGTGTTTTTAATTGTTAAGGTTGTTGTTGAATTTGTCGCTGTTTTTCAATGTTGAGGTGGTTGTTGAACGTGTTGCTGTTTTTCATTGTTGAGCTTTTTGTTGAATTTGTTGGTGTTATCAATGATTTTGTTGAACTTGTTTGTATTTATAATAGTTTAGGTTGTTGATGAATTTGTTGGTGCTTTTCAATGTTGAGCTTGTTGAATTTGTTGGCGTTTTTCAATGTTGAGGTTGTTGAATTAGTTGGTGTTTCTCAATGTTGAGGTTGTCGTTGAATTTGTTGGTGATTTTCAATGTTGAAGTTGTTGTTGAATTTGTTGTTGATTTTCAGTATTGAGGTTGTTATTGAATTTGTTTGTGTTATCAATTTTATTTTTTGAACTTTTTTGTATTTTTCAATATTGAGCTTGTTGTTGAATTTGTTGGTGTTTTTTAATGTTGAGGTTGTTTCATTTGTTGGTGATTCATAATATTGATGTTGTTGAAATTGTTGGTGATTTTCAACGTTGAGTTTGTTGTTGAATTTGTTGGTTTCTTTGAATATTGAGGTTGTTGTTGAATTGGTTGGCATTTTTCAATGTTGAAGTTGTTGTTGAATCTGTTGGCATCTTTCAATGTTGAGGTTTTTATTGTACTTTTTCTGTTCTTTTAAAAGTTGAGGTTTTTGTTGAATTTGTTGGTGATTTTCAATGTTGAGCTTGTTGTTGAATTTGTAGGTTTTTTTCAATGTTGAGATTGTTGTTGAATTTGTTGGTGTTTTTCAATGTTGAGGTTGTTGTTGAATTTGTTGGTATTATCAATTTGTTGGTGATTTTCAATGTTGAGGTTGTTGTTGAATTTGTAGGTTTTTTTCAATGTTGAGATTGTTGTTGAATTTGTTGGTGTTTTTCAATGTTGAGGTTGTTGTTGAATTTGTTGGTATTATCAATTTGTTGGTGATTTTCAATGTTGAGGTTGTTGTAGAATTTGATGGTGTCCTTCAATAATGAGGTCGTTGTTGAATTTGTTGGTTGCTTTCAATATTGAGGTTGTTGCATTTATTGGTGTTTTTCAATGTTGAGGTTGTTGTTGAATAAGTTGGTGATTTAAAATATTGAGGTTGTTGTTGAATTTGTTGGTATTATCAATGTTATTTTTTGAACTATTTTGTATTTTTCACTATTGAGGTTGTTGTTGAATTTGTTGGCATTTTTTAATGTTGAGGTTGTTGTTCAATTTTGTGGTCATTTTCAATATTGATGTTGTTGCATTTGTTGGTGATTTTCAATGTTGAGGTTGTTGTTGAATTTGTTGGTATCTTTCAATATTTAGGTTGTTATTGAATTTGTTGGTGTCTTTCAATCTTGAGGTTGTTGTTAAATTCCTTGGTGTTATCAATGTTTTTATTGAACTTTTTCTCTTCTTTTAAAAGTTGAGGTTGTTGTTGAATTTGTTGGTGATTTTCAATGTTGAGCTTGTTGTTGAATTTGTACGCTTTTTTCAATGTTGAGGTTGTTGTTGAATTTGTTGGTGTTTTTCAATTTTGAGGTTGATGTTGAATTTGTTGGTGATTTTCAATATTGAGGTTGTTGTTGAATTTGATGGTGTTTTTCAATGTTGAGAATGTTGTTGAATTTGTTGCTGATTTTCAATGTTGAGGTCGTTGTTGAACTTGTTGGTGTCTTTCAATATTGAGGTTGTTGTTGAATTTGTTGGTGTTTTTCAATGTTGAGGTTGTTGTTGAATTTGTTGGTGATTTTCAATATTGAGGTTGTTGTTGAATTTGTTGGTGTTTTTCATTGTTGAGGATGTTGTTAAATTTGTCGCTGTTTTTCAATGTTGAGCTTCTTTTTGAACTTGTTGCTGTTTTTCATTGTTGAGGTTTTTGTTGAATTTGATGGTGTTATCAATGTTTTTTGTTGAACTTGTTTGTATTTATAATAGTTAAGGTTGATGATGAATTTGTTAGTGTTTTTCAATGTTAAGGTTGTTGTTGAATTTGTTGGTGATTTTCAATATTGAGGTTGTTGTTGAATTTGTTGGTATTATCAATGTTATTTTTTGAACTTTTTTGTATTTTTCTATGTTGAGGTTGTTTTTAAATTTGTTGGTATTTTTCGATGTTGAGGTGGTTGTGGAATTTGTTGGTGTTTTTCATTGTTGAGGATCTTGCGGAATTTGTCGCTGTTTTTCGATGTTGAGGTTTTTGTTGAATTTGATGGTGTTATCAATGTTTTTTTTTGAGCTTGTTTGTATTTATAATAGTTAAGGTTGTTGATGAATTTGTTAGTGATTTTCAATGTTGAGGTTGTTGTATTTGTGGGTGTTTTTCAATGTTGAGGTTGTTGAATTAGTTGGTGTTATTGAATGTAGACGTTGTTGTTGAATTTGGAGCTGATTTTCAATGTTGACTTTGTTGTTGAATTTGTTGTTGATTTTCAATATAGAGTTTGTTGTTGAATTTGTTGATGTTATCCATGTTATTTTTTAGTTTTTCCAATGTTGAGGTTATTGTTGAATTTGTTGGTATTATCAATGGTATTTTTTGAACTTTTTTGTATTTTTCTATGTTGAAGTTGTTTTTGAATTTGTTGGTATTTTTCAATGTTGAGGTTGTTGTTGAATTTGTTGGTGTTTTTAAGTGTTAAGGTTGTTGTTGAATTTGTCGCTGTTTTCAATGTTGAGGTTGTTGTTGATCTTGTTGCTGTTTTTCATTGTTGAGGTTTTTGTTGAATTTGTTGTTGTTATCACTGTTTTTTGTTGAACTTGTTTGTATTTATAATAGTTTAGGTTGTTGATGAATTTGTTGGTGATTTTCAATGTTGAGGTTGTTGTATTTGTTGGCGTTTTTCAATGTTGAGGTTGTTGAATTAGTTGGTGTTTTTCAATGTTGAGGTTGTTACTGAATTTGTTTTTGTTATCAATGTTATTTATTGAACTTTTTTGTATTTTTTAATATTGAGCTTGTTGTTGAATTTGTTTGCGTTTTTTAATGTTGAGGTTTTTGTTGCATTTGTTGGTGATTTATAATATTGATGTTGTTGAAATTGTTGGTGATTTTCAATGTTGAGGTTGTTGTTGAATTTGTTGGCATTTTTCAATGTTGAGGTTGTTGTTGAATTTGGTGGCGTCTTTCAATGTTGAGGTTTTTTTACTTTTTGTCTTCTTTTAAAAGTTGAGGTTGTTGTTGAATTTGTTGGTGATTTTCAATGTTGAGGTTATTGTTGAATTTGTTGGTGTTTTTCAATGTTGAGGTTGTTGCTGAATTTGTTGGCGTTTTTCAATGTTGAGATTGTTGTTGAACTTGTTGGTGTCTTTCAATGTTGAGGTTGTTGTTGAATTTGTTGGAGATTTTCAATATTGAGGTTGTTGTTGAATTTGTTGGTATTATCAATGTTATTTTTTGAATATTTTAGTATTTTTCTATGTTGAGGTTGTTTTTGAATGTGGGTATTTTTCGATGTTGCGATTGTTGTTGAATTTGTTGGTGTTTTTCATTGTTGAGGATCTTGTGGAATTTGTCGCTGTTTTTCAATGTTGACGTTGTTGTTGAACTTGTTGCTGCTTTTCATTGTTGAGGTTTTTGTTGAATTTGATGGTGTTATCAATGTTTTTCATTGAACCTGTTTGTATTTATAATAGTTAAGGTTGTTGATGAATTTGTTGGTGTTTTTCAATGTTGAGATTGTTGTTGAATTTGTTGGCATTTTTCAATGTTGAGGTTGTTGTTGAATTTGTTGGCGTCTTTCAATGTTGAGGTTTTTATTGTACTTTTTCTCTTCTTTTAAAAGTTGAGGTTGTTGTTGAATTTGTTGGTGATTTTCAATGTTTAGCTTCTGGTTGAATTTGTAGGTTTTTTTCAATGTTGAGGTTGTTGTTGAATTTGTTGGTGTTTTTCAATGTTGAGGTTGTTGAATTTGTTCGCGTTTTTCAATGTTGAGATTGTTGTTGAATTTGTTGCTGTTTTTCAATGTTGAGGTCGTTTTTGAACTTGTTGGTGTCTTTCAATGTTGAGGTTGTTGTTGAATTTGTTGGAGATTTTCAATATTGCGGTTGTTGTTGAATTTGTTGGTATTATCAATGTTATTTTTTGAATATTTTTGTATTTTTCTATGTTGAGGTTGTTTTTGAATTAGTGGGTATTTTTCGATGTTACGTTTGTTGTTGAATTTGTTGGTGTTTTTCATTGTTGAGGATGTTGTGGAATTTGTTGCTGTTTTTCAATGCTGACGTTATTGTTGAACTTGTTGCCAGCTTTCATTGTTGAGGTTTTTGTTGAATTTGATGGCGTTATCAATGTTTTTCGTTGAACCTGTTTGTATTTATAATAGTTAAGGTTGTTGATGAATTTGTTGGTGTTTTTCAATGTTGAGGTTGTTGTTGAATTTTTTGGTGTTTTTCATTGTTGAGGTCTTTGTTGAATTTGTTGGTGTTATCAATGTTTCTTTTGAACTTTTTCTCTTCTTTTAAAAGTTGAAGTTTTTGTTCAATTTGTTGGTATTTTTCATTTTTGCGGTTTTTGAATTTTTTGGTGTTTTTCATTGTTGAGGTTATTGAAGTTGTTGGTGTTTGTCAATGTTGAGGTTGTTGTTGAATTTGTTGGTGCTTTTCAATGTTGCCGTTGTTTTTGAATTTTTTGGTGTTTTTCATTCTAGAGGTTGTAGTTGAATTTGGTGGCATTTTTCAATGCTGAGTTTGTTGTTGAATTTGTTGGTGATTTTCAATATTGAAGTTGTTGAATTTGTTGGTGATTTTCAATGTTGAGGTTGTTGTAGAATTTGTTGGTGTCCTTCAATATTGAGGTTGTTGTTGAATTTGTTGGTGTTTTTCATTGTTGAGGATGTTGTTGAATTTGTCGCTGTTTTTCAATGTTGAGATTGTTTTTGAACTTGTTGCTGTTTTTCATTGTTGAGGTTTTTGTTGAATTTGATGATGTTATCAATGTTTTTTGTTGAACTTGTTTGTATTTATAATAGTTAAGGTTGTTGATGAATTTGTTAGTATTTTTCAATGTTGAGGTTGTTGTATTTGTCGGTGTTTTTCAATGTTGAGTTTGTTGAATTAGTTGGTGTTATTCCATGTTGACGTTGTTGTTGAATTTGTTATTGATTTTCAATATAGAGTTTGTTGTTGAATTTGTTGGTGTTATCCATGTTATTTTTTAGTTTTTCCAATGTTGAGGTTGTTGTTGAATTTGTTGGTGCTATCAATGGTATTTTTAAAACTTTTTTGTATTTTTCTATGTTGAAGTTGTTTTTGAATTTGTTGGTATTTTTCAATGTTTAGGTTGTTGTTGAATTTGTTGGTGTTTTTGATTGTTAAGGTTGTTGTTGAATTTGTCGCTGTTTTTCAATGTTGTGGTTGTTGTTGAACTTGTTGCTGTTTTTCATTGTTGAGGTTTTTGTTGAATTTGTTGGTCTTATCAATGTTTTTTGTTGAACTTGTTTGTATTTATAATAGTTTAGGTTGTTGATGAATTTGTTGGTGCTTTTCAATGTTGAGCTTGTTGAATTTGTGGGCGTTTTTCAATGTTGAGGTTGTTGAATTAGTTGGTGATTTTCAATGTTGAGGTTGTTGTTTAATTTGTTGTTGATTTTCAATATTGAGGTTGTTATTGAATTTGTTTGTGTTATCAATGGTATCTATTGAACTTTTTTGTATTTTTCAATATTGAGGTTGTTGTTGAATTTGTTGGTGTTATTCAATGTTTAGGTTGTGTTGAATTTGTTGGTGATTTTCAATATTGATGTTGTTGAATTTGTTGGTGATTTTCAATGTTGAGGTTGTATTTGAATTTGTTGGTGTCTTTCAATATTGAGGTTGTTGTTGAATTTGTTGGCGTTTTTTAAAAACTTTTTCTCTTCTTTTAAAAGTTGAGGTTGTTGTTGAATTTGTTGGTGTTTTTCAATGTTGAGCCTCTGGTTGAATTTGTAGGTTTTTATTATGTTGAGGTTTTTGTGGAATTTGTAGGTTTTTTTCAATGTTGAGGCTGTTGTTGAATTAGTTGGTATTTTTCAATGTTGAGGTTGTTGTTGAATTTGTTGGTGTTTTTCAATGTTGAGGTTGATGTTGAATTTGTTGGTAATTTTCAATATTGATGTTGCTGTTGAATTTGTTGGCGTTTTTCAATGTTGATGTCGATGTTCACCTTTTTGGTGTCTTTCAATGTTGAGGTTGTTGTTGAATTTGTTGGTGTTTTTCAATGTTGAGGTTGATGTTGAATTTGTTGGTAATTTTCAATGTTGATGTCGATGTTCACCTTTTTGGTGTCTTTCAATATTGAGGTTGTTGTTGAATTTTTTGGTGTTTTGCAATGTTGATGTTGTTGAATTTGATGGTGATTTTTAATATTGAGGTTGTTGTTGAATTTGTTAGTGTCATAAATGTTATTTTTTGAACTTTTGTGTATTTTTCCAAGTTGAAGTTGTTTTTGAATTTGTTGGTATTTTTCAATGTTGAGGTTGTTGTTGAAATTGTTGGTGTTATCAATGTTTTTTGTTCAACTTGTTTGTATTTATAATAGATAAGGTTGTTGATGAATTTGTAGGTGCTTTTCAATGTTGAGCTTGTTGAATTTGTTGGTGTTTTTCAATGTTGAGTTTGTTGAATTAGTTGGTGTTTTTCAATGTTCAGGTTGTCGTTGAATTTGTTGGTGAATTTCAATGTTCAGGTTGTTGTTGAATTTGTTGTTGATTTTCAATATTGAGTTTGTTGATGAATTTGTGGATTTTTTCAATGTTATTTTTCGTATTTTTAAATGCTGAGGTTGTTATTGAATTTGTTGGCGTTTTTCAATGTTGGGGTTGTTGTTGAATTTGTTGGTGATTTATAATATTGATGTTGTTGAAATTGTTGGTGATTTTCAATGTTGAGGTTGTAGTTGAATTTGTTGATGTCTTTCAATATTGAGTTTGTTGTTGACTTTGTTGGCGTTTTTCAATGTTGAGGTTGTTGTTGAACTTGTTTGTTTTTTTTGAACTTTTTCTCTTCTTTTAAAATTTGAGGTTGTTGTTGAATTTGTAGGTTTTTTTCAATGTTGAGCCTCTGGTTGAATTTGTAGGTTTTTATTATGTTGAGGTTTTTGTGGAATTTGTAGGTTTTTTTCAATGTTGAGGCTGTTGTTGAATTAGTTGGTATTTTTCAATGTTGAGGTTGTTGTTGAATTTGTTGGTGTTTTTCAATGTTGAGGTTGATGTTGAATTTGTTGGTAATTTTCAATATTGATGTTGCTGTTGAATTTGTTGGCGTTTTTCAATGTTGATGTCGATGTTCACCTTTTTGGTGTCTTTCAATGTTGAGGTTGTTGTTGAATTTGTTGGTGTTTTTCAATGTTGAGGTTGATGTTGAATTTGTTGGTAATTTTCAATGTTGATGTCGATGTTCACCTTTTTGGTGTCTTTCAATATTGAGGTTGTTGTTGAATTTTTTGGTGTTTTGCAATGTTGATGTTGTTGAATTTGATGGTGATTTTTAATATTGAGGTTGTTGTTGAATTTGTTAGTGTCATAAATGTTATTTTTTGAACTTTTGTGTATTTTTCCAAGTTGAAGTTGTTTTTGAATTTGTTGGTATTTTTCAATGTTGAGGTTGTTGTTGAAATTGTTGGTGTTATCAATGTTTTTTGTTCAACTTGTTTGTATTTATAATAGATAAGGTTGTTGATGAATTTGTAGGTGCTTTTCAATGTTGAGCTTGTTGAATTTGTTGGTGTTTTTCAATGTTGAGTTTGTTGAATTAGTTGGTGTTTTTCAATGTTCAGGTTGTCGTTGAATTTGTTGGTGAATTTCAATGTTCAGGTTGTTGTTGAATTTGTTGTTGATTTTCAATATTGAGTTTGTTGTTGAATTTGTGGATTTTTTCAATGTTATTTTTCGTATTTTTAAATGCTGAGGTTGTTATTGAATTTGTTGGCGTTTTTCAATGTTGGGGTTGTTGTTGAATTTGTTGGTGATTTATAATATTGATGTTGTTGAAATTGTTGGTGATTTTCAATGTTGAGGTTGTAGTTGAATTTGTTGATGTCTTTCAATATTGAGTTTGTTGTTGACTTTGTTGGCGTTTTTCAATGTTGAGGTTGTTGTTGAACTTGTTTGTTTTTTTTGAACTTTTTCTCTTCTTTTAAAATTTGAGGTTGTTGTTGAATTTGTAGGTTTTTTTCAATGTTGAGGTTGTTGTTGAATTTGTTGGTGTTTTTCAAAGTTGAGGTTGTTGTTGAATTTGTTGGTGTTTTTAAATATTGAGTTTGTTGTTGAATTTGTTGGTGTTATCCATGTTATTTTTTGAAAATTTTTGTAGTTTTCAATGTTGAGGTTGTTGTTGAAGTTGTTGGTATTTTTCATTGTGACGGTTGTTGAATTTTTTGGTGTTTTTCATTGTTGAGGTTGTTGTTGAATTTGTTGGTGTTTTTCAATGTTCACGTTATATTTAAATGTGTTGCTTTTTTTCAATGTTGAGGTTGTTGTTGAATTTGTGGGTGATTTTCAATATTGAATACGTTGAATTTGTTGATGAATTTCACTACTGAGGTTGTTGAATTTGTTGTTGATTTTCAACGTTGAGGTTGTTGTTGAATTTGTTGGCGTTTTTACAATGTTGAGGATGTTGTTGAATTTGTTGGTGTTATCAATGTTTATTTTGAGCTTTTTCTCTTCTTTTAATAGTCGAGATTGTTGTTGAATTTGTTGTTGTTTTTCAAAGTTGAGGTTGTTGTTGAATTTGTTGGCGTTTTTCAATGTTGAGGTTGTTGTTGAATTTCTTGGTCTTATCAATGAATTTTTTGAACTTTTTCTCTACTTTTAATAATTGAGGTTGTTGTTGAATTTCTTTGTGTTTTTCAATGTTGAGGTTGATGTTGAATTTGATGGTGATTTTCAATATTGAAGTTGTTGTTGAAAATGTTGGCGTTTTTCAAAGTTGAGATTGTTGTTGAATTTGTTGCTGATTTTCAATGTTGAGGTTGTTGTTGAATTTGTTGGTGATTTTCAGTATTGAGATTGTTGTTGGATTTGCTGGTGTTATCAATGTTATTTTTTGAACTTTTTTGTATTTTTCAGTGTTGAGGTTGATTTTGAATTTGTTTTTATTTTTCAATGTTGATGTTGTTGTTGTTTTATTTGGTGTTTTTCTTTGTTGAGGTTGTTGTTGAATTTATAGCTGTTTTGCAATGTTGAGGTTGTTGTTGAATTTGTTGGTGATTTTCAATGTTGAGGTTGTTGAATTTGTTGGTTTTTTCAAGATTGACGTTGTTGTTGAAATTGATGTTGATTTTCAATATTGAGTTTGTTGTTGAATTTGCTGGTGTTATCAATGATATTTTTTGAACTTTTTTGTATTTTCCAATGTTGAGGTTGTTGTTGAATTTGTTGGTGTTATCAATGTTATTTTTTCAACTTTTTTGTATTTTTCAATATTGAGGTTGTTATTGAATTTGTTGGCGTTTTTCAATGTTGAGGTTGTTGTTGAATTTGTTGGTGATTTTCAATATTGATATTATTGAACTTGTTGGTGATTTTCAATGTTGAGGTTGTTGTTGAATTTGTTGGTGTCTTTCAATATTGAGGTTGTTGTTGAATTTGTTGGCGTTTTTCAATGTTGAGGTTGTTGTTGAATTTCTTGGTCTTATCAATGAATTTTTTGAACTTTTTCTCTACTTTTAATAATTGAGGTTGTTGTTGAATTTCTTGGTGTTTTTCAATGTTGAGGTTGATGTTGAATTTGATGGTGATTTTCAATATTGAAGTTGTTGTTGAAAATGTTGGCGTTTTTCAACGTTGAGATTGTTGTTGAATTTGTTGCTGATTTTCAATGTTGAGGTTGTTGTTGAATTTGTTGGTGATTTTCAGTATTGAGATTGTTGTTGGATTTGCTGGTGTTATCAATGTTATTTTTTGAACTTTTTCTCTTCTTTTAAAAGTTGAGGATGTTGTTGAATTTGTTTGTATTTTTCATTGTGGCGGTTGTTGAATTCATTGGTGTTTTTCATTGTTGAGGTTGTTGAAGATGTTGGTGTTTTTCAATGTTGAGGTTGTTGTTGAATTTGTTGGTGTTTTTCATTGTTGAGATTGTTGTTGAATTTGTTGGTGTTTTTCAATGTTGCGGTTGTTGTTGAATTTTTTGGTGTGTTTCATTGTAGAGATTGTAGTTGAATTTGTTGCTTTTTATCAATGTTGTGGTTGTTGTTGAATTTGTTGGTGATTTTCAATGCTGAGGTTGTTGTTGAAAATGTTGGCGTTTTTCAACGTTGAGATTGTTGTTGAATTTGTTGGTGATTTTAAATGTTGAGGTTGTTGTTGAATTTGTTGGTGATTTTCAGTATTGAGATTGTTTTGAATTTGCTGGTGTTATCAATGTTATTTTTTGAACTTTTTTGTATTTTTCAATGTTGAGGTTGATTTTGAATTTGTTGGTATTTTTCAATGTTGTGGTTGTTGTTGATTTTGTTGGTGTTTTTCAATGTTGATGTTTTTGTTGAATTTGTCGTTGATTTTCAATATTGGTTTTGTTGTTGATTTTGATGGTGTTATCAATGTTATTTTTTGAAATTTTTTCTATTTTCAAATGTTGAGCTGGTTGTTCCATTTGTTGGTGTTATCAGTGTTATTTTTGAACTTTTTATCTTCTTTTAAAATTGGAGGTTGTTGTTGAATTTGTTGGTATTTTTCAATGTTGCGGTTGTTGTTGAATTATTTGGTGTTTTTCAATATTGAGGTTGTTGTTGAATTTGTTGGTATTTTTGAATGTTGCGGTTGTTGTTGAATTATTTGGTGTTTTTCAATATTGAGGTTGTTGTTGAATTTGTTGGTATTTTTGAATGTTGCGGTTGTTGTTGAATTATTTGGTGTTTTTCATTGTTGAGGTTGTTGAATTTGTGGGTGTTTTTCAATGTAGAGGATGTTGTTGAATTTATTGGTGTTTTTATATTGTTGAGGATGTTGTTGAATTTGTTGGTTTTATCAATGTTATTTTTTGAACTTATTTGTATTTTTCAATGTTGAGGTTGTTGATTTTGTTGGTGTTTTCAATGTTTTTTTTGAACTTATTCTCTTCTTTTAAAAGTTGAAGATGTTTTTGAATTTGTTTGTATTTTACATTGTGGCAGTTTTTGAATTCATTGGTGTTTTTCATTGTTGAGGTTGTTGAAGTTGTTGGTGTTTTTCAATGTTGAGGTTGTTGTTGAATTTGTTGGTATTTTTCATTGTTGAGATTGTTGTTGAATTTGTTGGTGTTTTTCAATGTTGCGGTTGTTGTTGAATTTTTTGGTGTTTTTCATTGTAGAGATTGTAGTTGAAATTGTTGCTTTTTATCAATGTTGTGGTTGTTGTTGAATTTGTTGGTGATTTTCAATGCTGAGGTTGTTGTTGAATTTGTTGGTCATTATCAATATTGAAGTTGTTGAATTTGTTGGTGATTTTCAATGTTGAGGTTGTTGTAGAATTTGTTGGTCTCCTTCAATATTGAAGCTGTTGTTGAATTTGTTGGTTTTTTTCAATGCTGAGGTTGTTGTTGAATTAGTTGGTGACTTTCAATATTGAGTTTGTTGAATTTTTTGGTGATTTTCAATGTTGAGGTTGTTGTTGAATTTGTTGGTGATTTTCAGTATTAAGGTTGTTGTTGAATTTGTTGGTGTTATCAATGTTATTTTTTGAACATTTTTTGTATTTTTCAATGTTGAGGTTGTTTTTGATTTTGTTGGTATTTTTCAATGTTGATGTTGTTTTTTTTGGTGTTTATTATTGTTGAGGTTGTTGTTGAATTTGTTGCTGTTTTTCAATGTTGAGGTTGTTATTGAATTTGTTGGTGATTTTCAATGATGAGGTTGTTGAATTTGTTGGTAATTTTCAATGATGATGTTGTTGAATTTGTTGGTGTTTTTCAATGATGAGGTTGTTGAATTTGTTGGCGTTTTTCAATGTTGACGTTGTTGTTGAATTTCTTGTCTTATCAATGTTTTTTTTGAACTTTTCCTCTTCTTTTAATAGTTGAGGTTGTTGTTGAATTTGTTGGTGTTTTTCATTTTTGAGGTTTCATGTTGATTTTGTTGGTGACTTTCAATATTGAAGTTGTTGTTGAAAAAGTTGACGTTTTTCAATGCTGAGATTGTTGTTGAATTTGTTTCTGATTTTCAATGTTGAGGTCGTTGTTGAACTTGTTGGTGTCTTTCAATATTGTGGTTGTTGTTGAATTTGTTGGCGTTTTTCAACGTTGAGGTTGTTGTTGAATTTTTTGGTGTTTTATCATTGTTGAGGCTGTTGTTTAATTTGTTGGTGATATTCAATGTTGAGTTTGTTCATTTTGTTGGTGTTATCAATGTTATTTTTTGAACTTTTTTCTATTTTTAAATGTTGAGGTTGTTGTTCAATTTGTTGGTGTTATCAGTGTTATTTTTGAACTTTTTATCTTCTTTTAAAATTGGAGGTTGTTGTTGAATTTGTTGGTATTTTTCAATGTTGCGGTTGTTATTGAATTATTTGGTGTTTTTCAATATTGATGTTGTTGTTGAATTTGTTGGTATTTTTGAATGTTGCGGTTTTTTTTGAATTATTTGGTGTTTTTCAATGTAGAGGTTGTTGTTGAATTTATTGGTGTTTTTATATTGTTGAGGTTGTTGTTGAATTTGTTGGTTTTATCAATGTTATTTTTTGAACTTATTTGTATTTTTCAATGTTGAGGTTGTTGTTGAATTTGTTGGTGTTATCAATGTTTTTTTTGAACTTTTTCTCTTCTTTTAATAGTTGAGGATGTTGTTGAATTTGTTTGTATTTTTCATTGTTGAGATTGTTGTTGAATTTGTTGGTGTTTTTCAATGTTGCAGTTGTTGTTGTATGTTTTGGTGTTTTTCATTGCAGAGGTTGTAGTTGAATTTGTTGCTTTTTTTCAATGTTGTGGTTGTTCTTGAATTTGAGGGTGATTATCAATATTGAAGTTATTGAATTTGTTGGTGATTTTCAATGTTGAGGTTGTTGTAGAATTTGTTGGTGTCTTTAAATATTGAAGTTGTTGTTGAATTTGTTGTTGTTTTTCAATGCTGAGGTTGTTGTTGAATTAGTTGGTGACTTTAAATATTGAGGTTGTTGAATTTGTTGGTGATTTTCATTGTTGAGGTTGTTGTTGAATTTGTTGGTGTCTTTCAATATTGAGGTTGTAGTTGAATTTGTTGGTGTTTTTCAATGTTGAGGTTGTTTTTGAATTTGTTGGTGTTATCAGTGTTTATTTTGAACTTTTTCTCTTCTTTTAAAAGTCGAGATTGTTGTTGAATTTGCTGGTGTTTTTCATTGTTGAGCTTCTTGTTGAACTAATTGTTGATTTTCAATATTGAGTTTGTTGTTGAATTTGTTGGTGTTATCAATGATATATTTTGAACTTTTATCTAGTTTTCAATGTTGAGGTTTTTGTTGAATGTGCTGATATTCTTCAATGTTGCGGTTGTTGATGACACTTTAGATTTTTTTTTGTTGAGGTTGTTGAAATTGTTGGTGTTTTTCAATGTTGAAGTTGATGTTGAATTTGTTGGAGTTCTTTTATGTTGAGCTTGTTGTTGAATTTGTTGCTCTTTTTCTTTGTTGAGGTTGTTGTTGAATTTGTTGCTGTTTTTCAATGTTGATGTTTTTGTTGAATTTGTTGGTGTTATCTCTGTTATTGTTGAACTTTTTTGTACTTTTAAAAGTTAAGGTTGTTGTTGAATTTGTTGGTGTTTTTCAATGTTGAGGTTGTTGTTGAATTTGTTGGTGTTTTTCAATGTTGAGGTTGTTGTTGAATTTGTTGGTGATTTTCAATGTTGAGGTTGTTGAATTTGCTGTTGACTTTCAATGTTGAGGTTATTGATTTTGTTGGTGTTTTTCATAGTTGACGTTGTTGTTGAATTTGTAGGTGATTTTCAATGTTGAGGTTGTTGTTGAATTTGATGGTGATTTTCAATATTGAAGTTGTTACATTTTTTGGTGATTTTCAATGTTGAGCTTGTTGTAGAATTTGTTGGTGTCTTTCAACATTGAGGTTGTTGTTGAATTTGTTGTTGTTTTTCATTGTTGAGGTTGGTGTTGAATTTGTTGGTGACTTTCAATATTGAGGTTGTTGAATTTGTTTGTGATTTTCAATGTTGAGGTTGTTGTTGAATTTGTTGGTGTCTTTCAATATTGAGGTTGTTGTTGAATTTGTTGGTGTTTTACATTGTTGAGGTTGTTGTTGAATTTGTTGGTGTCATCAATGTTTATTTTGAAATTTTTCTCTTCTTTTAAAAGTTGAGGATGTTGTTGAATTTGTTGGTGTTTTTCAAAGTTGAGTTTCTTGTTGATTTAGTTGTTGATTTTCAATATTGAGTTTGTTGTTGAATTTGTTGGTGTTATCAATGATATGTTTTGAACTTTTATCTAGTTTTCAAAGTTGAGGTTTTTGTTGAATTTGCTGGTATTCTTCAATGTTGCGGTTGTTGATGAAATTTTTGGTGTTTTTTTTTTGTTGAGGTTGTTGAAATTGTTGGTGTTTTTCAATGTTGAGGTTGTTGTTGAATTTGTTGGAGTTTTTTTCTGTTGAGATTGTTGCTGAATTTGTTGGTCTTTTTCATTGTTGAGGTTGTTGTTGAATTTGTTGCTGTTTTTCAATGTTGAGCCTCTGGTTGAATTTGTAGGTTTTTATTATGTTGAGGTTTTTGTGGAATTTGTAGGTTTTTTTCAATGTTGAGGCTGTTGTTGAATTAGTTGGTATTTTTCAATGTTGAGGTTGTTGTTGAATTTGTTGGTGTTTTTCAATGTTGAGGTTGATGTTGAATTTGTTGGTAATTTTCAATATTGATGTTGCTGTTGAATTTGTTGGCGTTTTTCAATGTTGATGTCGATGTTCACCTTTTTGGTGTCTTTCAATGTTGAGGTTGTTGTTGAATTTGTTGGTGTTTTTCAATGTTGAGGTTGATGTTGAATTTGTTGGTAATTTTCAATGTTGATGTCGATGTTCACCTTTTTGGTGTCTTTCAATATTGAGGTTGTTGTTGAATTTTTTGGTGTTTTGCAATGTTGATGTTGTTGAATTTGATGGTGATTTTTAATATTGAGGTTGTTGTTGAATTTGTTAGTGTCATAAATGTTATTTTTTGAACTTTTGTGTATTTTTCCAAGTTGAAGTTGTTTTTGAATTTGTTGGTATTTTTCAATGTTGAGGTTGTTGTTGAAATTGTTGGTGTTATCAATGTTTTTTGTTCAACTTGTTTGTATTTATAATAGATAAGGTTGTTGATGAATTTGTAGGTGCTTTTCAATGTTGAGCTTGTTGAATTTGTTGGTGTTTTTCAATGTTGAGTTTGTTGAATTAGTTGGTGTTTTTCAATGTTCAGGTTGTCGTTGAATTTGTTGGTGAATTTCAATGTTCAGGTTGTTGTTGAATTTGTTGTTGATTTTCAATATTGAGTTTGTTGTTGAATTTGTGGATTTTTTCAATGTTATTTTTCGTATTTTTAAATGCTGAGGTTGTTATTGAATTTGTTGGCGTTTTTCAATGTTGGGGTTGTTGTTGAATTTGTTGGTGATTTATAATATTGATGTTGTTGAAATTGTTGGTGATTTTCAATGTTGAGGTTGTAGTTGAATTTGTTGATGTCTTTCAATATTGAGTTTGTTGTTGACTTTGTTGGCGTTTTTCAATGTTGAGGTTGTTGTTGAACTTGTTTGTTTTTTTTGAACTTTTTCTCTTCTTTTAAAATTTGAGGTTGTTGTTGAATTTGTAGGTTTTTTTCAATGTTGAGGTTGTTGTTGAATTTGTTGGTGTTTTTCAAAGTTGAGGTTGTTGTTGAATTTGTTGGTGTTTTTAAATATTGAGTTTGTTGTTGAATTTGTTGGTGTTATCCATGTTATTTTTTGAAAATTTTTGTAGTTTTCAATGTTGAGGTTGTTGTTGAAGTTGTTGGTATTTTTCATTGTGACGGTTGTTGAATTTTTTGGTGTTTTTCATTGTTGAGGTTGTTGTTGAATTTGTTGGTGTTTTTCAATGTTCACGTTATATTTAAATGTGTTGCTTTTTTTCAATGTTGAGGTTGTTGTTGAATTTGTGGGTGATTTTCAATATTGAATACGTTGAATTTGTTGATGAATTTCACTACTGAGGTTGTTGAATTTGTTGTTGATTTTCAACGTTGAGGTTGTTGTTGAATTTGTTGGCGTTTTTACAATGTTGAGGATGTTGTTGAATTTGTTGGTGTTATCAATGTTTATTTTGAGCTTTTTCTCTTCTTTTAATAGTCGAGATTGTTGTTGAATTTGTTGTTGTTTTTCAAAGTTGAGGTTGTTGTTGAATTTGTTGGCGTTTTTCAATGTTGAGGTTGTTGTTGAATTTCTTGGTCTTATCAATGAATTTTTTGAACTTTTTCTCTACTTTTAATAATTGAGGTTGTTGTTGAATTTCTTTGTGTTTTTCAATGTTGAGGTTGATGTTGAATTTGATGGTGATTTTCAATATTGAAGTTGTTGTTGAAAATGTTGGCGTTTTTCAAAGTTGAGATTGTTGTTGAATTTGTTGCTGATTTTCAATGTTGAGGTTGTTGTTGAATTTGTTGGTGATTTTCAGTATTGAGATTGTTGTTGGATTTGCTGGTGTTATCAATGTTATTTTTTGAACTTTTTTGTATTTTTCAGTGTTGAGGTTGATTTTGAATTTGTTTTTATTTTTCAATGTTGATGTTGTTGTTGTTTTATTTGGTGTTTTTCTTTGTTGAGGTTGTTGTTGAATTTATAGCTGTTTTGCAATGTTGAGGTTGTTGTTGAATTTGTTGGTGATTTTCAATGTTGAGGTTGTTGAATTTGTTGGTTTTTTCAAGATTGACGTTGTTGTTGAAATTGATGTTGATTTTCAATATTGAGTTTGTTGTTGAATTTGCTGGTGTTATCAATGATATTTTTTGAACTTTTTTGTATTTTCCAATGTTGAGGTTGTTGTTGAATTTGTTGGTGTTATCAATGTTATTTTTTCAACTTTTTTGTATTTTTCAATATTGAGGTTGTTATTGAATTTGTTGGCGTTTTTCAATGTTGAGGTTGTTGTTGAATTTGTTGGTGATTTTCAATATTGATATTATTGAACTTGTTGGTGATTTTCAATGTTGAGGTTGTTGTTGAATTTGTTGGTGTCTTTCAATATTGAGGTTGTTGTTGAATTTGTTGGCGTTTTTCAATGTTGAGGTTGTTGTTGAATTTCTTGGTCTTATCAATGAATTTTTTGAACTTTTTCTCTACTTTTAATAATTGAGGTTGTTGTTGAATTTCTTGGTGTTTTTCAATGTTGAGGTTGATGTTGAATTTGATGGTGATTTTCAATATTGAAGTTGTTGTTGAAAATGTTGGCGTTTTTCAACGTTGAGATTGTTGTTGAATTTGTTGCTGATTTTCAATGTTGAGGTTGTTGTTGAATTTGTTGGTGATTTTCAGTATTGAGATTGTTGTTGGATTTGCTGGTGTTATCAATGTTATTTTTTGAACTTTTTCTCTTCTTTTAAAAGTTGAGGATGTTGTTGAATTTGTTTGTATTTTTCATTGTGGCGGTTGTTGAATTCATTGGTGTTTTTCATTGTTGAGGTTGTTGAAGATGTTGGTGTTTTTCAATGTTGAGGTTGTTGTTGAATTTGTTGGTGTTTTTCATTGTTGAGATTGTTGTTGAATTTGTTGGTGTTTTTCAATGTTGCGGTTGTTGTTGAATTTTTTGGTGTGTTTCATTGTAGAGATTGTAGTTGAATTTGTTGCTTTTTATCAATGTTGTGGTTGTTGTTGAATTTGTTGGTGATTTTCAATGCTGAGGTTGTTGTTGAAAATGTTGGCGTTTTTCAACGTTGAGATTGTTGTTGAATTTGTTGGTGATTTTAAATGTTGAGGTTGTTGTTGAATTTGTTGGTGATTTTCAGTATTGAGATTGTTTTGAATTTGCTGGTGTTATCAATGTTATTTTTTGAACTTTTTTGTATTTTTCAATGTTGAGGTTGATTTTGAATTTGTTGGTATTTTTCAATGTTGTGGTTGTTGTTGATTTTGTTGGTGTTTTTCAATGTTGATGTTTTTGTTGAATTTGTCGTTGATTTTCAATATTGGTTTTGTTGTTGATTTTGATGGTGTTATCAATGTTATTTTTTGAAATTTTTTCTATTTTCAAATGTTGAGCTGGTTGTTCCATTTGTTGGTGTTATCAGTGTTATTTTTGAACTTTTTATCTTCTTTTAAAATTGGAGGTTGTTGTTGAATTTGTTGGTATTTTTCAATGTTGCGGTTGTTGTTGAATTATTTGGTGTTTTTCAATATTGAGGTTGTTGTTGAATTTGTTGGTATTTTTGAATGTTGCGGTTGTTGTTGAATTATTTGGTGTTTTTCAATATTGAGGTTGTTGTTGAATTTGTTGGTATTTTTGAATGTTGCGGTTGTTGTTGAATTATTTGGTGTTTTTCATTGTTGAGGTTGTTGAATTTGTGGGTGTTTTTCAATGTAGAGGATGTTGTTGAATTTATTGGTGTTTTTATATTGTTGAGGATGTTGTTGAATTTGTTGGTTTTATCAATGTTATTTTTTGAACTTATTTGTATTTTTCAATGTTGAGGTTGTTGATTTTGTTGGTGTTTTCAATGTTTTTTTTGAACTTATTCTCTTCTTTTAAAAGTTGAAGATGTTTTTGAATTTGTTTGTATTTTACATTGTGGCAGTTTTTGAATTCATTGGTGTTTTTCATTGTTGAGGTTGTTGAAGTTGTTGGTGTTTTTCAATGTTGAGGTTGTTGTTGAATTTGTTGGTATTTTTCATTGTTGAGATTGTTGTTGAATTTGTTGGTGTTTTTCAATGTTGCGGTTGTTGTTGAATTTTTTGGTGTTTTTCATTGTAGAGATTGTAGTTGAAATTGTTGCTTTTTATCAATGTTGTGGTTGTTGTTGAATTTGTTGGTGATTTTCAATGCTGAGGTTGTTGTTGAATTTGTTGGTCATTATCAATATTGAAGTTGTTGAATTTGTTGGTGATTTTCAATGTTGAGGTTGTTGTAGAATTTGTTGGTCTCCTTCAATATTGAAGCTGTTGTTGAATTTGTTGGTTTTTTTCAATGCTGAGGTTGTTGTTGAATTAGTTGGTGACTTTCAATATTGAGTTTGTTGAATTTTTTGGTGATTTTCAATGTTGAGGTTGTTGTTGAATTTGTTGGTGATTTTCAGTATTAAGGTTGTTGTTGAATTTGTTGGTGTTATCAATGTTATTTTTTGAACATTTTTTGTATTTTTCAATGTTGAGGTTGTTTTTGATTTTGTTGGTATTTTTCAATGTTGATGTTGTTTTTTTGGTGTTTATTATTGTTGAGGTTGTTGTTGAATTTGTTGCTGTTTTTCAATGTTGAGGTTGTTATTGAATTTGTTGGTGATTTTCAATGATGAGGTTGTTGAATTTGTTGGTAATTTTCAATGATGATGTTGTTGAATTTGTTGGTGTTTTTCAATGATGAGGTTGTTGAATTTGTTGGCGTTTTTCAATGTTGACGTTGTTGTTGAATTTCTTGTCTTATCAATGTTTTTTTTGAACTTTTCCTCTTCTTTTAATAGTTGAGGTTGTTGTTGAATTTGTTGGTGTTTTTCATTTTTGAGGTTTCATGTTGATTTTGTTGGTGACTTTCAATATTGAAGTTGTTGTTGAAAAAGTTGACGTTTTTCAATGCTGAGATTGTTGTTGAATTTGTTTCTGATTTTCAATGTTGAGGTCGTTGTTGAACTTGTTGGTGTCTTTCAATATTGTGGTTGTTGTTGAATTTGTTGGCGTTTTTCAACGTTGAGGTTGTTGTTGAATTTTTTGGTGTTTTAT